>NW_004443941.1:6757983-6780947 GCF_000243295.1 Trichechus manatus latirostris | reverse complement strand
CTGCAATGCTCACGTATTACAATGTGAAACACACTGCAATGCTCACGTATTACAATGTGAAACACACTGCAATGCTCACGTATTACAATGTGAAAAGTATGAAATGGCCTAAGAAACTATGTTCCAAACACAGATGATTTGGATTTCATACTTTATCCTGGAAACTTCATCCCATCTCCCACCTTTAAACACTGGAAATGGACGGAGCAGGTAACAGGTTTACCCACAGCATACCTTTGACTTCGTGGAGGGAAGCATTATTATTGCTATTGCCAGTGGACGTTTGGCCACTATCAAGGCTGGCTGGTCGCGAAGCTAAATGGGAAAATCAGGAGACAGTGCAATGAATCCTCCAGCTGACGACACTGCCCTTTCCATTCCGATCACAGGCGCTCTGAGGAAGCAATCATGCATACTTCCACAGGCTGAGCATGCCCAGAGCGGAATCGTACACATCAGAAAGCAAAGGCATTTCGAGGCAGTTCAGTACGACATTTCAGGACAGGACAGTTCTGAAACAGTAGTTGAGATTCAAAGAAAAGAAGACCAAGCGCAGGTTTAGATTTGAAAATGACTGCTAGATGGATACCAGGACAGTTTTAGTCGAACAGAATGACATGCAAAACTAACAAACAGCTAGTGACTAGGTCACTTAGAACAGATCAGACACAGAAGCCTGCACACTGCAGAGATGCCCTGGACAGGGGGAGCATGAGCATCTGACAGTTCGTGTCCTGGGCTCCTACCCTTACACAAGGGCAACAAATGGACAGCTAACACTGCCCTGTGCTAATTCTTAACATCCCACCGATATGTGAAATCCCTTTAACATGTTATCCAATTATTGTTAATAATTGAGCTCAGTAAGGTATGATTTGCTAGATAGTTTAAATCTGAAACACTCAATATTGTAGAAAATCTGGTTTCTTAAAATTCATCTTTTAGCAACATATTTCTTTTTAAACCAATGATAAAATGTAACTCTCATAACTTTAAACCAAACCAAACCCACTGTCGTCAAGTCAATTCCAACTCATAGCGACCCTACAGGACAGAGTAGAACTGCCCCATAGGGTTTCCAAACCCACAGGGTTTCCGGCTGGTGGATTTGAACTGCCGACCTTTTGACTAGCAGCCGAGCTCTTAACTTTAGCTTTGTGCAAAAAATGGCAACAAAATTACCTTTGAGTACGTGCAGGCATACTTTATAAATGACTTGACTAAAATAGAGAACATATAGAAAAAGAAATACCCTTAAAGGGGCAAAAGAGAGTGTTAGGTTTGAAGAAATGGCAGAGGTGGCTATGAGATGCAGGTTAGGAAAAACATGCTCGCTGGCAATGCCACGTTCACCTGTACAATGCAAGGCTCTCAGCATTCCCGTTCTGTATTCAATACCTACTCTCTAAAGTTCATATCTTACCATGAACTCTTGATCCCGTACTAGAATCATCACTAATACCTTGTGGGCTTATATCTTCAAAGGATGTAGTATCTACATAAAATAGTAAAATGGATATGAAAATATTTTTGTAACTAAAAAATCCAATATAGAAGTTTTATTGACATAGAACAGGGCATTCTTTTTCAGTCATGGGCAATATATCCTGGTGCAACGTATTTCACAGACTCAACCAGAAACTGGAACTAGGAATAAGAAACAGACGAGCTCTGATGAGAGCCGACTGGCTTAGGGAAAACCCCAGGAGCAATGAAACAGTCTCCCCAGTGACCCTGTACGGCACAGCAAGAGCCTGGCTTACTGCATGAGGTTCTCTGAAGTTGTAGCGTTCTGGGTCTGTTAGTTTTTTAAGAACTTCTGTCACTCCCTTCTTTCTCACTCTTTACCTGGTTTACCTCTCCTTTTCTCGTTAGTTCATTAGGTGCTTATTATGAATGGAGGCCTAGGAAAGACTTTAGTTATCTGTATAATGTCTTACATTTTTAATATGATTTGAGAATTCTTCCAAATAAAATCCAGATTATGTTTTTGTAATTATTTCAGGTTGTTGCTTTTAAAAAAGTACACAGGGGCTAGTCAATCAAAATTCCTGTTGCCAACAGTTACACCACAGTGCAAACAGCAGACGGCCTATACCTTTATTTTTAACCAACTGCTTGGATCTGAAGCCTGTAGAAGAGTTGCCAGTTGAAAAGTTGATGGCTGTAGTAGAGAAGGCCATAGCTCCCAATTCTTTTCTCCTTTTACCCGTTGAAATATCATCAGGAACCTCCAAATTCTCAGTACTACCTGTCCACTGTCCTCCTGCTAGGACCATGGACTGCACCAGGTCATTCATGGCTGGGATGCAAATGAAAGCAAATGAATCAGCATGGTTAATGTGTTTGCTCTTATATCTTTTCTGCATTATAAATGATCTAGCTTTTGTCTATGGATTAATGTAAGTGAACATCAAAAACTATAACCACAAGGTCATTTGAATTATGACATGCATTCAACTGAATGAAATGAGGAGGCCACACAGGCTGATAAATTTCAGTAAATAATTTTATCCCACTCCCACCCCCTTAAAAAAAACAGGAAAGAATTTTACTATATAAAACTGCCATGCTTTTCAGCAGTCATGTGCACTATAATTAGAAGCCTCTGCAATGTGATTTTGTGGTGACAAAAATGGAATGAATGAAGGTAGGATGGTGAGCAGTTCTTATATAGCATCATTATTGAAAATGACAAAGAGTCCTTGGTCAGAGCAGGTTACTGAAGAAATTATTCATTTTAGGAATCAAATAAGTATACCATTCAATAATAACCTGAAAGAGATGATATTCAAAGTGATAGGCATTTAACGTGATTATGTTATTACCCATTTCACTAAAAAAAAAGAAAACCCAGAGTATTATTGCAGAAAGAATGACAAACATTTTTAAGGGTTATAGGCCATTTTATTTATTTATCTTATCTGGTCCATATAAGATAAATTCCTAAGGCTAATGGTTTTGTTATATCTTCTTTAAGTAAATTTCTTTGGGAAAAAATATCTATGGTATATAAAATTAAGGGTTTTTCCTGCCAACTTTCAGAAAGCACTGGGAATTTACAAGGATATTACATGTATGACTAAACATATGCATGTCTATGTACATGTATATGTATCAGTAAACATACATGTAACGCAAATTCAGTGCCAGTTTTGAAAAAACAATTCCTCCAGCTCCTTCTATTAGCGACAGACTGCACTTTACAAAGTAATGGAATTGGCACAGTCCAGAGAAAGGTTAGTGAAATATTAGTCATCGGAGAGAAGCTGAACTGTCATAAGGTCTTACACATGGAACGACGGTAGCAGGCCTTCATTTTGTCTTTGTCCTTCGGTCTGTTCCTCAAAAAGGGCAGTCTTTTCAGTGCAATCACTTTAATGTCAGAGCATGAGGAAAAACAGAAACAGGGGAATGAAAGAAAAAAGGAGAAGAACAGATGGGAGTTAAATGCTGAAATTAAGGACAGAAATGAAATGTCTGAGTTTTGGCTATGTATGCTATGCTAAAGCTATTACTCTCATGCTGCTGAATGATAATGAAGTATGAAATATGCACTTGGATACTTTAAAATACTGGGAAAGCACTGAAGACAATGATGAGGAACATATACTTTGAAAGCTTGGCATGGCTATAGTCATTTAATCACAGGAACTGAATAGAATTACTTACAGAGGGAACAATTTTCCTAGTTAACTTGTAAAGCTACACCTTTAAAATTAAGGCTATTGACAGGTCTTGATGAAAATGTGCAAGGCTTTTCAATCCTCTCATATTTTAATTTTTTAAACTATAAGGCTTTATGCCCAAGGATATTTACAACAATCTAAAGAAACTTTAAAAAAGTACATTAAAAAGTTTTTTTTCCTCCTTAAGCTTTAATTAAAAAAAAAAAAAGGAAATAACTTCTTCATTTAAGCAAAATTCTGGTGCAATCTTTAGCATACATTCTTTTTTTTCTAGCAGAGCCCTTCTAAAGATAAAATAAGCAATTATATTCGGTTTGTTTTGCGGAAGGTTGGCTGGGGGAAGGAGGAAGAAAAGAATATACTGACAGTGATAATGACTGTCAGCCATGAGCTCCACTAAGACCAAAGGGACAGGAGGCCCCACAAGTGAGCAAAATTAAGAGCAAGCTATGCATGCACCACGTTTTTAGGATTTTAAACAGCTTTACAGGTGAGCTTATTAAAAACAAAATCAGAGGGTGCACTGTACAAAATAATTCTGTGAATGAAATTAGGATTACTACTAAAATACAGGAGTCGCTGGAACAAAAATAAAAACGTGCTAGAGTCACTAACCATTCTTAAGCTATATTTTTCAGAAGATTTAGATACCAAAAATTGTTAACACCTTTTTGGAAATGCAATTTAGGACCTAGGAAAACGATTTGCATAAAGACTGAAAAACCTACACAGCCTTAGTAACTATGCTCTTTGCAAGACTTGCCATCATCTTATCAATAACCAAAGATCTTCTGACAAACCGACAAGTATAACGCGTTAAAGAGACTGCGATGGACAGGTAGCTTTTTATCTGTCTGACTGCTACTAGGCACAGTCATGATTCACTTAACCTTTTAACTTGACCTATTTTTTTTCCCCCTAGCTTGGTAAACACAGCTGTTTTTAATGATTAAAAGGAAATGAACTGAAAGCAATGTAAAAATGGACACTTAGCTAAAACAAAGCTGAGTGGTTACAGCATGCACGTGTTGTCTTGTTTAGATACTTTTTTTTGCTTTCAACTGTTGTCGAAAGATTGTTTTACTGACGCTCTTCCAAAGTGCACAGGATAAAAGGAGTTTCCTAGTGGCAGAATATGATCCCTCTTATGCGCAGTCAGTTTGTAGAAATATGTCCTTTTCCCAAACCACACTGCAACTAAGGGAACATTCGTACTGACCAGGCAGTGTTTCATTTTGTTGTATATCGGGTTGCTATGAGTCAGAACCGACCCAATGGCACTCAACAACACAATTGTTGGGTTTTGTGTTTATTTTTACATTTCTAAAATGGAACAACGCCAGAAGAGTATTGCTTCCTTCTAATTCTTATTCTGACAGCTTCAGCAGACAGTATAAGAGTGACAGATTTATACTTAAAGGAAGAAGGTGGCTTCAAAAGACTGTTGTGCATTTCTAGTGTGTGTTCTCATACCTGAATTAAACTATCTTCTTTTAATTAAAAAAAAAAAAAACTATGTCCATTATTATTTCTCATTTAATAACGTGTCATACATTTTCTATCTAAAGGTAGCAGATAAAATTAACTTGCCTGTCACTTTTTAAAAAAAACTTGATGATCTCTCTACTACAATAACTATTCAGAGGTTTCAAGAAGATTTAGTGGAAAAGGACTACACTGCAAAAGACCCAGGTAGCAATAATCTTAAGTGGATATATAGAATTAAAATGCTTTATTCAGACTAATTTATATATGTGTGTTATTTTTTTTGTTGCTTACCTATGGATTCTAGTTTCTAGGATGCTATAGCACTCCCAAGGAGCCCTGGTTACACAAATGTTAAGCGCTTGGCTGCTAACCAAAAGGTCAGTGGTTCGAATCCACCAGCCACTCTGCTGGAGAAAAGACCTGGCTATCTGCTCCCATAAATATTAGAGCCTAGGAAATCCCATGGGGCAGTTCCACTCTGTCCTATAGGGCCACTATGAGTCAGAACAGACTCAACAGCACACAACAACAACACAGTTGCATCCTGAAATATACTCTTTAATGTCTAATCTCCTACACAGTAAAATACTCTTGTCTTTTCAGAGTCAATTTCTCTGAGGTCAAAACATCGTGTACAATTTTTGTGTGCTTTGAGTGTGGTCCTAATGAACAGCCTATCCCTAGAGGAAGAAGCAGCTGTTTTTGCCTGCTTTTACTTCAAAAGAATGGTAGTGACATATATATATACAAATATATATGTATTTTTTAATTTTAGTGACTGACGGTAGTGTGAGAACGTTCAAAGAATCCTTGTTTACTTATTTTATAAGAACACTGATTGTAGTCAATTACTTGGACATCTTCAGAGGCCTAGCATTGAATTATTTTCTCTTTCTTTTAAAATACACTTCTTCAGGCTTTTACTTTGCTCTCTTGGTTTAGCTAAGCACACTAGCAATGAATTAAAAGGCTCTGATTGTACAGGGCATGTTATGATGTACTACTACCATATTTGTAATTATAAAATATTAAATCACAAGTTTAAACATAAATTTACACCTCCCCATCCTTTTATTTTAATCAATCTTTTACCATGTAATCCCTCAATAATTTTTAGTCTGCAGTTATTTCTGAATCACCGAATAACACATTTTCATACTCATACCTCTTTTTCTTTGCTTCCTCATCAGTGGAAACTCTGTTCCACTTTGACACCATCAAAGTACGTGCCTGATTATTCAGCTTCAGTTATGAATAATAGGAAAATAAAACCTTACACCTGAACGTCTCACTTGCTCCTCATAACCGGGTGGGTAAGGCAGGGAGCAAACACAACTAGCACGTGGCAGAGCTAGTCCGGCTCCTCTATTTCCGTGTTCTTTCTACTGCCGCATTTTACCTCCCTGGCCAAACGATGCTGTCTGCCTGGGTGGAATTTCTGTCCACATACACAACACAGAAAGTGACGTGGCTGTGCGTCACTGCAGTGAAAACTGTACAATCCTACCAAGCTTTTAAAAATGCCATCAGTCAGACTGTCCTCCCAAAGGATTGTTTAAGTTATTTAAAAGAAATCTTTAAAAAGGCTTCTAAATCACTGCTAGAGATCACAAGTGTGTAAGCACTCACTGCTGCTCTTCTTGGTCCCCAGGGCCTGGCCATCTTCTAGAGAGTTAGAACCTACTGAGGAGCTGTCTTGACTGTCTTGATGGGGGAGCTGAAGAAAGCCTTCACCCGAGTCTGAACGAGTCGGTGTTAACGTGAGGGATTTCTGACGTTCCCGATTAAGATCTTTCTTAGACTTTATCAATTTTCTCATTTTCAGTGTAATCCAGTTGCCTCTCCTAATAGGATAATTAAAAAATAAATAAATAAATCTCAGTTTAAAATTCAAGATACAAATCTTTTACAAAATTAAAAGTCTTAACATACAACTTTCATCTTATTTTCAAAATAAAAATTCATAAAATTTGGTTAGCAGTACCTTCTAGGAGGTGATGGGTCATAAAATTTGTACTGATCCATAATTTTCTCCTCTAATTTCTCCTTTTGTCGTCTTAATTCATTTAACTTATCACTATAAAAATAAAAATTACATTTTGGGACATGCAGCATATTTTATATCGCTATAAATGATAATAAATTATTTTGTGACTATGATCTAATTGCTTCCCAACACATAAACACAGATACTATGACCAACAACTAAAAGTTCATTAGGTAGTAACAATGGGATTTTTTTTTCCATTTTCCTTTTCTTTAAATTTACAACTTACTTAAATAAAGGGATACAGGATTTAAAGCTTCAATTCTTCAACAGGATTTGTTTGTTTGAAGAAAATTTTCCATACTATAATCTCATCATGACAAAGGAATCCTCTTTCAACATCTTTTTTACAATTATTAAACAAACAACATTATATCAATATTAACTACTTCACTACTCTTGAATCTTCAGTATTTCAAATGATTTTTGGAATGAAGGGTAATTTATTATAATTTATATAAGCAAACAAATAAAAATGTTGGATGTTTAGGTTGCTTACAATTACAGATATTATAAATAATCCTGTAATCACATCTTTATGCAAATACATTTTTTCCCTTTTTGGTAAAACTGTTTAGGCTTGATTTACTTGTCAGAGAATTATTTCCTGCCTCCAGCAACTCACGTGCATACTAGTTTCACCCCATGCTAGCTTCATTTTGGGGGACTTGGTAGACTACTAGCCAAAAGGTTGGTAGCTTGAACCCACCCAGAGGTGCCTTGGAAGACAGGCCTGGTGATCTGCTTCTGCAATGAAGTCAAAACTGACTCGATGGCAACAACAAGTGTGTATAACAGACAGAAACCCCAAAGATCACAGACCAGCGTAAAGTCATTCCCTCCAAGAAACTGCAGTGCGAAGAATACTGTCTACTCAACAAACATTTAACGATCATTTACAACAAGCAAGGCATGAAGTGTCTATAAAGGTTGAATAAGTAGCCTGGTTCTGTTTAGAATATAGGAGAGAACAGCTATTCTAATCCAAAGCAGGAGTAGTTCCAAAATAAAACTACTGGGTGAGTATGAGAGCTTATAAAAGGAAAAACATTTCCACCAGAGATGAACAAAGGAAGCCATATTAGATGGCTGTAAGGAAAGATAAGAATGCCATATGCAGCAGTTTAGTTTGACTGCGGGCTGAGAGGAAACAATGGGAGCGTCTCAAGTTTCTGTTTAGCTCCACAGGAAATCAGAAGTATTGACTGTCTCACCACAAGTGGCATAATGAGATCTTTGCTTTAGGTGCTTTAACCCAATGATGGAATAGGATATATCAGAAAGGCTGGAGGTGAAGAAACCATTTAGGAGGGTGATGGGGTAGTCTAGTTGAGAAAGAGGGCTGAATTAGGATGATGGGAATTGGAAAGAACTGATCTGAGAGTTACAGTGAAAGAAGGTGCTTTGTGAACAGATGTTGCCAACAGTCACACCACAGCGCAAACTGCACTGGCCTATACCTTTATTAGTAACCAGCTGCTGGAATCTGAAGGCTGCAGGAGAGCCGACAGTTGAAAAGCTGATGGCTGTGGGAGAGAAGGCCAGCTCCCAGCGGCTCTTCTCCTTTTATCTGCTGAAATAGCATCAGGAGCTCCAGATTCTCAGTACTACCTGTCCACTGTCTCCCTGCTAGGACCACGTGACGGAGGCACTGAACTAGAAAGGTCTGATGTGTTAGGTGGCCAGTCATAAGTTCAAGAAGCCAGAACGGATACTGATATTTGGAAATCATCCAGATAGATACAATCATTGAAACCCTGAAAATAGATCTGTCACCAAGGGTCAGAATATTACAGATGAAGCTTTCGATAATACCTCTGCTTAAGGGACAGGAAACTCAAATGCCAAGAGCTATTTTTAGGTGAATACACAGGAATACCGCCAAGCAAAGGCAGAGTTTACGTGAATTTTAAGACAAATGTAAAACTTCAAGAAATTTCACATTTGCGGCTGGCCACTTTAGATTACACCCTCAGCTCTTTCAGGGGCATGAATGCTTTTATTCTCTGCTGGGAGAAGTACTTTAGCTTCTTAGGCTAATGATACAACTATGTGTTAAAACAAAAATAATGTTCCTGCCCCTAATTTTGTAGTAAAAACGATGCTTCAGAAAAATGCATGTTGTATCCTGTGGTTCCACACGTGCCCTGGCTCACCATCACGTATACCAACTCTGAAAGGTACAGACATACACTTTCATTTATTCCTTAGGATAATCCTGGAAGTAGGTGTTATTATCTCTGTTTTAGAGAAGAAGAAACTGAAGATCAAAGAATGAAGTGACCTGCCAATGCCCACCTAACTAGTGAGTGGAAGAAGTGGGATTTGAACAACTGTGCGATTTTCATTACACTGTGGCTCTTCTTACTCAGGGGGGAAGAGGAAGAGAAGCCTTTAGTAAAGGCGAAGTATGGTGTAACATAAAGGCTACCTACCATCGAGTTCCCAGGCCCAAATTCCCGCATATACAGATTCCCACCCTCTCCACTCTACCTCTCACATTTCTCGTTTGAATCCAACTGCCCCTGCTTGTGAAATATTTCTCACTAGACTGTTGCAAAAGCCTTCTTAATACCCTTCTTGTCTCTACTCTCAGACTTTCCAATCCATACGCCAAAATGCTATCAGTAATTTTTTTTTTTAAATGCAAATCTGATCATGTTAGTCCTCGGCTCAAATTTTTCAGATACTCCTCTGCATGGCACAGAAAAGCTTTTGTGAATTGGCTTCTGACTGTTAGCCACTTCTCCATTGCTCCCCTCAACCCCTTAATTAATTAAGCAGTGGCTACACTAAATCAAGTTGAACTGCCTTGATATCCTGTAGAAGTAGGTGTCCAAGGACTCAGGGAAATGGGCAAGTTAGAGTGAATTTATCCGGTTAGACCCACAGACCCACACATGGAGTGCCCAGAGGACACACCTTTCACTACAATGGTGAGGAACAAATTTGTGAAGGGAGCCCTCACATCCTTGAAGACTGCTGTGATTGCTATTTTATGTAAGGCAAGACTTGACAGTGGGAACTGCCCTAAATGAATTAAGACTTTTAATTTAACTACATTTAACTACAATGGGGCAGACTGGACCCCAGGGTGGTTGGGGCTAAGTGGCGGCACTTAATTGTCAAAGACGATTATCACATTTAATCATCACACCTCCACGTTTCTGCACCTGCCACTCTCACCTGCTGGTATTCCCCAGGCAAATATCTACTGAACCTTTAAGTCTCAGCTGAAGCAAACACCTTTGGGAACTCCTTGTTTCTCCCAGACCAAGGGAATCCTCCCCCTATATTCGCTATATGTCTATGGCCCCCAGGCACACCTCCAAAAGCAATTATTGTACTTTACATGTCTATTCTTTTTTACCAATTCCTTAAGAGCCGGGCCCATGTGTTTTCACCTTAGCATTTCCGGTTATTAGCACAGAACTCGGAACATAAGCACCCAAAGAAATACATGTTGAAATAATGAATGATGTTCAAGATCAGTAAAAATGAGCATCAAGTTTTCTCTGCCACTGGGTACGGCAGTGATAAGATCATGAATAATATTTTAACGGGCAAACGGATCTAACACCCACATGTACTGTCTTTGTTCAACGTGAAAAAGATCCTTGCTTTCCATATTCTGCTCCAATAGTGTTCTGTTCTGTAGCATCAATGTCTGAATTTGATCTAGCAGATGTCGATTTTCTTCTTCCAAGTTTCCTTTAAGCTGGCTTAGCAACTGTTAAATACAAACGTTTTTGAAAAATCAATATTCATACTTAACATAAATCAACTCAAACATCTGAAAAATATATAAAATACTTCAGAGACATGTCTGCTGCTACTTGAACAATCAGATGGTTGCCCTTTGATCAGTTATGAGTGATAGCTATTATTAGTAATAATGACAGCTAAAGTACCACACTACATACAGTACACGTATTTTTCTCGCTTAATTCTCTCAAACACTGGGTCTAATATAGGACACATTTTCAAGTTCCAAAAACACTGCTTTCTGTCTTTCAAACTGTTTAACTTAGAGATTCCAGTAGAAGTCAGAAAGCCCAAAGCAGTATTTAGTATCATGGGTAGAGCATATTTAATATCACCTGTAGAGTATATTAAACAAATGTAGATTTCTGGACCCCGGCATCCAGATTCAGAGTGGAGCCCAGAGATCTGTATTAAAAAACAAAAGCAAACAAATAAACCCCCTCCCAAAAAAAAAAAGATAAACGAAAGAAAATGAGCATTATGAAAGTTCTCAGAAGGTACAGAAAAGCAGGAAGAATGACACCATGAATGCCCATGAACACCAACTGTCAATACTGCACCTTGTTTATTTTACTTCTCTCTATATTTTTAAACCAAAATGCAACCTTCGTGGTAGGCTGTAAACATGCTGCACTTATCTGCCCCCTCTTATTACTACATCCTCTTGCAATGGGACTTCACACTCTTCCCATCAACAAGCAGAATCTATTTCCTCTCTCCTTGAATTTGGAATGGCTTTGGTCAAGAGAAGCTGGCGGAAGTGGCAGTGTGACAGTTCCCAGCCTAGGCCTCAAGAGGCCTTGTTGGAATTCCACTCAGTCTCTTGGAACCCTGATGGAGGATGAGAGACCACGTGCAGCACAGGAGAGCTAGCCCAGCTGGGGCCACCTTCCACCCGCCAGCCGGCCAGCCTCCTGCATACCTGTCAGCTAACTCCACTTGCAGGAGTAAGCTCTACCAAGATCAGTTGATCCTGGCCTTTTTTATCAGCACATCTGTTCAATCAACCCATGACTCGGGAGCAAACATAAACGTTTACTGTCTGTTACCACTGAGGCTCTGTGGTTGTTGTACAGCATCCCGTGTCAAAAGACAGCTGATGAGACACGTACACAGAGAACAGAGCAAACTTTAAGTATACAGCTCAGAATGAAGACCTGTGTGAACAGTAATTATATTCCAGAAGCACTGCTAGTGCTCTCTTTCAATTACCAACCACTAATGCTGACATCTTACACCGCAGATGCATTTTTCTGCCTCCCCCAAATCATGTTTTTATATGACTTGGCCCCCCGCCAAGGGTGAACATTTGACCCAAGCTGGGACAACCAGTCTTTCCCTTGGACCTTCTAAATTGAAAATGAGAGGATCATTCTTTTTTGGTGGCTGAAGCTTATGAGATATAAAATTTAGAAGCCACATGAAAAAGTCAGCCTGCTGGCCGAAAATGAAGCCTCCGAAAAAGGTTTCTTTACATGTAGTCTTTGTTTCCAGCTATTTTTGAGGGCCGGTTATGCTCATGGCTTTCCCACAGTTTAACTGTTTAATCCCTTTGATTCCATGAACTGATAAACGTGTCCCTCTGCCGAAGCAAGTTCAAGTTGGGTTTCTGACACTTGCAACTAAAACATCTTAACACAAAAACAAGATAAAACAAAAAAAGCAATTCTCCTTGCTAAGAAGAATATAAATTCCCTAGCTATCCAGATTATTATTGTTGTTTGAAAGGGAGATGGTGAATGGACTTTAAATTTATTGAATTAATAGAACTCGAAATGAAAGAAAAATTATAATCTGACCAATCACTTCAAAAGTAAAGATGTTTTAATCTGACAATGTTTTTTTCAAGTTCTAGCCTACATGCATACACTTTTTCTACACTAATAAATTGATAGTCTTTCTGAATCTTATTAAGTCAATACTTCTAGTGTCTCACATAATCATTAGGGAACGAGCAATAGTTCTGCCAAAGCCCTATACGTGCAGGTGCTGAACTGCTGAGATGCCCCAAAGAACTATGCCTCAGGAGATCAGTGTACTAATTCAAAAGGACATAGATCACCAAAAAATTTGTGATAAAAGTTAATATCGTCTTAATGCGTTCATTCATGTTTTACAGGTAGAAATGATCTTAAAAGCTCTATACTGCATTAACATTCCTTTTAACATAGTTAAAAATTGTGAAAATTGGGTCAGGAGTTCCCATCAATGGAGAAAGAATTTACTTAACGTTTAGGAAGTTTAAGAGAA
This sequence comes from Trichechus manatus latirostris, assembly GCF_000243295.1. Lineage (NCBI taxonomy): Eukaryota > Metazoa > Chordata > Mammalia > Sirenia > Trichechidae > Trichechus > Trichechus manatus. The sequence goes on along the minus strand of NW_004443941.1, from coordinate 6,767,708 downwards.
CAGACCAAACCTGTATTTTTCTGCATTAACCTAGCATAACGAACGTGATGTTTGGTATAGCACCATAAATTCAATAACTGCAGTCTTCCTTACAAATTAGCTGACAGAAATTATAAGAAATGTTCTAAGGAAGATTTTACAGAATTGATATTCCACAAATTAAGGCTTTTATTAATTAAGTGTATTGCAACAAATCTAAGTCGATATGGATTATCAGACACATTTTTTTTCATACCACTAAGAAAATACATTTTTAAACTATAAGATGTTTCCCTATTTCAGAGTTGTTAAAATGTGAAAAGATGAAATATGGTAATTAACTACCTTAATGATTTCAAATTTTGAAATACAAAGCCCTTGACTACTTCAACTAAAATCTCTCTCTGTCAAGGGCATAATCACAAAAAGATACAATTTAGTACAATGAACATTTAAATATGTTCATCAAGTCATATTACTAATGTATAAATTACTGACTTAAATTCATAATTTTAAAACCTGTTGAGGATGGAAGAGTATGTTTTGGTTAACATAAAAAAAAATCAATTTTGCTCACGGTTGTGAAAAATGTAAAAAACAAAGGAAAAACTGACCTTTGTGGAAATTTTCTTAGAGTCCACAAGATGGGGATATTTACCCATGAGAACATAAAACAGAAGCATAAAACTCAACGCTTTATCTCCAGTGGAGATAACTGGATTTTGGCAGGACATTTGCCGCGTCTCAAAGTGTTTCCTGGAAGATTGCTATTAGTTGCAGCAACAGGAAAAACACTAACTGTCCAGTGGAGAAACCAGACAACACTTTGACTGACAGATCAAAATAACCATCCGAGGTCAGACAAGTCTGATGTGCCTCGGGATATGATCACAGAGAAGGATATAACATGACTCACCCAGCATTCTGGTCAGGAATGCATGACCTGAATCTAAATACGAGGAAAAGATCAGAAAAATCCAAACTGAGGGACATGCTATAGAATTACTGGCATGGTATAAAACAAGTCAACTAAATGCAAAAATGGATCCTGGGCTGGAGGGGGCGGAGGAGGGGGAATGCCATAAAAGTCATTATTGCAGTAATTAAAAAAAATTAGAATATGAATTGTAGATCAGATCAAAGTATTGCACACACGCTAACTTTCCTAAAACCTGATGAAGGGTGTTGTGGTTGCTAAGAAAAGGCACTTGTTCTCCTGAAATGCACACTGAAGTCATCAGGTGTAAGTAAACGGGCAAAATCTATGCCACCAACTCTCAGCTGTACCGGAAAAAAGGATTATATATATAACAAGTGAGAGAGATTGGTGAATCTAGGTAAGATTGATACAGAAGCAGCCTTCCAGACCTCCAATGACATACAGGATCCTACCAAAACCCACTATGGCTGGGTCCCGTTCCTAGGATGCCCTATGAAATTTCTGACTAGTCTGGTTGTCTTCTACTTGCCCCCGCCACCCAGTATTATAACTTCAAGCTATTTGAGAGCTGGCCTTTGACAACTCTCCTGAGCATGGGGCTTTTCTGGGCTCTGCTACAAATCAAGTCAGCCTCCTCCAGTAGCAAAGCTGCTGGTTTTCACAGTTTGCCCCTCACGGTGGAAGAACTATCAGGTGTCAGAAATGGGGAGAGTCTCAGCTTATTCCTCCTCCCTTGGATGGGGCTATGTGACTGCCACAATGAAGAGAATGCAGGAGAGACAACGGTGTGACTTCTGAGGCTGTCACCTGGCTCTCCCGAGTCTCTTTCCCCTGGCCCAGGCACCATATTGAGAGAAAGCGCCAGGCAGCCTGCAGGGAGAGACCAGTTTCCCCAGATGTCTCCACCTTACAGCCAGCATCAACCACCAAACGAGTGCGAGCGAGGGCCTTCAGGTGATTTCAGCACTCAGCTTTGAATCCTCCAGCTGAGGCCCCGGCTGGAAGTGCAGCAGAGACAAACAGCCCCACCGTCACTGTCAAGCTCCCGACCAACAGAATTTGTGAGCATCTCAAACATTGTCTTACACCACTAAGTTCTGGGGTAACTTGTTACACAGCCATAGTAACTGAAACACTCTGTTTCACTTACTATGTTTATTGCCTGTTTCCTTCCACCAGAATATAAGCTCCACAAGGGTTGGGGTTTCTCTCTTTGATTCCCTGGCATACACCAGGAGATCCATGAACACTTGTTCATTAACTGAGTACATAAACTTAGAATTTACAAAGCATCTTGACACATAAGTTTAAGCTAAGAGTAAAAAAAAGAAAGATTGAAATGAATGATAAAGGATGGTTTACCTGAATTATCTGTAAGTTTCACTCATCGCTGACCAACTCTTTTAGAGCTACTCCTCTAAACAGAGGCTGCCACTGTCATTCTAACATGATTGTTTACTTCTAGGCATGTCTCGATGCTCAAAGGAAGAAACAGTGACTCAACTTGTTACAGCTCACCTCACATTGGTTGTTCAGCTTGGTAGATGTGATGTCCAACTGCTGGTATTGTTCCTTTAGCTTTGAAAATTCAGCTTCTAATCTTGTTTGTTCTAGTTTGGAATTATTTAGAAGACTCTTCAAATTTTTATGATCAGTTTGTAAAACTTCAGTCTCTTTCAAAAGCTGACTATATGTATGATTCAACCTATAATTAGAAATCACGTCAGAATAAAATCAGAGTCTCTTAATAGCTTTCATTGTAATTTAACTAACCCCATTGCTGTCCAGTCAATTCCGACTCATAGTGACCCTATAGCACAGAGCAGAACTGCTCCCACACAGCTTCCAAGAAGCAGCTGGTGGATTCGAACTGCTGAACTTTTGGTTAGCAGCAGCAGCTCTTAACCACTGTACCACCAGGGCTCCCACTGTATTTTACACAATATGAAAAGCTGTAAATAACATAACAGACATGCTCAGAAAATATAAGACTCTTTTGCTAGTTACCAAACTGATTAAGGATAAGTTTCTATTCTGTAAAACATGGATAAAAAAAAAAAAATTCTGAGTACCTTTCCCTTGAAAAGAAATCTTTTGGCCTCTAAATATGCTGAAGATGTAAAGACACTCATAATTTTTTCATATAAAAATTTAATAGAAAAAAAGACCAATCCAGTTTCATTTCACAGAGAATTCAAAGATTCTAAAATTCAATGCAAAACACAGATCAAGATGATTACTCCACCCAGCATGAAATACTGTATACATCTCTTGACAAATAACAGGTATACAGGCTTCAATCAAATTTTATAGTTGTTGAAATTTCTGCAGTTGTGGCAAATTATTCACATTTATTCAGTCGCCAAATATTAATGATAAATTTTGACTCTTTCGTAAACATCAGGTCATACTTCTCCCTCCCTGACAATTATACTCTCAGAATACACTTCACTCATCTCCAAGAGCAGGGACTGACAACTTTTTCTGTAAAGGGCCAGACAGTAAATATTTTAGGCATTGGGGGCCACATGCAGTCTGTGTAGCATGTTCTTTACTTTTTCCCTCATAACCCTTTAAAAATGTAAAACCTGTTCCTAACTTGGGGACCGCACAGAAACAGGCTGCGAGCAGGCTGGGCCTGGTCTGCCAGCTTCTATCTCAGAGCACTGAGATCAGGAACCCACAAAGAGGGAGGGAGGCAAGGAAAACTTCTGTCCTGACCATCACTCATTCTTCAAAGAATTGAACACAGCTCACAAGAATTATAAATAATAAAATAATAACAGTAAATGCTCCATAAATAGGTCAACTCAACGAGTGAATGCATGAATGCTGAATACGCAGCTGGCCAAATTCCACTGATTCACATATACATCTACACAGTCTATCAATATCTCCAAGATCAAAGATTTCTCTACTGATACCTCACTGGGGGAGCGGGAGCAGAAAGCAGTATGATGTACAACGTCCTCAGTAACCTCTCCACGGCAAATTCTACAGGGAGCGTCTTTGGAGAATATTTTTACACTGTGCCTCAATCAAAGCTGAGGACATTAACACCAAAATGCAATTCACTGACTATAATTCTAAAGAGGCCTAGACAACCTAGTCCAAGCAAGAAACTTTCTTGTTTTGGCATTAACTAAGGTTAAAAATTAAGAGTTGAGAAGTTTTGCTTTCCCAAGGCTTTCAATTCAACAACTGCCCTATGGGAGACCATTATCACATAGACAGTTAAAATAAGTACAAATCAAGTAGCTAGGAAATTACAAGGCTGCTCATTTGTAGGAACCAGACTAGTGGAAAGAGAAAGACACAAAAAATCAGCTCTCATTACATTCTGTCTCAATAAAGCATGTAAGTGCTATCAAGGCACAGAAATTTTATTATAAAATACAACTTAAAAACTTAATTAGTTGAATAAAACAAAGTACTAAGAGAAAAAAGAGAACAAGGTTCTTGTCTGAGCATTCCACAACGAGCTGTGTGATTTAGTTGGGAAAGTTACTTGTCACTTGTGTCCTTTTTCTTTTTTAACTGTAAGAGAAACTATTTCAAACAGCCTATTCTAGTTTTCAAAATTCTAAGTTCAAATTATGATTGGCACTATAAAGAGGCCGTATGCACACTTTGGATGAGATGGATAATACAGAACTAAAAGGTAAGAATGTTTATGTATTACCTATCATTTTCGCCACAAAGTTTCTTGTATTCTTCAGCTACAGTCTCATGGTTTTTGTTTTCAAGCAGCATTTTTTCCTGTTCTACTTTGAGCATTTTTTCCAAATCTTCCAATTGTCCTTTCTGTTTTAATAACTGATTGTAACTGGGGAAAAAAAGACATTGTGTTTATAATATTTCCTTACGGAAAAAATATTTTAGAAATGAAAGAAACAGGAATAATTTATAAATATCACATAAAATATATGTAAATTTATATAAATTTTCTACATCGATTCTTTCTTAGATCTTTATAACACATCACATTTATTGCACTGCTTGAAGAAAACTGGTTTTAAATTTACAACATAAGAAAACATGATAAATTACCGGTCTTCGAGATCTTTGTGTTCCACCTCAAGATTTTTGTGGGCAAACTTCAGAGTTCCATGTTTTGCAATGAGAGATTCAAACTCTGAGGCCTGGCGTTCATGCAGAAGCTCCAGCTTTTCATGATCTTTGACCAGAGAATCGTAGAGAGATTTCAGGTCTTCTCTTTCTTTGATCATAGACTCATTTTCATTTTCTAAGGAAGACTGCTGAATTAGGAGTTGTGCATTCTGGTTCATAAGTGAGGTACTTTGAGAATTAAGGGTAGAATTTTCAACCTACAAGAATGCATACTGTCATCAGATGTATTGTTCTTTTTTAAAAATGAAAGATTACAGTGCTAACCTTAGAAGTTCTAAGTAAGTGATAGCAGATACATTCATACTGTACTAGGAAAATTTGGATTTTTAGCTTCCCAAAGACTAAGGCTATCAATTTTTGATTTGTGTTTCGAAAAATGTGTGTGTGTGTGTTTAGGTTTGAGTTTCTTTTAAATGAAGATGAACAGCAAAAATCTGTATTCCACATATCCTAAAGTACAGAATTGGAAATGCTAGTTTATCATTTTCTAGAATGTGGAAGTTGACAGAATTGAAAAACTACTTGTGAAAATTCAATTGGAACTTTTCTCAAGAGTCTAAACTAAACTAGTACTTGCTTTACTATTTGGAAAAGGATTACAGAAAGAACAAGTGTTAGATCTGAAAAGGGAACTCCTTTTGCTCTTTAAGAGGTTTCAGAGAGCTGCACTTTCCTCCACCTGATCGTTTTATCTGAAAAGACACCAGCAGTGCTGACTAAAAGACGTATCCTTTGAACTAAAGACAAGTTTAAAGACAACATTCCCATGCTGTGTTACCTTCAAATAACTAACCTGATAAGAAAGCTGTAAAAATACGTAAGGAATGGTATGCTACAACCACACTCAAGAGTTTCTACCTGATTAGTTATAATCAACTTATTGAAATGGGGGAAAGATCACAAAGTAAATATAAATAAAATTATTTTATTTCTATTTGTTGAGTGAATTTATAGTATTTAGAGGCTCTGACATTGAAACAATGCTAATATTTGAAAATGTGGCAAGGTACCAAGTAAAAATATTTTATCTTCGATTAATTAGTAATTTGCTCACTGAGAAGCCGCGCTCCCACGTCTAGCCTCCCTACTGTAACAGCGCACCCCCGCGACATCCCACCCCGACCTGAAGCTTGGCGTTCTGCGTCTGGAGGGTGGTGTTCTGCTCCTGCAGTGACACAGTCTGTCTCTGAAGTGCCAGAATCTGAGCCTGCAAGTTGCTGTTCTGGGTCTCAAGCTGCTTCAGTTGCGTTTTCAATGCTTGCTTCTCCGCCTGCAGTGTAGCATTCTTAATAAACAAAGCACACACATTCAAAATAAAAGCAACACCAAACGTATTTCTATTACAGGTACTGGAATTTTATACAATGGGCATGTATTACCATTATAATCCAAGAAACCTCAACAACCGTAAAGGAGAAAAAACAAAACATTCCCCTTTATCCCAAATTATAAACATATGTTTAACCTATGAAAAAGAAAACAATAACATTAAAACCTTAATATACTATTGTACCTGTGTCCTATGGTCTCATAACATCTGAAAAAATAGCTCATTCTACATATATTTATGAACACAAGAAACTGGAATGGGGTTTCTAACCTGCACGGGAGTGCCCAGAGTGCCCAGAATGAGTGGGGGCTGTGTCCTGCAGAGGAGGGGGATGCCTTTTTCTAATTTTTCCAAAGGCAAATATAAATAAATATGGTGGCCCCAGGGGTCAGCAACAAAACTAAGTTTTTTACAAACACAAAAATTTGGAAGAGAAGCAAATTCATATGAATTTTAAAGAGTAATACAGTATTATCAACTGAAATGAAATACACATATGCATAAACACATACCGATATGTATATATACTCTTCAGCCCAGAAATTCCATTGTCAGGAATTTACCACATTATAAACATGTTCATACATGAATTTTCATTGCAGTGAAACTAGAAAATAACCTCAATGTCCATCAATGTGGGACTTTAAAATAAATCATTACTAATAAATTTTTTAAAAAACAATATCCACACTGTGGAGTAATATGCAGTCATTAAAAAAATATCGGTATCAGCTAAAATGGAGAGAATTCCAAGATAATATAATTGAAAAATGCAAATAAGAATACTGCATGTATGATTCCACAGGTATAAATCTGCAGAAGAAATTTTTCTGAGAAGAGACACAAGAAATTGCTAACGGGTTATTTTAGGTGAGGAAATAAGAATCAATGGCGTGGGAGATTAATCTTTGGTTTTATAGCTTAAAGTTTTTAATGAAGTATCTGTAGTACTGTTAAGTTAAATTAAAATCATTGAAGTTTTAATGAAGTATCTGTATTAATTTTTATGACAGAAAGCAATAACCACCACCACAATTATTTTACTCGTTAGCATGTAAGTTCCTTAAGCTCATTCTGAAGGATGTTTTTGAATTCATTTGCTCATTGTTTAATGTCAAATATCTACTGAACTCATTCAGCGAACATTTACTAAGTGCCCACTATCTCTCAGGTACTATTCTAGATACCAGAGGCACGGTGGTGAGAAAGAAAGACAAGCTACCTGCTTTCACGGAGCTTTCCTTCAGTAGGCAAACGATAAATGAATAAAAAATATAATTTAACTACTGAGAAGCGCTACGAAGAAAGTAAACGCAGCAGTGTGACAGTGAATGGTTTAGGATGGGGACAGCTACTTCAGTGGGGAAAGGGATCAGGGAAGAACTCTTGCAGGAGATACTTGATACAAGACTTGAATGCGGAAGGAAGCGAACCGTGTGCCCCAGGCAGGGGAAGCAAACAGAGAGATCCTGAGGTAGGAACAAACAGAAGAAGAGACCAGTATTTAACTAGAATTAACTTACTTATGTGCCAGGCACTGTTTTAGGTGTTTCCCAGATATTAGCAGATACTTGTATCATCCCCAGATAACAAGAGCGGATGGCTGCAGGGGCGGTAGGGTAAAGGGGACAGAGGCAGGGGCAGTGTCAGGAAGATCTTACAGGACACAGTAAACAATGTGGAGTTCATTCTAATTGACATGGAAAGTCACTGAAGACTTTCAGTAGGGGAATGACACGATCTGGAGTATATTTAAAAAAAGATGACGTAATCTGGCTACTGCACTGAGAATGGGTTAGAGTGGGCCAAGAGTGGAAGGAGGGAGGCCAGTTAGGAGGACATGAAGAGTCCAGATGAGAGAAGCTGATGGTAGTCAGACTAGAGCGGTAGCAAGACAGCTGGAGAGAAGGAGGTAGGTTTCTATCTTCAAGATCCTTGACAGAGCTTGCTGATGGACTTATATGAGGAACAGAGAAAAGTATACGAAGTTATTAGTTCTTCAGCCTTTTTTATATTACATATTTATATCATAAATCAGTCAACGAAGCATAAAATGAACAAAGCTGAAAAACCAGATTAGATGAATTAAGTTATGTATAATATCCACAATCCTTTACATCTAAACCACCTTATTTCTACTAAACGTTCCACAACACTTACATTCCTTTCTACTTCAATCAGCCTGTCTTTGACTTTCAGAAGCTCTCTGGTGGCTTCCTGACTTTCCCGCTCCCATCTGGTATCCTCACCAGACGCTGGAGGGGAGCTCTGTACCATCCTTTCTTCATCTTGTCTCTGTTTGAGAGCTTCATAATTTTTTTTCACCTAAAATATTTAAAATATTTTACTGAGGAGAAAAAGACCACCAAAATTATATTTCTCACAATTAATTTAACTTTGCACTGGTCCAGTGAATGTGAGCGACACTTTACTTAAAAATGTGATAAATACTATGTATAATTATCATTATTATTATGATCACAATTTATGCTTTTTAATATGTAAATTCTTTCCTCTTAGAAATATTAAATATACTCTGGGTTTCTACAATATATTTGATAATTTCAGATCCTATTGTTTGTGGTAAAAATAGCCTTAAAGAATAAATTAACTGGACACAGACATGTTGCTAAATACTAATACTGCTTTTAGATCTATAGCCAATTTAGGAATTTCACAGAGATCCATATGTAAAGAATAAAAATTTGACATATGTAATAATTTCTGTTAAACAGATACCTAAATGAAATTTCAGTAAGTGTCTATATATGTGTGCCTCTTTAAGAAGGTTATCTGGCTTGGAATAAGCTATGTTAATAAATTAATGACTTCTTTATTCATATCTTGAACCACATGTAATTACTGTAATTTATCTTATAAGGAGTGAGCAATCCAAGTATCTACCTTATCCAGGGTTTTCTGACGTGATTACAGTCAAATTCTTCTTCAAGAAAGCCAACTCAGAACGAGCAACTTGTCAACTTGTTCATCTTGCTGTTGTCAGGTGCCATCAGGTCAACTCTGACTCACAGTGACCCTATGTACAACAGAACAAAACACTGTCTGGTCCCGTGCCATCCTCACAGTCATGGCTATGTTTCAGTCCATTGTTGCAGCCACTGTGTCAATCCATCTTGTTGAGTGTCTTCTTCTTTTTCGCTGACCCCTCCACTTTACCAAGCATGATGTCCTTCTCCAGGGACTGGTCCCCCCTGATAACATGTCCAAAGTACGTGAGACAAAGTCTTGTCATCCTCGGTTCTAACGAGTACTCTGGCTGCACTTCCAAGACAGATTTGTTTGTTCTTCTGGCAGTCCATGGTATATTCAATATTCTTTGCCAAC
>NW_004443941.1:6713289-6757883 GCF_000243295.1 Trichechus manatus latirostris | reverse complement strand
CCAAGACAGATTTGTTTGTTCTTCTGGCAGTCCATGGTATATTCAATATTCTTTGCCAACACCATAATTCAAAGGCATCAATTCTTCGTTGGTCTTCATTTTATATTACAAATTACCGCACCGAATTTAATAATTCTCTTTAATTTAAATGTATTATTATTATTATACTTATCCTGAATCACTCGTTTATCCTAGAAGATGTATTATAAATTTCTAAATTAATACAAAACTTTATATTAAGGCAAGGATAGAAGCATTTAAAATAGTTCACCACTTCATATAAACTTTAAGAAAGTTTATGACTCAATAATAAACTAATATTGCTACTACTGAGTTATAAAGTCATGAGGTGAGACTAAAGAATGAAGATGCCAAGACAGAATGCAATTTAAAATGTAAAGCTTGGCAAGTGATCTTGATTTTCCAGGCTTTTGGATGTTAAAGTAAAAAACCTGGAAAATCAAGATCACTTCCCAAGCTTTACATTTTTAAATTACAGTCAATTTTGATATAATTTCCTGCGTCCTATGTTACATTAATTTCCCACCATTTTAGAAAAATCAGTGCTCCCCAGTTTTTCTTTCACCAAAAACTAGTTTTGTACATTCTAAAAGTTTATAGGTAGAAATTCCACAGTACGTAATCTTACTTTTTTTTTTCCTTTTCTTCTGAGTATACTTCTAAGCTTTATCCAAGTTGCTGAGTATGTCAGCAGTTTGTTCTTTTCTACTGGTGAGCAGCATTCCATTATATGGACGCACCACAATTTCTTTATTCAATTGCCAGTTAGTGGTCATTGTGTTGTTTCTAGTTTTTATTATGAATAAAGCTGTTGTAAAAATTCATTCATGTTTTCATTTGCCTTGTGTAAATATAAGTAGAATTGTTGGGTCATGGCTAGGTATATGTTTAACTTTATGAGAAAAGGCCACACTGCTTCCTAAATTAGTTAAAATATCTTATAGTCCATCGGCATAGTGTGATAGTTCCAGTTGCTCCAAATTCTCACCAATATTTGGCCAATGTTTCCATGTAAATTTTAGAATCAGCTTGTCAATTTATGTTGCTGCTGTTAGGGGCCATCAAGACAATTTTGACTCATAGCGACCCCATGTGAGAGAAGAACTGCCCCACAGGGTTTTCTTGGCTGTAATCTTTATGGCAGTAGATTGCCAGGTCTGTTCTCTCCCATGGAGTTTGAACCGCCCTTTCAGTTAGCAGCCGAGTGCTTAACCATTGTGCAACAAGGGCTCTTTTGTTTTATATATATAAACCACAACAAAAAGCCCATTACTGTCGAGCTGATTCCAACTTATAGCAACCCTACAGGACAGAGTAGAACCACCCCATAGGGATTCCAAGGAGTTGCTGGTGAATTCCAACTGTCAACCTTTTGGTTAGCAGCCGAGCTCTTAACCACTGTGCCACCAGGGCTTCACACACACACACACACACACACACACACACATACATATATATATACACACATACAAATATATATTCTAAAGTTATATAAATACATATATTTTGATATATATTCTAAAATATAATAAATAAACTGTTGGGATTTTGGTTGAGATTATGTTAACTGTCAGATTAATTTGGGGGAATTGCCATCTTAACAATACTGAGTCTTCTGATTCATGAACATGGTATTTCTCTCCATTTACTGAGGTATTCTTTAGTTGTTCCCAGTATAGAGTTCTCAAACATATTTCCTTGTTTATCCCTAAATAGTTCATGTTATTTTATAGAATTGTAAATTTTATTTTTCTTTCAAATTTCATTTTCTAACTGTTGTTATATAATGATTTTTGTATATTGCACTTCAGCCTGTGACCCTGATAAAATTCGCTTTAGCTGTAGAGGTTTTTCTATGAATTCCATAGAATTTTCTATTAACATAATTCTGTCATAGGTAAATAAAGACTTTTTCCTTCTTCCTTCCTTTCTTTCTTTTTCTTATTTCACTGCACTGGTTAGGACATTTAATAGAAGTACTGAGAGCAACATTCTTGCTTTGTTCTTGATCAAAGGTGGAAAGTGATTAGTCTTCTACCTTTCAGAATGGTGTTTTCTGAAGGCTGTTCATAGAAGCCCTGTATCTGGTTGATGAAGTTCCTTAATACACCTAGTTTGCTGAGGTTTTGTCTTGAATGGGCAGTGAATTTTTTACATCAACTGAGATATCCATATTGTTTTCTTATTTTAATGTGTTTTACTATACTGATTTTCCAATGTACAACCGTCTTGCATTCCTGGAAAAAAAATCCCATTTAGTCGTGAAGTATTATTTTCTTTTTACGTATTGCTGCGTTTGACATGCTAATATTTTGTTAATGATTTTTGAGCCTACGTGTATGGAATATTGGTTTATAGTTTTCTTTTCTTCTTGTAATATCTTTGTTTGGTTTTGGTATGTTTGCCCCATCAAATGAATTTGGGAAGTGTAACCTGTTCTTCTATTTTCTAAAATAGTGTCAGACTGGTATTATTTCTTCCTTAAATACATGATAGAATTTACTGGTAAAATCACCTAGGCCTGGATTTTTCTTTATAAGGTTTTTCATCATGAATTCAATTTCTTTAAAAGATACAGAGCTATGCCGATTTTTATGTCTTTCTGTGTCAGTTTCAGCCATTTGTTTCTGTCCCTTTATTACTCTTTCAATGTCTGTACAGTGATATCCTCTCACGCATTCCCGGTATTAGATTAGTTTTCTCTTTCTTATTCAACTTGGCTGTTGTCAGTTGTTGTCGAGTCAATTCCGACTCATAGGGACCCCATGTGTGCAGAGTAGAACCGCTCCACAGGGTTTTCAAGCTGTCATCTTCTGAAGCAGATCTCCTGGCCCATCTTCCGAGGTGCCTCTGGGTGGGTTCAAACTGCCAACCTTTCAGCTAGTAGTCAAGTTCTTAACTGTTTGCGTCAACTTGGCTAGGGATTTATGAATTTTATTGATTTTTGCCCAAGAAGCTACTTCACATTTATTTTCTCTATTGTCTGCTTTCTATTTCATTGATTTCTGCTTGTATCTTTATGATTTTCTTTTTTCTCTTTACTTAGGGGACTTAAATCCTTTTCATTTATTGAGGCGTGTTCAATGACCCAGAAAATGCTCTATCTTGATAAATGTTCTGTGTGCATTTAAAAAGCATGTATAGTCTACTATTGTTTGGTGGAGTGTTCAAAAAACGTCAGGTAGATCCAGCTGGTTGACAGTGCTATCAAGTCATCTATATCCTTACTGGTTTTCTTTCTACTTGTTCTACTAGTTTTTGAGACTGTACTGAGCCCTCTAACTGTAACTGTGGATTTGCCTATTTCTCCTTGCAGTTATAGCACATAATTTTAAGTTCTATTATTAGGTGCACAAACATTTTACACTGTTATGTCCTCTGGATGAAATGAACCCTTTATAATTGTGAAATGAACCTCTTTAACCCTGGTAATATTCATTCATCTAAAATCTACTTTGATATTAAAATAGTGATTCCAGCTTTCTTCTGATTAGGGCTAGTGTAATATATCATTTTTCATCAAGGTTTCTTTTAGGCAGCATATAGGTGGATCTTGCTTTTTACCTATTAATTTCTGCCTTTTAACTAGGGTATTTAGATCTTTAAAATTTAAAGAGGTTATTGATATGGTTTGCTCTAAAACTGGCAAGAGTACATTTGTCCAATCTGTACTATACTTTGTTCTCCATTTTTTCTTTATCTGCTTACTTTTATTTTTTATAATTCCATTTTATCTCTATTGTTGGCATATTAACTGTAACTCTTTGTCATGGTATTTTAGTGGTTACTTTGGGCCTTATACTATTCATATTTAACTTTTACATTCCACGTTCAAGTGACAGACCTCTTCATGTAGAGTATAAAGCCCTGACAACAGCATAATTCCAGTCTAACAGATGTTTATGGCAGGAGGCTAGTCCATTAACACTCACATACCACAGTGGCTGAAAGCGGGGGACAATAATGGAACTTTAAACCTCTACCTTTTAGACTTCAAACACACATACACCAACCTGTACTCAAACCCACATATTTTCTCACTGAGTTGCTTCAAGAAGTTGACTCTTGAAGACATAAAGCAGACTTAAAAGGACAGAGAAGCAAATTAATTCAATTTGGCACAAGTTTTACTTTACTTTTTGGAAAATCCCTTTATTTGTGTTAACTAATCAAAGTTCTCAAATTTCCTCTGCAACAACATATGTTCTATGGCAGTACCTGTGACAAACACCAGCAAAGATGGTATGGGCAAAGGGTAAATACAACATTTTCCTTTTCTACATGAAGTTCATCTTTTGTTAACTGTTTCTCTAGAAACCTGATAAAACTGGAATGTTCTATGTTATTAGGCAATACTGTTTTTGGTGAAAACAATCCCTGATTGGTAAATTATATTTGGACTAGAAGAACTATAAATACCTAATAAGAAGCCAAATCTTTGAGCTTCCCTGAATGCAGCAACTCATAAACCTCTCTTCTGAGGAGCTTAATTCCATGCTTTTGGAGTTGCTGCAAGAGACACTGAACTGCTGTGGGACCTGAGGTCTCCAAGCAGCCAATGTGACCTTCACATTGCTGCACCTGAACTGTAATCTGGTGGGACAATAACTCACAGACAACCCTGTGGTGATGGATGCCTGACACTGTCCTGCTACCTACTCGTATTTACTGTAGCATTCTGAATACAATGGTTCTCAATGTGGCCTACAGTAATCTTGCCAGTCTGACTGTTTAGTTACCTTAAGACCATTCCTGGAGGCACTGCAGAGATGGAAAAGGGGAGAATGAACCAGAATGTAGGTCTATCAAATCTACTACCTACTAATCCTCTGGCATGAGTAAGCCCCTTCGATTCCAACTTACTCCCTTATGGAAAAGAGACAGCTGTAGCTGCCCTGCTTGTTTCACTGGATAATTCCAAATATCCAGATCTAGAAAAGATAAAAAATTTATGTGGCAATCAGGTGCTTGGTATACCACACATACGATCATGGACTTTAGTAGGTATCCGCACACCCCTATCTTTGCCTATCAAAATTTCACCTGGGTGAAGTATTAGTATCATATTTTCCCAGTGAAATTAGCCTGCCTTTTCCCCACCCTACTCTCACAATTCCAATATGATCTATCTTGGAATACGACACAAATACGTGAAATAGGACTGAATATAGTATATCCATATAACAAAGATCATGTTTAAGAAAACTCTCAATTTTATTAAAATATTAATGAAACAATGTTTGCATTTTTATTTTCTACTTTATATTTTAAATAAATAGATAATTCAAATTCTTTCCAAGAAAATCACTTACTGTTTTAAGTTCTTGGCGCAATTGCTGGTTATAATTTGTGGATTCTTCTAATCGAGCTTCTAAAGCAGCAATTTTTTCTTCTTTTATTTCAAGAGACTTCTTCAGAGTAGATTCTAATTTTGATTCCAAAAGTTTGTACCTACTATCCAAGTATAAGAGTAATACAGTTCATCACTGGAGATCTGAATATTTTTAAAGATAATTTATGACCACAGATTCTGATGTCATAAATAGTTCTTATAAAATTGTCTTTTCTTTCTTTCTTTCTTTTTTTTTTTTGTAAAGAGGTGAGTTAAATTATCCTCCTCTTAAAACTATTCCTGGTCATGAAGCAACAAAAATCACTCAGTAAGCTGAGCTCCAGGCTATAGCCCGGGCTGGCAGAAGAACAGTTAATGCTCAAAAATGGAACCCTGGAAGAGCTAAGTCCTCAACTATTCCTTTTAGTTTTATAAGAATAGAATCTATACAAAGAGGAATAGAATAAGCATGCAATCAAGCATTTGACTATGATGTAATGTATAAAGTATTTATACAAGGACACATAACCAGCTAAGATTTAAAACTCACTGAAGACTGTCTTCAGGGTTGAGTTGCTGCAGAACATTTAAAAAAGATGATATACTCGAGACACAGGACACTGGTGACAGAGTGGGAAGAGGCAGACAGATGTGACTCTCAATTTTCTAGTTATCTTTTTGAATGGTGAATTCATGAAAAACTATGGTATTAATTAAATTTGTTTTTTAAAAAAACCGTACATGGACCCAATTTCAGAAGTATTACAAACCAGGGACAATTCATTATTAAATACGTATTTGTAGAATAAATGAATGAACTGCATCTTGCCAGGACTATCACAACAGCTCCCGAACTGGTCTCTGTGCCTCCAAATTCACGCCTTTTCTAATCCATCTTTCATGTCACTCTAAGAACTGCTCAAACACACGTTTGTGCTTTTTTGCGGTGTGTGTGAAAATACACACAACAAAACATACACCTGCTCAACAGTTTCCCACGTGGAGATCGACGACAGAAGTTACATCCTTCGCACTGAGCCACCGTTCTCACTGCCTCTACCCACAGTGTTTCACCACGTCAACCTAGACTCTGCCCCTGGAAGTTCTCATCTGTGCTTCAGGGTTACTGTTGTCAATCCGATCTCACGCAGAGGATTCTTTACAACAGCACAATGCTCAAGGCAAACATTCTTTATTAACTGAGCTAGACTGTTGTTAGGTTTAAAAATGACTTCATGGGATAGCTTCAGTTCAAGGTTTAAAAACTGTCGCAAGGCAATAGATTCGGAAGTTTTGTGCTTTTGTCTGCATGGAATATCTTTCCCCACTATTTCCACCTAGCAAACTTCTGTCATTCTTCTAGATTCAACTGAAGCATTATCACTTCTATGATGCTTGGTGACCAGCAGATAACAAGAGCCCAAATTAAGGTTTGGGAAGAAGTGTCAAACGGCATTCAGGGCCCAATGAGAGCTGGAAAATTTATAACAAAATTTTGTAACAAAAATTTTATAGATTTTATAATAGAGCAAATATATGGTTTACTCTTTTTTTTTTTGGCCATTTTTTTTTTTTTTTGGCCAAGAACATGTAGCATAGTGTCTTCACATGGCACGTAATAAATCTGTTTGAACCAAGTGATGTGTATTCAGTATACATTAAAAGGTTGTTGTTAGGTGCCGTAGAGTCAATTCTGACTCACAGCAATGCTACAGGACAGAGGAGAACTGCCCCACAGGGTTTCCAAGCAGCGGCTTGTAGATTCGAACTGCCAACCTTTTGGTCAGCAGCCATAGCTCACTGTAGCTCTTAACCACTGTGCCACCAGGGTCAACTAAATTAGCACCTATCTGTTTAACTGGAAAATATTTCTTCACGAAATATCTGTACAATCAATTCAATTATGGTTGCTTGACTTAAACTGACTGCTAGAAAAAATGTCTCAAGTTACTTTTCTTTATTATTGTAGACCTGGCTATTAAAAGTATCAATCTATTATATTTATTTTTAATATTCTCAAAATCAAGAAACAAATCCCATATAATCAATATTTTTTCTATACATTCATTTCATATAGAATATAAACATTGCAACAGTAACAATGGGTATATGATAGAATACAAATTATATAATCAAAAAATTCCAGTACTTATAAAAATCTAGTCTACATAAAACAATACTCTTATCAATACACAACTTCTGTTCTAGCCAGAACCACGTGGCAGACTGGATTCTAAATACCAGACTACTTGAAAATCAGATTAACTCTGACAGAATTCCCATGCGAGGATAGAAATTTTCTTTAAACCTCTATTGAACATCTTTAAAATTAAAGGGTAGATAGACTACTTTTTCATCCTGTTTATCAGGCCTTAGTTTTCCACATTATTTTTACACCTTAATTGCTTCTCAGTACGTTTTCCTTCACTTTATACTTTTCCTCCACTTCTCTTTACGTCCTCATTTTGGCACACAAAATGAAAGCACTGAGGCATTTAAGCACATGATTCAAAAGAAAAGTAACTTTTGCTTAAACTGACTGTATCTCACAAGCGGGGTGGGAAGTTAATTGTTGTTAAAATCTTATTTTATTTTCACAGATAATTATAGCTTCCAAACTTTTAATACCTGGGTGGCATTGTCTTCTCCTATTTGAAACATTTTAGTGTTTTTTCTTTTCCTTGTATGGATATTATATTGTTTTATTTATTTACTGATTTATTTGTTTACGTTTATCTGATTCCTTATATTTTTCTTACACAACTTTCTCTTAAGGAAGAAAGGGACCAAAACAAGCGTAAAGCACGTAGATGTTTTCTACGGCTAGTCCAGGGAAGAATCAATGTTTGAACAAAGAGAAAGAAGTAAAACGTTTGTCAAACCAACCGAATACTCACCTGTCATCGGTACTCTGCTCATCATGTAAGAGTCGCTCTTTATTTAACCCTATCTTTTCAAGCTCGTGAGTTAATTTTTCAAGATCATTGTTCATTTGTTGAGTCTTCAACTTTTCACTCACCAAATCCTTATTTTAAAATAAGTGCAAAAGTCACGTAAATGTCAAGAATATAAAACATCTAAGAAATCAGCCAAGATTTTGACAACTACCATCTAGGAATGCATACCACTCAACCAGGAAAGACAGAAATGCTGTTAAACCTTCCCTGTATCATTAAAAGGTAGTGAAGCAACAAAGTTATAACCTAGTTCAAACAGATTTTTTTTTCTTCTTTCCTTCAATACTTTCTTTTAGCCCTAATGTTAAAAACTAAAAGGAGAAACTCTTTACCTGTAAACACACATCTTAGGTCTGGAAACTGTGGGGGAAAAAACCTATCCATTTACCCTTGAGTGATGAGCTGGGACTTTCATTCTTCCCACGAATACATGTTGGTCACAACACTTCTTCCCACCAGGAGCGCCCCTCTCTCCCACTGGAAAAGGCCTAAGACATTGATCTGAAGAACTAGGGGATGTTCTGAGAAGTTCAGGCAGAGAACAGAAAGAAAAAATGAAAGGCTTACGGTCCTTCGTCCTTGGTTAGCAAAATGGTTAACTGCTCAGCTGCTAACTTAAAGGTTGGCAGTTCAAACCCACCCAGAGTCGCCTCGGAAGAAAGGTCACAGTCATGAAAACCTACAGAGCGTTGTTCTACTCTGCAACTCATGGGGTCACCCTGAGTCTGGACTGACTCAAAGGCAAGTGTGGTCTGGTTTTTTCGGCACGATACTCTAGCGGAAACGCAGACTGTCCAATGTGACTTTCTGCCAGAAAGCTGAGACTTTTTTTAATCATATATAGTACAGCATAAAAAACCCAAACCAAACTCACTGCCACTGAGTAGATTCCAACTCACAGTGACCCTACAGGACAGGGTAGAACTGTCCCATAGGGTTTCCAAGACTGTGAATCTCTATGGAAGCAGACTGCCACATCTTTCTCCCGCAGAGTGGCTGGTGGGTTCGAATCACCGACCTCTCGGTTAGCAGCTGAGTGCTTAACCACTGTGCCACCAGGATTCCAACAGTGCAGCATAGGGATGGCAAAAAAGAGCCAAGCATGCTATCTTCTGATTGGCACCAGCCATGTTTCACGGCACATATTGACAATTTACCCCCTGTAAATTTAAGAATTCTTTTCAACACATAGTTCCAAGCAGACACTACCAACTGTTCAGTGTTGACCTTTAAAATGAACTGGATTTGCCATCTCTCTGACATACAGGTCAAATTCATGGGCTCTGGAGTCTAAAAGATCTGGGTTTGAAATCAGCAATCACACTCTGTCTCATTTATTAGCTGTGTGAACCTGAGCAAGTCACTTAACATCTCTGAACCTCAGTTTTCTAACTGGAAGAGTAGGAATAATATCTACAAAGAGCTGGTTGTGAAAATAATATATATATTTATAAATATAACTTACATGAAGTCCTTAGCCTAGTACCTGGCACATGGTTAGCATTCAATGAATAGTAGCTCTCATGCCTCCTATTACACTTAGTGTTCAGTAAGAGTCCCGTTCAAATATTTTAATACTATTTTGAAATAAAAGTTTAAAATTATAATAAATCAAGATATCACATGGAAACCTTGTTGCAATTTTAAAAAATGTGCTTCTTAGTTTAACAAAAGTAGGAAATTTAAAAACTGTTCTATTTCTAATTCCAACTTCCTACTCTGTAAGATGATGCAAATTACTGATGGGTTTTGATAAAGCTTAAAGAAACTTTGATTTAAAGATATGAAAAATATTTTCTGTAAATTTAGCTAAATATATTTACCTCACGTAATGTAACCAAAGTTTTTATATCAATAGTTGCTCTCTTCACAAGCTCCTTATTTTCTTTCTCTAATTCTTTCAGGCGAACACAGGATTCCTTGTATATGCCGATCTCTTTGAACAGGGTTTTGTTCTCTTTCTCCAGATTCCCGATCTTCACGTTATTCTCCTCTAGTGTGGCATCCTTGATTTCTGCTTGTTGCCGGAGCCTCTTATTCTCTTTCTCCAGTTGTTTCTTATCCTTTTCCAGTTGCGAGGTCTCCTGCTCTAAGGATTTATTTTCTTTTTCTAGCTGTTCTAGTCTTTTGCTAGATATTTTTAACTCTTCTAGGTTTTTTTGCAGTGTTTGATTTTCCATCTCTAAGTCTTGCAGTTCACTCTCTAGTTGCTGAATTTTTTTATTGCTGTTCTCTAGTGCTTTCTGCAGCCTTTGATTTTCTGTATCTAAACCCTGGTAGCTAACTTCTAAGCGCTCTGTTTTCTTAAATGATGCTTTCATGAGCTCCAAGCCCTTCTTAAGCTGCTCTTTTTCACCTTCCAGCTCTCTGTTCTCTAATTGTAGCTGGGCCATCTTCATGCTCGCACACTTCAAGGATTCCACGTTCCTTCGCAGCTCCAAGTTCTCCTCATCAAGCTGGGAATTCTCTTTTTCTAGGGATTCTAACTGAAAAGTAAGGTTTTTAAAGCTATCCAATGTTTTTTTTAATTTTCTATTTTCTCTTTCTAGCTCTGAATTTTCTTGTTCTAAGGCCTCAATTTTTTCACAAGTGATTTTTAAATTAGTTATCTTTTTCTGTAACAATTCGTTTTCTTTTTCAAGATGATGTAACTCATTCTCAAGTTCTTCTGATCGTTCTCCTTTTTCTTTATAATGTTCCAATTCTTTTCTAATTTGTCTTTTTTCAAATTCAGTCTTGCTTAGCTTGCTACTTGTTTCTTTGATAGATTCGTGGAGAATTTTGTTTTCTTTTTCAATGTCTTTCACCCTTGCTTCAGCACTTATCTGAGAGCGCTGCCGTAGGGAAGACACGGTTTGATTCAGATGTTCATTTTCCTGTTCTAATATTTTAATCTAACTCAAAAGAAGAGAGAAGGAGAAAATTAAAAACTGTTAATTGAGTAAAAATTAAATATTTTAAATTACATAGTTTTCCCCTACAAAAATTAACACGTAAAGCATAACATAAAAGAGTGGTACCATGTTTATTTCACTTTTAATTCTGTCAGATATCTACTGAGATACCACTGTGTGCATATACTGCCAGGACGTGAAAGTTCATGTCTCAGGGAGTTCATAATCTAAAGAAGTGGTTAAGGGAGACGTATTTAATATTAATCAAAAGTCTTCTGATTACTTACAGTTACATGCTTCAAATTAAAATACGAATACAGGTAAAACGCACACACACACCCTTAAGGAGATAAGCTTTTCCTTTCATTAAATAATCTCTGCAATGCCTATACACAGTGGGTCCTCAGCAAACATTTGCTATAGTATATGTGTGTATGTGTGTGTATTCGTTTTGAAAAAGAATTCTAATTAGAAGACGTCAAACTAACAATATCACCTGGTACATTTGAGAATTAATTCAATTTATAGTGTGCGCTAATATAATGGTTTTCAAAATTCAGTGTGTGAAACAATCCCTCAAGAAGCTTGTAAAAGTAGATTCATGCTTAGTTGGCTCCAGAATTTTTATTCTGTAGGTCTAGAGAAATTGGCATGTTTACCTAGCACCCTGAAAGGTGATTCTGGTATATGTGGTCTGAGGACTAATACAGCCTTGGAAACCCTATGACACAGTTCTACTCTGTCCTATGGCGTTGCTATGAGTCAGAAATGACTCCACAGCAATGTGTGGTTTTTCGGTTTTTTTTTTTGGTGGGGGGCAGTTAGGACTAATAACTGGATAATATAAAAGATTTTACCTGTAAAAAATAGAAATGAAAAATTGGCAAGTCACCCAGTATATCCAGTTTTTAGTTTCTCAAGCATAAAATGAGAATGACTCATAAAAACCTGAAAGCAAATTTAATAGTATCTAAGATGATTACTGTCCTTCAACTTTTCTAAAGTACATGGGATAGAAAATGAGGTAAAAATGTTATAAAAACCAAAACCAAACCTGTTGCAGTCAAGTGGATTCCGACTCAAGGTGACCCTACAGGACAGAGCAGAACTGCCCCACAGGGTTTCTAAGGAGCAGCCGGTGGGTTTCAACTGCCGACCTTTTGGTTAGCAGCTGAGCTCTTAACCACTGGGCCACCAGGGCTCCAAAACTGCCACAGTTACTTAAAAGCTAAAAAAAATTCTAAAATATTTTCCTTTAAGGTTCTATGAACATTTTGTCTATGTAAGTTTAAAATAACATTTGTAAATAAAATTAAAAACACCTATTTTGTTAATTAATAAGAAATTTATGAACCTGTCTCTCTGAATTCTCTCTAAGTGTTTCTATTGTTTTTTCAAGCTGAGCTTTTTCCTTCATTAGATCCTTGCTTAAATTCTGACAATTCTGAAGACTTTGCTTTTCTTGAATAACCTCATTTTCAAGAATTTCAACCTAGAAAAAAATCAAATCACAAAAAACATTTCATTAAATATTTTACAACAGTGGAAACATGTCAAAACAAAGACTATCACTGAATAAAGAATAAAACAGTTTTAATATCCAAATGGTGAACTGGAGAAACTGAAACATACTGACCAAATGTTTGATGTTTTTAAGAAATAATATATTAACTTTTTCAGTGTGATAACATCACTGTTCCTGTTTTTAAAAAGTATTCCTTATTTTTTAGAGATACACACTGAAATATTCATAGATGAAATGGTAACATGTCTAGGATTTGCTTCAAAATCATCTAGTGGTGCTGGGGAAGGTAGGCAGGAATAGAAATAAAATAAGATGAGCTGTAAGTCAGCAACTGCTGAAGCTGAGTAATTAGTGAATACATAGGGGGTTCATTCTTTCCACATTTACGTATGTTCTAAGTTAAAACAATATTGAGGGTACATGAAACACTGAAAAGTAAATGTTCTACCACAGTGCTATTTATTTCAACTTTAAAATATATTCTTAAACACTATATTAAATACTTAAATTTTTATTTACCTTTTTATTTAGTCTTTGATTTTCCTTTTCAATTTTCAGGATTTTGGAAGCGTTGCCTTCTACAGAATCCACAGTACTCCGAAGCTCTTCTACAGTTTTTGCCAAGCTCTGGTTTTCCATCTCCAACTTCAGTAACCTACTTGATGTCAACTCATTCACCTCATGGCCCAAGGATTTTTGTGGTGCTATGATATTGAAAAACAAACTACTGGTAAAACTTTGTATACCCTTTACCATTTAAAACACTGTGTGTAAATGCACCTGTGTCACCGGTCCTTAACATCATAAAAAAATAAAAGTTATATGAGACAGACACAATGAAAAAAATGACTGACAGGTGAAAGTAAGTTACATCTGAAATTTTGAGGGATCCATAAGCAATCTAGCTCAAAGCACAAAATTTAAACTGAAGAGACCAGAGTTAGTCCTAGTTCCGTGAGAAATTAACCTGGCTATGCCCAAGTCACTTTCACCTCACTAAGGCTTAGGTTACCTGGGTAAAATATAATGGTGACAGTCCTGTGTATCTCACAGGGTCACTCTGTGAACCAAATAAGAAGTGGAAAGCATATCCCACAACACACCTTGAAAACGTTAAAGGAAGGCAGTTTGAGGGGAAAAAATTCTAACGTGAGTCCGAGAGGTGAGATAGTATACACCAGCTGCGTGAAGCAGACTACTTCTTGTAAATGAAGAATCCACGCTCAAGTACAGAGCAACACCTACCCCGTATTGCCAAGGGGCATCATCTTTCTAAGCAGATTTCAGCATTACATTTTTTAAACATGAAAACTTAAGTTTCTAGTTCTGTAAATGAGGTTCTCTCAGTTTCAGTAAGCCAAAAATTATCATTTTTTAAATAGCCCTACAGTAGACTCATTAAAAAATTTGATGATATAAAAATATTAGTCTTTACAATTGAAATATACCTAGAATTTATTTTGAAATCGTAGATTTCAGGAGGGGAAATGGATGGAGGTATGGGAAGGCATTTCTAGGTCTATTTTTGAGCATGTTTGAAATTCTCCATCATTAAAAGCAAAGAAACGTATATACACAACATGTACCCCTACACACATAAATTCTCTTTCAAATTAGGAACAGTAAACTATCCCCCAGGTTTTCAGAATGCTTCTATTTTTATTTTCAGCTTTTGTTCTAATCAGTATGTTGCTTATTTTTCGTTAAAAACTGGTATACTGCACAGTGATTTACTTTTTTAATTCCAAGTCTTCTTTAGTAAAATTCTAATTCATGATCTGCTCCCATAAAGATTATAGCCTTAGAAACCCTACGGGGCAGTTTTACTCTGTCCTATAGGGTCCCTGTGAGTTGAAATTGACTCGACAGCACAACAACAACAACAACAATTTATGATTTTCAGTTACGCGTTCCAAATACACAACATCAGGCTAGAATACGTGATACACATTGATGATACTCTCAATACTATGTGCTTTAGGTCGGATTATGAAGAATTAAAAAGTATGCTCAGAGTACATTTTTAATAACATGGGAGAGTGCCTATGTTATAATCTTAAGCAAAGAATGGAACCTGAATTGACCTGATGATGTTTAAAATACATATATGTACATAGAAAAATCCTGGAGGCAAATTTTCTGAAATGTAGAAGTGATTTAAGAAATTATTAGTGACTTTTATTTCCTCCTTTTTATTTTTTCACATTTTGCAAACTTTCTACAAAGAAAGTAAGTCACTTGTATAATTAAAAAAAAAAAAAAATTCATCAAATTTAAAGGAATACCCAGGTCTATGGCCCCAGCTAAGAGCAATTATAAAACAACTGTGATATAATAATAGCAGTTAACACTTGAACTGCTTACTGTTTCACCATGCATTGTTCTAGGGACTTCCTCCGTACTAACACATTTAACACTCACAACTACCCTACGAAGTACTTGCTGTTACTGTCTCCACTTAGCAGACAGGAAACTCTTAACTAGCAGAGTCATTTTAACTACTTCTGTGGTAGAAAACATTTAAGTCTGAGTTGCTTTTTTGGAAGTCAATTTATGAGGAATACAACTTAAAAAAAGTTCCCCACGTATTTTAAGCAAGACATTTCATCAAGTTCATTAGCTGAACCTCATCACTTATTATGTAGTTGGAAGTGGGGGGTCCCAGAATGTGGAATTAAGGTAATTCTCAAGTTTAAAATTAGAAAAAGTCCAATAGGTAAGGAACAGAATGACTCATCTGTAGAATTAATTATTCTGTAGGCACTAGACTATAAATTCTGCCAGAGCTTATTTCTACCTCACCACTATATCCTCAGGGCTTGCTACAGTATTCTTCACACTGTTGGTCTCAGTATCTGCTGAGGGAAGGGATGCAGGTGGAATAATCTAATAACGAGTAACTGAGGAAGTATGGAACTTGGGTATAATTTCAATACAGTATATCAGTATCAGCTTATCCAAAGCTAGAATCCAAACAACTGTATTTTATGTATATGCCTAGCCTTGGGAAAGGAGACAAGTCAAATAGAGCATAAGACAAAAAGAGCCAAAAGTTAAAATTTATCTAGTGGTCTTTTACTACCTGCAGGGTATAACTGGGCTGGACTGGTTGGTAGGTATAATCCTATAATGGGGACTACCAAGTATTGATGAAGGTAGCCATGAAGTTCCTTAACTTCCTTTATTCTATCGACATATGCACATAAGAATATTCTCACTACATTTTGGTTTTGCCCATAGGCAGCTAACACGACTTTACTGTTTTATTTAGTAGATGACTATACTTCTTAAAATAAAATTAATTAACTGGCATTCCATCCCCTTGTGAGAATAACATGAAGTAATGCCCAAATAGCTAATCAAGTCTATTACTGTACTCATAAAATTGAGTCGGTAGACAAGCGAAGCTAAGGACCAGACCCAGGAATATGGTAACAACGTGTTACTTTGGGAAATCTTGCCTAGAGAGGCAGCTGGTCTTCTGAGATATCTCCAGCTAGGGAAAGTAAAGAACTGCAAAAAAAAAATGTCCAGAAAAGTAAGCATAAATACAATTGAATTTATTCAGTCACCATTTAAATAAAACAACATTTGAAATACCTTCAGAAAGTTCGCTAGTTCTAGATATCTGTTCCAGCTCCCAGCCAAGATGTAAGGATTCATCCATACTTTGCTTCTGTGCCATTTCCAGAGTCATATTTTCTTCCATTAATTCTTCAATCTTTTTTCTATCCATATCACGTTCCTTTTTATTGGCATGAGCACAGGAAGTAGGGAGAGAAAATAAAGCTAAGAAATGGTACAAACAATTCAAGCTAGTATTTTATTACTTGGAACTTTTATTTATCAGAAACTAATTAATGCAAGAATAAAGTTTGAGTTCCTTAAAATTTTCATAGTTTGAAGGCAATAATCAGTTATTATAATTATTATTACTGATCTCTAGGTGTCTGACATCCTTTTAATGTGATCTTTGGGGACACAGTGAAAACTCTCCTTCATAGTCAATATACTGTTTTGGCAAAATAATGAAAGAATTCTGACCCGCCATTTTTAGCAAACAGGTTTATTTCTGTATTCTTTAAGGTACAAATACACAATAATTTATCAATTGTGATCTTTTTTTAATGGTAGAAGACAAAATTAATACTATCCCTCTGTAATAAAAGCAGAAATTTCTTCTACTCCTGTATGTGCGTAAAGTTTGAAGCATCTAACTGACTAAGCTATCCCCTCTCTGTCAGAGACTCAAGGGTACTAGCCGCCCCCGTAATTACAGAGGGATCTCTTAATCTTAGAATTCTCCCTTAGAGGCCAGGGAACTGATCCATCTCGTGAGACTCACCATCTCCATGTCATGCAGTTTAGCCTTTAGCTGTAAATTCTCCTTTTCTAATTCATGTAATTTATCAGAACGAGCTCGAGTCCCTTCTAGTTGGTCCTCCAACATGGCTTTTGTTTCTAATAAAACTTGATTGTCTTCTTTTAATTCCTATAGACATTTAAAGTAGACTTATTTATCACAAACGTGTTAATGTACGTTAATTCTGTAAAGCTCCAGAACATAAAATTCTTTATCATAAAGTAAAGCACTAAGCAGTTTATCAACAGTTCTATGCAGGAGTAAAGTGGCTGAGTAACAGAAATACAGTCAGTGCTTTCTTGGCTTCCTTTCTCTTCAAGATTTTAAGCTACTGTGCCAACAAAATACTCAGTATGTACGTTAGGATGTCTAATATGACTACAATTTCACAGGGAATTGTCAGGGTATATTTAAGTTTCTTAGTCACATCGGTAAGGAATTAAGTATATGCAGTTGTTCAGATATTTAAGACGTAAATCCCCATAAAATCAGGGCCTAATTTACTTACTGAAATAGACTTAAGGATTTCTTCCTTCTTAGAGCTGTAACTTGAACAGAGGAGAGTTTGGAGTTTTTGCAGTAAAATACCAAAACCTGAACAAGGGCTCACGTAAATCATACACCAAGACTCTATCAAGAAATATTTTACATAAGCATCTTGAGAAAATGCTTAAAATCTCCACGTTTTTAAGATATGTGTCCACAAACCTATCTTGCTAAGTTATATGCCTGCGGTTCTTAAACAAAAGTCAAGATAAAGTATGTTAAGACTGGCATATATGACGGTCTCTCAACAGCGCCATGCATATACACATCTAAACAACTGCCAAAGAATGTAAACACACTTTACGTTAGCAATCTATTGGGCCTATATTCTGGTAACAATGGAGCCCTGGTGGTGCAGTGGTTAAGCTCAGGCTGCTAACCAAAAGGTCGGCAGTTCGAATCCACCAGCCAGCCACTCCTTGGAAACCCTAAGGGGTGGTTCTACTCTGTCCTATGGGGTCGCTATGAGTTGGAATCGACTTGACGGCAAACAGGTTATGATGCTAAAATATTCTACTTTCTCTTTCAGTGTCCCAATTTTTTGGTTTTACATACTCCTTCCTTGCCATTCCCATACTGAAGCTGACCAGGATCTCCTGTTTACAAGAAATTAACTCAGAAAGGAAAAAAGGGATGCAAGGATTGCTGAATTCTTGCTGTCAAACTCAACCCTGTCATATATAAGACTAAACTGCAAACATCAAGTAGGAATTCTTTTCCTAATTTGTTTACATGTATCTATATATATATAGACTTCATTGACCCTAACTTAGTAAATCTGAGTTAGACAGTAGTCAGAAGTATTTTTGCTTTCACTTTTGGTAACAAGTTTGAGATTAGTAAAGATAAATAACTTTATTTTGATTATGAGGGAAAGGCTTCACAAGTCTGAAATATCAAGGGTGCTAAATAAAGGAAGGAAAGAAGAGCCCAAAAAGTTCAATGCAATTATGTCAAAAAATCCTTCTGTAATAGTCTAAGCAATATGCTGATTGTTATGGGTTGAACTGTGTTCCCCCAAAATATGTGTTGGAATCCTAAACCCTATACATGTGATGAGTAGCCCTGGTAGGGCAGTGGTTAAGCGCTTGGCTGCTAACTGAAAGGTCGGCGGTTCTAACTCACCTGGTAGCACTGTGTGAGAAAAGACCTGGCAATCTGCTCCTGTACAGATTATGGCCTAGGAAATGCTATGCGGCAGTTATACCCTGTCCTATAGGGTTGCTATGAGCTGGAATTGACTCAACAGCACACAACAACATCATCATCACACATGTGGATGTGAGTCCATCTGGGAACAGGATCTTCTTTGTTATGTTAATGAGGACATATTGGTATAGGGTGTGTCTTAAACCTACTCACTTTTGAGATATACAAGAAGGAAAGCAAACCCAAATAGAGGAATGAGAGGTGCCTTGTGGAGATCTCCCAGGAACCCCAAGAGAGCCTTCTCCTACAGCCAGCACCCTAAACCTGAACTTCTAGCCTCCTAAACTGTGCGAAAATAAAGTTCTGTTCATTAAAGCCACCCACTTGTGGTATTTCTGTTGTAACAGCACTAGATGACCAAGATGCTGATCTATCAAAAAACGAACACCAGAGGTATTTACTGTTTGCTCAACAACATTTCAAGAGTTCCTCACGTTTGTTAAACCCGTTTTTAATGCATTTTGAAAATTACACTTTTAAAGAAAAAATATTGTGACTTTAAATTATGCAACTTACCTCAACTCTCGCCTTATAGAATTCAATATCATGTAACCTCTCTTTGTATCTGCTGACTTCACTTTCAAGCTTATCAACCCTGACCGCCTTCTCTCGGAGCGCATCTAATTCATCTCGGTACATTCTGGCAGAACGAGCATCCGAAAGCAAATTCATGTTCTAAATATAAATAAATACAAAAAGTTAATATTATATTATTTTCTATTTTCAAACTGATATTCCTTGGTATACAACTAGATACATTTACTTAAAAAAAAATGAATTGTACACTTTAAAAGGGTGAATTTTATGGTATGTAAATTATACTTCAGTATATTGTTTTAAAAATGAGGAGATACAGAGTAAAATAACTCAGTTACAAAAGGAAAAATACTATACGCTCCCACTTATATGAAATATCCTGCAATAGACAAATGTATAGAGACCAATGTTTACTAATGGTTACCAGGGATGGAAGAAAGGGAAAAAGATGGAATCATTGCCTGGGGGACACTGAACTTCTGTTAAGGGTGACAGAAAAATCTGGGAAGGACAGTAGTGATGGCTGCACATATGATGAAAGTAATTAATGTCAGTGAATTGTACATGAAAAAGATGCTGAAATGGCAATTTTTTGGTTTTATATACATATACACACACCACAATAAAAAAAATATTTTCTTTAAAAATGGGGAGATGCAAAGCCTTTTTTACCGAGAATATAAAGTATTTTGAACATATATATACATGTCTACAGATAAATTTTTACAATAATGGGCTCTATCAGGCATGTAAAAAATATTTAGAGTATTTTTAAGTTAACCCCTACTTAACATAACCAGTTTCAAGTAATTTCAGGTAACAAAGTTGTCTTTAGAACACAGGGTAATAAAACCCAGAAGAAGCAAAGCTGGTGTCACTAAAGACTATCATTAGTTAGTGCAGAGAGAGAGTCTGTCCAGGTACACTGCAACATACCAAAATTCTGCTAAGGTTTCTAAATGCTTTCAGGGAAAATGATTAGTGTATATCTTAATGCCATTTGAGATAAAAATTAAAATCTAGAATTTAAAAGCCTTCTTGTCATCCCTTTAGAACAGCCAAGTGTGGGCCAAGGACTCTGAGGGTCCTGAAACCCTTTCAGGAAGTCAATAAGGCCCAAACTATTTTCATAATAACACTTAGACATTATTTGCCTTTTTCATTCTTATCCACTCTTGAGGGCGCAGTGGAGTTTTCCAGAGACTACAGGGCATGTGATATCCTAACAGACTGAATGCAGAAACAACTGAGACCAGTTGTCCAATTAAGCCAGGCATTAACGAGATGTGCAAAAATGCAGAGCAGTACCACTCTTCTAACTTCTTTTTGGTTTTGGGAAATAATGCCTATTTAGTTAAAATGTTTTCTATGTTAACATGAAATGGGTTGAGTAATATTTTTAAATGAATCAGTAAATTTTAAAAAATTCTTAGTTTTAATCTCACATACAGCAAATGTAACAGTACACATAAACTACATCAGCAATCCTCACTAACTTGTAAGAGCGGAAAGCACTCTTGAGACCAAAAAGTTTGAGAACCGCTGCTTTAGAAGGTACACACACACACACAACTGCGACCAGGAAGTGGAACAGCAGCCACAGTATATCCAGAAATAAAGATTATAATTCCAAGTCTCACTAATCTAGGAAAATCCCAGGTTTATGATCCTGCAAGCGGAGTGTTCCCTGCATTTAAAAATGGCAGGTCAGGGAAAATAAACGGAAGAAACAATTGTGCAACCTTACCTCAATCCTTACCATTTATGGGTTAAACAGGAGATCGTGCCACACTCCCAAATGAAAACAATGCATTACAAAATAATTAATAGAAGTTAACTCAATTTTTGTCAAGATGAAAAAAACACAAGGTTTTGGTGAAGTAAAAAATATGATTTTTAAAAAGTAAAATGTTTTGATCTTATTTAATAGAACAAGAGTGAAAAATCCTATACGAGCTAACATGAAGCAGAGCCCAGAGACCCAGGGAGATACATGTACTCAGCACCGTTCACAGTGAATGTACTCCAGCTTGCAAGCCGAACACACACACACAAAGAGAAGCGTGGCACATCCCCAGTCTTCAGAGGCTCCTCTGGATCATAGTAAAGTTTAAATAAGGAGCCCTGGTGGCTCAACGGTTAAGTGCTCAGCTGCTAACCAAAAGGTAGGCAGTTCAAAGCCACCCAGCTGCTCTGCAGGAGAGTTCTGGCAATCTGCTCCTGTAAAGATTACAGCCTAGAAAACCCTATGCGCAGTTTCACTGTCCTATAGGGTCACTATGAGTTGAAAATGTACTCGACGGCACCTAACAACAAAGTCTGAATAGCACTGATACAGAAAAAAAGAAAAGTCCAAAGACTTTGATTTCTAGTTTTGGCTCTGTTATTTCTGAAGAGACACTGAAAAGTCATCCAATCTCTTTAAACTTCAGTAACCTTGTTTGTCATACAAGGCAATCAGTTAAAGGTTATAAATCACAAGGGGAAAACAATTAACTTCCGATGACTTGGGTGGGGTCCTAGACAATAAAAGCTCCGGGTACAAACCTCCTGCTGCAGCCTTTTTAGTTCTATTTCCATTTGCTCAAGTTCTTGTTTGCAATCCAGTAACTGTTCAGTCTTTTCCTCCCTTAAATGCAAAAACATATTTATTAAAAAAAAGCTTACTACTTTTGAAAACTATGATTATCACACACATTAATACAAATGTATTATCATTACTAAATATCTAGTTGAACATGGTATGAGCCATATATTGTTAGACACATCCATATATGTTCTCAAATCTCACAGGCTTTCCTAACGTTTCCAACACTGTTATGCTTCCAAACTACATATGCGCAGCTCACTCACAACATTAGAAACAGAAATATATACAGACGCTTTTGTGACGGTCTCTAACTGGAAAAACTTGTGTTTTCTTACAGCTGTTAGAAATTGTAAGCCGTCAGAAAGTTATTTAGAAAATGTATAACATCAGAAATTGACAAATAGAAGGATGTGGTAACAAGCTCTAGGTGACTGGTACTGTACCCACGTGCTGTGATTAAAAAAAAAACTATAACTCATAATCAGAGGATTTCTAAATTATCAATAAAAATTTGAAATATGTCACAATGACATAATATGCAGTAAAACCTCCCGAAACTCATTTGCCACATACATGATATGACAGAAACCTCCTTAAATTGGCTCAGCACATATGTGATCTGATAAAGGAACTATGACATAAAATTATCTTTGTAAGGTGGTCTTTAGACACTAGGTAAGTCATAAACAATCTCTAATCTTCACCCTTGAAGGTGATATACCAGTCTTTGTAAACACAACATCACCTAGCCTTTATCTTGCAAGACCAAACTTAAAAAAAAAAAAAAAAAAAAAAAAACTCTACATATACACTGGATTTCAGTTCATGCTTTGAGAGAAGAACGGAGGCAAGAGACCCCTCTCTGGACTCTGACACTCTCTGAAGAGGACACCCTTCCAGACACTAAGGCTGAGTCTCTGTCCGCCACCACCCAACCTGGATGCTAGCTAGGAAGGACCTCCCTCAAGTTCAAGCCCTGATCAAGTTTTCCTCCTGAGACCTCTCCTAAAAGGTAGAAGCTTGAAGTCTAAAGATTGGAAATCTAACCAGTGAGCTAACACTGTAATTGTAAATTCTGACTGTCTGGTGCTAAATCAATGTTGTGAGGTCTTCCTCGCGTGCCTTGACATGACTTACGATAAACTAAACAAGTTTACGCACGACAAACCTGAGCATTTCCTTAGCTATGTTTAAGATGAAATCCTACACAACACCAACCCCAAGGGAAAGGTAAAAATAATGGATATCAGGAATTTGTATGATTAGATGCCACCAAACTCTCCCCGAATGCTCCACAAAGACTAACTTTCATGACTAATATCTTCATAATTAATAATGTAGTGTGTGTCTTCCTTTTTCATGTTTTTTTGTTTTATGTTTTTTTATGTTTTGGCAATTAAAATGTCTTCTTTTGTGAATCATTAGCTCACTCATGTCTACTGCCCAAGTTTCCATTTCTTTCTTGCTGATAAAAAGCTCTTACAAGCTCTTAACATATATTGTCTGTGATTTATAAGACATTTATTACAAGTATTTCCTTATAAATTGTCGAATGCTTTTAATTTTACTTATTGTGCTTTGGGATAGCAACATTTAAAATTTTTATGCAAACAGAGCAACCATTTCTTTTATAGATACTTCTTTTGCTTTCATGCAAAGTCATTTCCACCTAGAAAGCAAATATATATTCATCTATATTTCTTTCTGGTTCTTGAGTTTATTTTTTACATTTAGCTCTTCAAATCTATCTGGAATTCATTTTGGTGTTTGTGAGGTATGAATTTAAATAACTGTTTCTCAAAGAGTTATCCAGGATCCCAATCTCATTAATAATGTAAGAATTCCTTTATGCACTGTTCTGACAATATTCTCCACAGCAATGAAGCTTCCACCCACACCTCCCCACTGAAACTGTTGTCAGTAGAGTCGATTGCCTGCTGACTGCCGAATCTAATGGATTATTTTCAGGTCCTTTTGAAGAATCGAACACTGCCCACTCTACTCTTCCTCCTGACACTCTTGTCTCCTTTGGCTTCCATGACTGCACACTCTCTGGTCTTCTACTTCTCTAAATAATTAATTGTCTGACTCTGCTGCTGGTTTCATGTTTTCTGCCCATCTTCTGGCTAACAATAATCAAGCTCTTATGATCTGTGCTAGGCACTCTGCTAACCACTTTACACTCTGCCAAGCACTTACTCCTCCCAAGAGCCCTCTAATGAATTAGCAGCAATGACAGCAGCTTACATTTATTGAATACTTACGTACTAGACATTGTTCTTGGCACACTTTGTGTATTTACTTCATGCAACACTAAAGTAGGCACCCACCTTCACAGACCCATCAATTATTATCTCTATTTAATAAATTATAAAACTGAGTAAGCCTTAGAGAGATTAAGTAACTTGGCCAAGGTCACTCGGTCAAGAGGTGGTGAGCCAGGATTCAGGATGCCTCTAAAGCTTGTGCACTTGACCATATGCTGTATCTCTCTAGAGTGCTTACTATTATAAGTCTAATTTTATGAATGAGGAAAGTAAGTAACATGGCTAATAAATGATGGAGTCTGTCCCCAGAGGCAGTGCCCTTAACTACTCAAACACCATTTTAATGCTTGTGTTCTTCAGATCGTATCGTTCTACTTCTTCGGGCTGTTCCTGGGCCATCTTATTCATTCCCAAGGTTTCACCTATTACTTACATGTTACATATTATCCTGCCTAAGTATGCTGGTGAACCCAAATCTCTATTCTGCAACTTGGACCAGAGAGTCAATTATCCAAAGGTCATCTTCACCTAAATGTTTCAAAGGCACCTCAAACTAAGTATGTTATAAATTAAACTTGCCTTTTACTTCAATGGGGCCCTGGTGGCACAGTGGTT
Source organism: Trichechus manatus latirostris (assembly GCF_000243295.1). NCBI lineage: Eukaryota > Metazoa > Chordata > Mammalia > Sirenia > Trichechidae > Trichechus > Trichechus manatus. Next base: position 6,733,027 of record NW_004443941.1, on the reverse strand, counting down.
AAGAGCTTGGCTGCTAACGAAAAAGAACATGGCGATTCGAATCCACCAGCCCCTCCTTGGAAACCCTATAGGGCAGTTATACTCTGTCCTACAGGGTCACTATTAGTCGGAACTGACTCAACGGCAATGGGTCTTTTTACTTCTGTATTACTCCTCTTTCCTATTTTCCCTCTTTAAGTAAATGGCATCATCATTGACTATAGAAAACTAGGAATTATACCAAAGACTCCTCTTTTTCCTCACCTCCTTTCCATCCTCATTGTTACAGCCTTAAATCAGTACTATGCCATTTCTTAACTGAACTATCCTTCAATTCACCTTCACACTGCCACCATAATTATTTATTTCTTCAATCACTATTTATCGAACACCCACTAAGAGCCTACCACTAGGCTAGTATTTCTTTATTAACAGATAAATCTGATTTAGCTATTCTCCTATGCAAAACTTCTTCAGTTGGTTTCTACTATTTAAAATCCAAACTTCTTAGTGCTGCACATATGACCTTCCATGTATCCCCAACTCCATTATTTTCAACTTCATTTCTTGCCATGCCCCTTCTCACATCCTATTGAACCTGATGCAGTTCTACACGCTGATCCTTCTGCTTAGAATACCAAACTGAGCCTTTTCAACCTAGTTAATGTCTAACATCAGCTGAATGTGACTATCTCTATGAAATCTTTCCTGACACCACTCTCTCAAATCAGAAATGACCAAAATTCCTTTGAGTCTCAACTGTAGCCTATACAGATTTCTATCACAGTACCGGTTTCACTTTATTTCTGATCTGTTTAAAAGTATATCTCCTAACTCAATAATAAAAAAAGACAACTCAATTTAAAAACAGGCAAATGACTTGCATAGACATTTCTCCAAAGAAGGTATACAAATGGCCAATAAGCACATGAAAAGATGCTCAACATCATTAATCATCAGGGAAATCAAAATCAAAATCACAATGAGACACCATTTCACACTCCTTAAGATGGCTATAATCAGAAAAAATGGACAATAATGTGTTGGCGAGAATGTGGAGAATTGAAACCCTCACACAATGTTGGTGCAGTCACTTTGGAAAACATTATGGCAGTTCCTCAAAAGGTTAAACACAGAGTTACCATATGACCCAGCAATTCCATTCCTAGGTAAATACCCAAGAGAAATGAAAACATATGTCCACACAAAAACCTGAACACAAAGTGGTGGCCATACTGGTATCAGACAAAATACACTTTAAGCCAAAATCTATTATAAGAGATGAAGAAAGATGTCATATGTTGATAAAAGGATCAATCTAGTAAGAAAATATAACAACCATGAATATATGTGCACCCAACATCAATGCACCAATATAAAGCAAACATTGACAGAACTAAAAGCAGCAACAGACAACTCTACAATAATTGTCTACATTGTCAATACTGGACAAAACTTCCAGAAAGAAAATCAGTAAGGAAACAGAGGACTTGAACAACACCATGAACAAATTAGGTAAAACAGACATAAATAGAACTCTCTACCCAACATCAGAACAATACACTTTTTTCTCTAGTGCACGTGGGACACTCTCCAGGACAGATCATATACTAGCATGAAACAAGAACTGACAAGTTTAATATTGTGAAAATGTCATACTACCGAAGCCACATAAAAACTAAATACTTATGTTCATCAAAAGACTTTATCAAAAGAATAAAAACATAACCTACAGGCTGGAAAAAAGTCTTCGGGAACCATATATCTGATAAAATTCTAGTATCTCAAGTATATATAAAATGTCGGCAACAACAAAAAGACAAATAACCCAATCAAAAAATGGGCAAAGGACATGAACAGACACTTCACCAAGGATGTTGAAGTGGCCAACAAACGCATGTAAAGATGCTCATCGTCATTAGCCATTAGAGAGCTACAAATCAAAACTACAATGAAATACTGTATCACTCCTACTAGAATGGCAATGATTAAAAAACAAAAACAAAAACAAGTGTTGGAGAGGACGTGGGCAGATCGGAACCCTTACCCACTGCTGCTGGAAACGTAAAATGGGACAACCATTGTGGAAAACACTATGGTGAGTCCTCAAAAAACTAAAAATAGATCTACCATATGACCCAGCAATTTCATTCCTAGATATATACCCTAGAGACCTCAAAGTAGTGACAGAACACCTATGTTCACTGCAGCACTATTCACAATCACTAAAAGGTGGAAAAAATCCAAGTGCCCATTAACAGATAAACAGAGAAAACAAAATGGGGTATATACATACAATGGTATATGTGGTGCCATGGATCACTTTTGTGTGGCCTTTCTAGCCACGGTCTTGTAACTTCCACCCAAGTGATTGGGTGGGACTGTGCAGATGTGGTAATTGTGGCCCACCAAGGGGACTGGTCGGTTTTGCCATCCTACTGGGCTTGAAATGAGCCACACCAGAAGCGGAAAAAGAAAAGACTCCACCACCAACAAAGAAGAACAGCCAGGAGCCAGCATGTCTTTTGGACCCGGGATTCCTGCACTGAGAAGCTCTTGGACCCAGAAGTCAGACAGCGAGCTGTAACGCTAAAGGTAGCAGAGACCCTGCAGCAGAGACCCGCAGAAGATGGCACACTGAAGCAAGAAAGCTGAGTGCCTTTAGGCAGAGACTGAGGGCCAGGGAAAGGTGTGCCTGTGAGAAGAGGCTGTCCTGATGGAAGAACTGTATCCTTGTGTGTTCCTGAGCCTGAATTATAACCTTTTACTTCCCTAAAAAACCCCACAATCGTCAGTCTTGTCTGTGAGTTCTGTGTGGTCACTGCAATGAATTAGCTAACCCAGCAGAGAAGCAGAGAGTGCCGTGGGAGGGATGGTTGGTGTCAGAATTGGTAAAGATGATAGAGAAAGAAGATATATCTGACCTCCGCCTTGCAGAAATCAGCCTTGGGCTGTTGATCTTGATTCTTCTTCCCCCTTGTGAAGTTAGAGGAGGTCCGACACCTCCCCATGCGGTTTTTACAGTATATGACTCAGCTATAAAAGGAAATGAAGTCCTGCTACAACATGGATGAACCCCAAAGACATTATGCTGAAATAATCGCAAAAGAACAAATAGTGTATGAACTCACTTATATGAAAGGACAAGAATAGGTAGATAGACAGAGAACAATGCTTACTAGTGATTACCAGAGCTTGGAGGGGTAGAGGAAGACAGGGAATCAATTTCTGGTAAGTAGTGAATTTTTGGTGATGGGAAAATTGGCATCAACTAAGGGTAATGGCTACACAACGTGATAAATGTAACTGGTGCCATGAAGCACACCGGAAAAAGCGTGAAATGGCAAATATAGTGTTAAATATAATTTTACAACAATGGCAGCAGCCAAAAATAAATAAACAAAAAAGAGAGGAAGCAGTTGTTGACACCACTTAAGTACAACTAAACACCACACGGGGTGAGTTTTCCAGGACCGAAGGTTTACGGTCATGGTTTCGTGGGTCTGTCCAGTCAATTCACCTTAGACTGTTTTTAGAGCCTCTGCTCTACCTCCTAGTTCGCTGAGTAGTGCGCGGGGTCTTAAAAGCTTTCCAGTAGCCATCCAAGATACAACTGTTCTCTGTTCTCCTGAAACAGCAGAGGAAGATGGAGACCCAACAATCGGAGAAGGAAATGGACTGTAGGTCTAATTGTCTCCCTGAACTACCGCATCCATTGCCATGAGAAGGGAATGGTGTCTGGCTACCATTACTGAATGTTTCCTATCAAAAAGAGGAAAAATACAGAACGGAACTTCAAATTCTTCTACATACCAGACTTACTGGACCTACTGAGACTGGGGGAACTCCCGAATCTACTGCCCTGAAATAATTTTTAAGTCTTCAACCGAAACTATCCCACGAAGTCATTCTTAAATTAAACAAGAGTTTAGGTCAACTAATAAAGAATGCTTACCTTAAGCTTTGTGTTCTTTTAAAGAATTACGTATATGAGATCAAATTGACAACAGTAACTCTAAAACACAGAGGAGAAGTACAGGGGCAGCGAGTCTAAGTTAATGGTGATGAAACAATACGGGTAGCAAGAGAGAGTAAGACTGGTGACACAGTGCAGAGAATGTAACCAATGTCATTCAACTGTACATGCAGAAAGTGTTGAATGGCTGCATGCTTTGTTATGTATATTTTTAAGAAAACAAAAAACCTGCACACGAATGTTCATAGCAGCATTATTCCCAATAGCCCCCAAAATGGAAACAATCCAAACGTCCATCAACTGATGAAAGGATAAGTAAAATGTGGTCTACTCATACAATGGACTATTACTCAGCCATAAAGAGAAATCAAGTCCTGATACCTGCTACGACATGGATGGACCTTGAAGACATTATGCAAGTGAGAGAAGCCAGCCACAAAAGGCCACATATTGCATATTCTGATAATGGGGATGGGGTTTCATTTTGGGGTGATGAAAATGTTTTCAAGTTAAATGGTGGTGATGGTTGCATAATTCTGCGACTATACTAAAAACTAGTGAACTATACACTTCAAAAGGATGAATTTTCTAGTATGTAAATTACATCTCAATAAAGCCGTTTTTTTTTTAAAGAATAGTTCATAGTTTGCAGAAGGGAAACTTTCAAAATATGGGATCTACAGAGACAGAGAGAATCGTTAAAGCGAGTCTTTAGACAGTGTTGGAGTCCCTGGGTGGTACAAATGTTAATGTGCTCAGTTGCTAATCAAAAGGCTGAAGTTTGCATCCAGCTGGAGGGTCCTTGGAAGAAAGACCTGGTGATCTACTTCTGAAAAATCAGCCATTGGAAACCCTATGGAGCAAAGTTCTACCCTGACACACATGCGGTCGCCATGACTCGAGTCGACTTGACAGCAACTGGTGGTTTGACAGTGTTAACTATTGCTAAAAGTGAAATTTATAAGGAATTCCTTCTTCCAGCCATGGCAAATTACACTTTGACTATGTATGTTTATATATCAAGAGCAATTATATTATGATGTACCACCCATAAATGTGAATGCTATTAGTCAGTTTGCATGTTCTCATTGTAATTATTTATCTGTTGTTTCCATTAGGTATAAGGCAACCTGGACTATTTTTCCACCATGATCTCTGTACTTCATTCACTTTAGTGAAAATCTGTCCCAACAAAAAGAGCTTAAAACAAGTGTTAATGGAAGAAATCAAAGAAGGAACACCTTTTCCAAGGACAACAAAGATATTAGATGGTATCTGATGAAATGCTAGTTATCGGGAATACTTCCTGTATCTGGCATGTTATTTGTTCACTGAATATATGCATTTACATTTTCCTATCAGCATATATGGAACCAAGTTTTATCATTCTAAGTTGCTGGAAATTTTAATACATCCACGAACAAGTAAAATTTATTTAAAAATTAAATTCTAATATAGTGCAAAATGTTAAATGAATTCACAGCCATCATTGCAATTCTAATTGCATGCTTTATCTAAAGACTGGAGAAGATTGTGCTAAATTATATGGAACGAACTAGTGTGCACTGTTGAGGCCATCCATTAACTGCCAGTCAAACTAATAACAGCAATCTCTTTCCTAATTTTCCTGGTGCAGCTGTTTACAGAATATCCTGGGCGTGTTCACTTCAATAGATACATAGTAACGCAGACATCCACAAATGAAAGCTCCATCTTTTTGTTTTCAAATTTTCCTACAGAATATAATATTTTTCTACCTTGCAGATTCATCCACTCTTAAAATGCTTTAAATAATCAGTACATAAATGTAAGCCCTATATTGTGGTTTTAAGTTTAAAACCTTCACCCTGATGCTCAAATCCCATGAAAAACAACCTCCCCCTGGAAAAAACCCTTTGTTCTTTTTAAAGTGCAAAATAAAAAATCCCACACAGGGGCTAGGCATTTCTTTACATGCCGTTCTCCAAGGAATGCCAATGTGACATTTTTGCTGACTTTTCTGTAATGATATTTGAAAGTTAGATAAATATAATGGCATCAGTACTAACTAAATCTGAATATTTACCTTTACTAAGTACATTATTTAGACATTTCAATGCAGAAGATATACAAACAAATGCAGAAGATATACACTCAAAATTAAGTTTTTTTTGTGATAATATATGCCAAAAATTCAGTTTTTGTAACAATAGTTTTAAAAGAGCTAAACTTACTGATCTACGTCAGAGGTCTCCAGAATTTCAGATTTCAAGGAATGTAAAAAGAAAAAATTAAGAACAGCCCAATTTGACAGGAAAGGATGCTACTTTATAAAAGAAAGGACATTTTAAAACTCAAAAAGATAGGAAGAAAATAAATCCAAAAACAAACGGCATCCTTTAAATTGAAAAGATTCAGCACTAGTAACAACTATGCCAGTCTCCTTATTTTTGTCATTTGGACAAATACTGGTGAAAACTTTGACACAGGCTAGCTACTGGGAACCATGAATCTATATTCCATTAGCCTAAAAATGTTTAGGTAACCTCTGTGAACATAATAATTCAATGAGCCTTGAAATCAGTAACTTACAGTTCCTGCCTAAGCCTTCTTATCTTGGCCTTAGCATCTGCCAGTTCCACTGACAGATGCTGTCGACTTTCTGTTCGCTTCATGCCTGGAGAACCACAGGGTGACTGTGCAGATGAAGAGGCGTGGGGCAGAAAATGAAGACCATCTCGCTCTTCGGAGAGTTCTATTATAGTCTGAGGAGTTACAGATAAACACAGAATCACTCTTAGTGTTCTACGTATCAGAGAACTAAACAAAGCAACACTAGTCATTAGATCTAGTATTGTACTACAACGCCCAAAACAACTCATTGGTCAAAAATAACTTTGTCATATCTAGCTATCCGTCAAAAAAATTTCACTCAACAGTTCATGGATGAGCTTAGTAAATAACACTAGAACAAGATTTAATACCTTTTTCCTTCTTAATTTTTTCACAAAACAATCTACTGTGATAACTACATGAGATAACAAATGTTGGAAAGGCATAAAAAACTTGTTGACACAGGAAAGAAATTAATCCAAGATTACTTAAATCAAGAGTAATTTGTCTAAAACTGTGCTGTCCAATATGGTAGCCAGTAGCACATGTGGCTATTTAATTCTAGAAAGTTAAAAATTCATTTCTTCATTCTCACTATCCACATTTTAAGTGCTCAGCAGTCACGTGTAGCTAGTGGCTACCATACTGGACAGCTCAGAAATACCACCTTCCCATCATCGCCGAACTGGACAGTATTCCACTAGAATCATAAACTGGAATATCAAAGCGACCTAATGAGGAACTTACAGGGACCTCAGAGACTTAGTCCAATCTCTTAATTCTGCAGGTAAGGTAAATGAGGCGCAGAGAGATTGAACTGTCCAGGATTACACGACTCGTTAACAGCATGCCAAGATTCCAGACCGGCCTCTTGACTCCATATCTGACGCTCTCTCTCCTACGCTAGTTCCAGTACGCTTCCCATCACAAACCACTTCCAATTAAGTGATTCCTTTATTCTTTCCTCCAGAGACCCTTTATAGAGCTCAAACCTCTTTCTCCTTTTCCTACATCTGAACTTTAAGGGCTAGTTAACCCATATGTGATCTCACTCAATCATATTCCTCCATTTCCCTAATTTTTTCTTTTCTTTATTGGTAAATTCTCTTATTCTAATCCAGTTTCTCAGGTTTTCTTTCAAACTTCTCAGGCAAAAAGAAACTGTCTTCACCTATAGCAATTTCAAATGTCCTATTACTCCAGACAGAATAGATGGGGTTACCACTTTGGGACCACAAAACCATCATCCTTGCCCTGCAAACTCAACTCATCACCAAATCTTTTACTGCCTTCATTGTATCATTATTTTTTTCGTTATTGTTGTTTTTTAAACCATCCACCGGACTTTATTTCTTTACCTTTGGAATATATTTCAGCAACTGTATCAAGGTCTGCATCATCTTCCTGCCTGCAACTGTTTGTTTCACAGATTTCAGTATGCGTGTCGATGAGCCACAGCTCCACCTGCACACAGGTCTCCCCAGCACAAGCACCGACCCCTCCCCTGTGCCATGCGTCCTTTGCTATCTTTGCACGCATGTCACCATACGTCTCGAGTCTATTTTCACCCACGCCTGAGCCTGTGATCACTCAACTCCTCTCCTCTTGCTTTTCACCCAATCAATTACTTCTGGCTACTCTGGAGTTCCTACTCAGCCTAGAACCACAATTAGTTCCTTAAATGTCACCCTGACTTTTAATTTAACACTGCTATGCCATTCTCTGACCATTGCTCGCTCTTTAGTGAGAAGGAAAAGGGAGTGAACATTACAGACCTCCTAGCTAGGGAATTTTCCAAGACAATCTCATTGAATACTGTATCTACGATAGAGGTACTATGTCTATTTAGACATGAGGAAACTGAGAGTTCATACAAATTACATAAATGTCACATAACCAATGACAGAGCCAGAATTCAAATTCAAATTCAAGTTTGCCTCTAAAACTGACACACTCTTCAGCTTACTCCTGCCTTAAGAGAAAAACAAAAATTACATAGCCTCGCTACAATTTTTGCCGTCCATTTTCAATTAAGCTCTTTCCATAGCCCATCAATCCTTTTACTGAAACCTTGTGACTTCCTGGTACATTTCCCATGATGACTGTTGGAGATATATTCTCTTTTCTCTATTTAAGCATCCAACTACAAACTGCTATCGTCAGTTCCAGCAAAGGAGCTCTCCTCCAACTTGCCAAAGAAACAAAACCACTTGGGATTAACTCCTCTATTCTTATGCATTTTTGGCTCCCAACACATATTCAATTTCTAAACTTCCTAACACTTTCCATTTATTTCTTCCTATTGGCTTTTTTCTCCCGCTTTTCAAAAAAACACAAGTTTTCTTTCTATCTTGAGGAAAAAAAATCACATTCCTCTCTGGCTATCTTCCTATTTCTTTCCCTTTCACTGCCCTTCTTGAAGAGTAGTTTACATGTCCATGGACAGTACTTCATCGTACCACCTACCCAGTATGCCCATCCCAGCTTCCCTGTCTCTGTCAATAGCATCACCAATCCCCATACTAGCCCAGGCTCCATCTCCTTGGAGTCAATTTTTATTTGTATATTTTCTTACTGTTCCAATTACCTTTGGTCTTGCCTTCTAACACCTCTTATACTCCCTCCTGAGCCTGGACCTTCGTTATCTCAGACTTCCATTACTCTAACAGTGGATGGTCTAGCTGATTCTCAGGTTTACTTTCTTTTCTTCAGTCGATTCTGTCTACCACCATTCATATTAGTTCTTGGCTAAAAATTCTTTACTAGCTCTGTACTTCTACTACTTCAGATCTAAACTTCTTTGCATGGTTTTTAAGACCTTCTATTAGCTGTTCTCCTTGCCTAAACCACTATCTATTCTAGTTAGGCAGTCAAATGATACTATAACATAGTGAATGTAATTAACGTCACTGAACTGTACACTTAAAAATGGTTAAAATGACAATCTTTTTGTTATATACATTTTACCACAATAAAAAAAAAACAAAAACTCAATACTATAGCTGCCAAAATATAAGGTAAACCTAATGGGAAAATTAAAATGAAGTGTTTAGGCTAACTTTTAGAGCTACAGACATGAAATAGTAAACCATCTACATATAATACTTAAATCATTAATTAACACATTTTAAATATACAAAATACACTAATTTAGAAACCTTCCCATCTCATGAAATAATTTTCACATGCATGTTTAACATTAATCTTTATCATCTAGAGATACTTTTTTAGTCATTTAACAGTTTTTCAGAAAAGCCACTCACTTCACAATCATTTGAGATATAGCAGCCACTAGAAGCTTTATCTCAAGCTGTAATTACCCAGTGGTGTGACATTAGGACAGCTGATTCTTTTATTTTTTCTATAGCAGAGGTGCAAATACATTTTCATTCTATCAGAGGTGCACATCCTTAATCTTCACAATATATTGACTTTATATACTTGTAAAAAATGATTTATGAGGCAGTACACCCAAGAGTGATATCTTAAACGGAGTTCAATCTCTCTGCCTCCTTTTTCTGAAGACCTCTTGTGTTCTCTGTACGCATGCAAAACCAGCACTAACTGAATTTGTTTTAGGCCACTGAAAACCCTATGGGCACAGTTCTACTCTAACACACATGGGGCCGCCAGGAGTCGGGATCAACTCCATGGCCACAGGGTTGTTTTTTTTCCTTGGTTTATAGCAGAACTGCTACAGTGCTAAGTGGTCATCGGAGATCTGTGATCACAGATGGGTTTTACCAGCATGGTTATGTGCCTGTACTCCAGCAATATTCACTCCTTGAATTTACTGTATTTACTTCCAACTCCATGCTGCCACCAGTCTGTTCTCCTCACTCTAACTTCCACTGGAGCACTCACAATTACATACGGTATGACACGTTAGAACACAACTTCCATTGGAACAGAGATTTTGGTCTTTTTCTTTTCACTCCTGAATGTGCACTAGAACAGCATCTGGCACATAGTAAGGACTTAACAAATATTTGTTTCATGTGCATATGACAATTTAATTATATGCTAGCTTGTATTTTTCACTGGCAAGTAATGTGATTTTTTTATAAACCAGAAACAATCTTTCTTATTCCTCTTTTGTATCTCTCATCTTACCTGTTGCTGTTAACTGCCATCAACTCAATTCCAACTCACAGAGACCCCAGGTGTGCAGAGTAGAACTGCTACATAGGTTTTTTCAAGGCTGTGACCTTTCGGAAGCAGACCACCAGGCTGTCTTCTGAGGCATCTCTGGGTGAGTCTGAACTGCCAGCCTTTCAGCTAGTGGTCGAGTGCTTAACTGTTTGATCCTCTCATCTTACCTAGCACAGTACTAAGCACAAAAAAGACGTACTCAAAAATATTCAACTATAGGAAACGGAGAAACAAAAGTATATAGTAAAGTCCAGAAGGCAGATGCTACATTTCATCTTAGATGGTGAAATGGAGACATCAAGAGCTTCCAGATAGTTGAGTAGGAACCTAAACTGCTGTGTAAACCTTCACCAGAATCACAGCAAAATATTATTGAAAATAATAATAACAATGGCAAAAAAACAAAGAGGCTCCAGATGCCAATGAGTAGAACACGCGTGTGTGCGTGCACACATACACACACACAAAAAAATCTATGGGCTTCAAAAATAAAAATGAAAAAAAGAAGCCTGGTACCAAGAGTTAAGAATATTACAGGTGTTTTCCACTAAGATTATTGAGACATTTTGACTTTTCTCTACTAATGGTGGTAGTTTTTTGAACTCAAGGCCTCCTACACATCTTCAAAAAAATCTGACAGAAAATGTCATTAAAGCATAACTTTAGTTTAATAAGCCCTCTCTTTCCTTCCTATCCACTTAACCAGGGCTCCGTGTGGTGCAGTGGTTAAGAGCTTGGCTGCTTACCAAAAGGCTGGCAGTTCGAATCCACCAGCCACTCCTTGGAAACTCTATGGGGCAGTTCTACTCTGTCCTATAGGGTCCCTATGAGTCAGAATGGCCTCAACAGCAACGGGGTCTGGAGGAATGTTTTTCAACTCACTCTCTTCTCCTCCTGCCCTGCCCTGGCTTTTATTTTTTAATTGTTGCTCTAAAATGTTTATTTATTCCTTATATTTTCTTCTCTTTCAATGCCTGGAGAAAGACTAAAAATTTCCTTCAGAACTGAATATACTTGATAGAGACGTTAAAGTTTGGCTCAGGAAAAACAAAAAAAAAAAAACCTTCAGGAATTTCCTTTATATAGTCTTTCATTAGTCCCAAGATTAATCATACAAATTCTCTAGAAATAAGCTCAAAACTGTCTCTCCCACTAAATGGAATAATTGATCAAAGCTGTATATTCCCTTAATGCTAGAGCACTTTGTCTGCTATTAAGAAAATACTACTCACCACCACGGGCACTGAAGTCTCGACTCCTCTAAAATTATAAGCTGCTTTCAGAGGGGGCAGACAGAAACTTTGGTGCGATTTCACTCTTTTTAAAAAGCTAAGTACTGTCTGAAAGGAGCTTACGTGCGCCATTTTATTCGGAACACCTGTTATTGTCCTTTTATTAACACTTATTTTTCCACCCTCAAAATGTGGCGATAAAACTAAGAAATTAACCTTCAGCAAATTCTCAGGCTTCACGGCGATGATTTTTCCACTTACTTCAACTATATTTTCAGTTTCCCACTTCTGCACTGTTGCCAGAGCTGTGGGGATGACTTGAAAAACACTCAGGGAAAAAAATCAGGATAATAATTTAGAAGGAAAGGAGAAAAGAAAATCTAACCGCAAATTGTTTACTAGCAATTTAAGACTTTTATGGCTCCTTTCTGGTTTCTGAGTTCCACAAAAAAGACAAAGTACTTTATTACCTGTCTCTAAGAAACAGATTATCAATTCAGAAAAAGCTCTACAGCTACTATTGTCTTTAACGAAAAGCAAGCTTTCATACACACTGAAAGGAGTTTACAAACCTCTGAATGTTCATCTCTCTCATCTATAAGTCTTTTTAGATGCAATGCCATATTTTTCAAGAGTGGTTCTACATCCTCCTGAGACATGTCAGTCACTTCCATCCACTGTAGATCGAACACATTTTCCTGATTATGTGTTACCTTTAGAAAAACAAACCAAATTAAAAAAAAAAAAAAAAAAGCTAATGCTTAAAAACTTATTTCAGTACAATAAAAACATAAAACCCAAATATGATATCTAAAGGACATCTGAAAATAATGATAAAAAGACTTCTACTAAATATTATTTCTAACTAGATATAATTTTTAAATGAATTAGTATTATTTTCTAGTCAACAAGAGAGAAAATATTTAACTCAAGGCATTCCTAAAGGAAAGTAACATTGATACGCCTGACACAACCGCTTTAACAAAACCAATTGACCTTTTCTTTTGATAAAACTTAATTATCACTCTCAAAACATTTTATTTCTTCTTCTTATAGAACCTCCAGAAAATCTACAGAAGAAAAACTCTGTATCCTCCCCACTAACAATCCACAGGAAATATCTATTTAAATTTACTGAACTTGAATTCAAAAGCAAAAAGAGAAAAGAATTCCATTATAAACATTTTTAAAATGGAAAAGTTATATAAGTGAAATACTTATTTCTTGCTTTCCATTTCTTGCTGTGGTTCTTATATTTTTCTCTAACTTTCACAATAAACAGCAACAATAGCACTTTCAAGAATGGTGGCAAACTTATCAACTTGCAGTACTTGGCATTTATTCAAAATGAATGCAAAGCATAAAGCTACCATAAACAAACAGACATATAAAGGGAGACTCCACCAATCAAACTCCACCTGGGAGAGTGCTAATGCATGTACTGCTGCCCAGCAAGCTGGGCTGTGTAAGCAGCCACTAAGGGAAAAGAGATCTGTGGAACAAAACGTCTTCTAAGCAGAGAAAAATCTAAACGCTACAGATTTTCACTACTAAAAGTTCTCTCCTTTCCCTTTGCTTAGTCTTTTTAATCAATATGTAGAATTTAACATATTCTAATTCTAAAAAGTCTTATTAAGTACACAACACTAAAAGCCCGAGGACAGATGGAAAAGTAGCATCTTCTAAAACCAATCTTAGCAAATATATTAATTTCAGTTATTTGACACTGTAGATTTAAGTTTTTATGTTACAAATCATTAACGTATTTGTAATTCAATTAATATTACCAATAAAATTATGCTATGTCCATCCATTCGAAAGACTGTAATGACATAATATTCAGCTATCATCTTACCGCACCGAAGTTTTGAATTACAGGCGGTGTTCCACTTTCTGCTGCTTCCATTAACTATACTATTCGCTCTGTGCTAACAAAGACATACACTTCATTCCTCAGACAACGCTTCCTGCCTATGTCCCTACAGATAAAGGCAACAGTACATTTGCAGTTAGCACTGTGCCGTATATAAAATGATTCATTTAAGAAACTATCTCTAAAGAGAAGACAACTTGTCAAAAGCACGCTCCTTTATATTCTATGTTGATTTGTTCTTGCTTATGCTTTGATTTTAAATATTCTGGGAGATACACAAAGACTCCACAAGTTTAATAAAAGCATATAAAAACTGTATACAGGTTATTACCTCTTGAATATGTGCGGCAACTGCTGCTTTTGTATCAAAATCTAAACCCTGAATTCTTTCAATAAATTCTTCTTTTTTCTGACACTAAAAGAAATGAATAAAATGATCATGATCATTCATACTTTACAGGGTACAGTCCTTAAAATGTTGTAAATAGTTAAAAACTCACTGGGCTAAAAAACCTGGCTATGTTTTGAACAGTATAGTGAGGGTTCTGTTCTGTTGGGCATTTAAACAGTCTCTCTAACATACCTAATAAAGAGGTAACAATTTAGAAATACTTATTTAAAAAAGCAAAGCACTGAAAATCCACACTATTTTTGTGCTGCAAAGTTGTAAAGCGGGAAACCATTACACAACCCATCTGAGGTCAGTACAATATTATTATACTAACTTGACAAATAGAGAAGTAAAGAATCAAGAACTTGTTTCAGGGAGGGTAAGTTACTTGCCAAAAAACACAGTGAGTCAGTGGCAGAACTCGGAATACGGCCAAAAGGCTCAGTAGGCCCCTGGCCACCACCAAACAACACAGCCTTTCTTCTTGGGAAAAAAAAAATGTTTAAAGCAATTTTTACTTCGAGCTTACAATTCATTCTCACATCTTCAGCCTATCAATCTTAATAAAAGAAACCTACTTTTGTGGCCCAGTCAAACATTTATACAGTAATAACTAAATATTGGATTTGTTTCTGAAATAACAAAGTTATCAGGGGCAAACTTAAGGAGGTACATGCAGGTACACGTGTACAAGTGAAATAAAGGTGGCAATTCCCTACTGTGGAGCTTTTAAAGCTCGATAGAAATTAAAAATATCAAAATGCAAACCTAATTTTTTCTCAGTCGGTACTAAGAGTTTACCATGCATCTTAACCTCTGCCTCCATCTCCATCGCTGAAGGTACACTGCAATCCAACCACTAGAGTAACTGTGTTCTTGCTGCTATCAAATGAGAAGCGCATACAAAACAGACAGCGCTGCCTTGTACTGCTCAGATGCAGCTCCTGGGCCAATTACTGAACCGCAAGTGAAGACAATACACTCACAAAAAGAAAAACTGCTCTTTGATCATTGAGAAATTTAGCAAAGCTGTTGTATAGTCTGTGCCTTTATTACATCAAATTGCAACACTCTATCTCTACTGCCATAAAAATAAAATTTAACTAATAAAACACATTTCCATCAGCGAGAAAGTCCTATATCCGGTAAAAAGAAAATTATTATTAGGATGATATAATAACGTTTAAAACTAAATTACTAAGAATGTATAATTCCTGTGACTAGGAAGTCAACAGTTTTGGGGGAATGGGATGAAAATTAGTGAGTTTAATATTTGACAGGATTAGTAAGAATTAAGAATATTTTCTGATTGTACATTTGCAGCATAACAAACTTTTTAAAAGTATGATAATCCCAAATTTATAATCTAGTTTTTCTAAAATCGTTCACCTGTACAGTTTCTCAGCCAATCAGAATATAAAAGGGCAGGTTCATAATGACTGTAACTCACTGACTATCCCCTAGTTCTGCTGCCGTAACTTTTTCTGCTTTCAGTTTGAGCCAAACATACACTTCCTTTTCTAAGCTCCAGAGCCACTGTTTCCTTACTTCTACCATCTTCAGGAGCTCACTCTTCAGCACAGTCTCAACACGTATCAATGAAAATTCCTCCCTTACCCTTAAAACGCCCACAATTTCTACTAAATCTCACCTTTATTTGAACTCTCAAAGTCTAAAAAATTCTGGCAATATTTCATAACTTAGGCTTTCTTAAAGACTGTAGAATGAATTTCATAGAATATTAAAAGACAAAAGAAAAAGAGAAAGACTGTCTAGAGAAAAGATTCAGACTTTGAAGCTGAATAATCAGACCAAATGTTCCATGTCTGCACTACTCAGTACAGTAATCCCTAGCTACATGTGGCTATTGAGTACTTGAAATACAGTCAGTGCAACTGAGAAACTGAAATTTTCACTTTATTTAATCATAATTAGTCTGAATTGGGAGACCTGGTGGTGCCGTGGTTAAAGTTCAGCTGCTAACCAAAAGGTCGGAGGTTCGAACCCACCAGCTGCTCTGTGGGAGAAAGATGTGGCAGTCTGCTCCCCTAAAGATTACAGCCTTGGAAACCCTATGGGGCAGTTCTACTCTGTCCTCCAGGGTCACTATGAGCTGGAAGCAACGTGACAGCAACAGGATTAATCTAAATTTAAACAGCCACACATCGCTAGTGGTTACTGCACTGAAAAGCCGCACTCGAGCACAGGGAAAGTCGGTGTTGAAATGGACACATCAATTTTAATTCCAGCTATAAAGACTCTTGTGAAGACTACAAAATTATGAGAAAATTGTTTCTTCCACTTAAAATTAAGCTCTCTTATTTCATATCAAGTTCTTTTAAGCGTTGTGGGCATGAAGATCATTGCTAACTCTATGATAGCCACCGATTCCTAAACAAGAAGAGCACCTATCACAAGAACAGGACATGGAAACTGGATACAGGAAAAAGGAGAAAGAGTATTTGGGTGAGGAGGGGGAGGCAGCATTGCATTAACCCTAAAGCTGTATACTTTCCACCAAAACCAAACCAAACCAAACCCACTGCTGTCGAGTCAATTCCGACTCATACTTTCCACCAGAGAGACTAAATTCTTAATATATTATTCTTCAAATCCCTCCTATTTGCACTTGGCACTTTCAATGCTTTCTCACTTTAAAGAAAAAAGACACAGTTATGTGGAAAAATTATACTAAAATACAGAGAACACCCAAAACAAGAAAAAAATGCAAAAACAAACCCATTAGAGTGCTTTCAATAGAAAGGGCAGAGCACACTTCTATGAAAGCTCAAGAGAAGCCACGCAGAACTAAGACAGAGAAATTAAAGTTCCCGCTTTAAATTGAGCTACGTTTTCTATTTTTACGCATTCTCAGGCAAAGAGCTAGAAGTCAGGCTATTGTTTTATTTGCCAAAAAAGTAATATAGCAAACTTCTAAAATGCTAACTTTTAAGATGCTTTACAGATAACTGGTAAGAAAACAATAGATTTTTTAAAAAGTGACCAAGTTCAAAACTGATTTTCAGAATCAAATACTAATGCTGATATTGCTTCTGAGGGCACACTTAAAGGTCAAAAATTTAATTCCAACCACAAACTTGACATGCAGTTATTTTCAGCACTACCCAACCTGGCCAAAATCCAAAATAAGTAGTATTTCTGAAGAGTGATATAAAGCCTAAATTCTGCTGAAAAGGAGGGGCAAACTGGTCTTAGAAGAAAGAAACTTTCAAACAATAAACACTGCAAAAATTTTTCCTTCTCTTTAGAATGATTTAGCTTGGGAATCCCTCAACTATCTCAGGGCTGGGGTGAAGTGCCATTAGTATCTCTGAAAATCCTAGCTGATCCTCAGAAGTTGGCTCAGGAGACTTGTGTTATCCACTGAAAAAGATTCTGGAAGGACTTTTTAGTCAATAATGAAAATACCCAAGCCCTGGCCTTGGACATAACTTAAATGTTTTCTTCCTATTCAAAGTCAGTCTTGTGGCCTGTATTTATGTATAATCAAGGATAGAAAGTTATAATTATAATTTATTCTGTGAGGTACGATCTTTAGAGAGTGGTTAACTTTTCTATTCTCGAATGCTGCTTCCTTTTAAGAATTTCCTGATTTTTTTCTTCAAAATAAGAAATGATTTTCTTTCAATTTCTCAATGCTTGCTTGCCTTTCTATTTCTTTTAATGACTATCTTTTGAAACATGTGACCCACTGAATTCTTGGATTCCAGTATTGTTTCAGCAAAATTTATCTTGCCATTTCTACCTACGTACCCCAAGTATAAAAGCTAAACCCAGGTATGGAAAAATGTGTGTATGCCACTTACTTATATCTTACACTAAACGTAAGAACTTGAGCCTGGTCAACTATTAGCAGAACTACCAGATTTTATGTAATAGAGATTACATTCTACAAGGTGTTCAAACAATACTAGTTGCTGACTGGTTTCCTCAATAGCTTTTTGTCCTTTGAAGTACATTTTGGTTCTTCAATATCAGCAAAGGTTTCTGATTGTTCATATAGTCACAGGTAAAGGCTGACAGAACATTTTGATTTGTACACATTTGATGTTAGCACTGTTGTTGTTATTAGGTGCTGTTGAGTCAGTTCCGACTCATAGCAACCGTATTTACAACAGAATGAAACACTGCCTGATCCTGTGCCATCCTCACGATCATTGCTATGTTTGAGCCCATTGTTGCAGCCACTGTGTCAATCCATCTTGCCTAGGGTCCTCCTCTGTTTCACTGACCCTCCACTTTACCAAGCATGATGTCCTTCTCCAGGGACTGGTCCCACCTGATAACATGTCCAAAGTACGAGAGACATTTTAGCACTACTGGCTCCCAAATGCCTACAGGATGAAATCTAAACTCTAAATGTGGCAAATCCAGTCCTTCATGGCCTGATCCCTGTCAATTTTCCAGCCTAACCTCTTTCCACCCATGTTACATTCCAGCCTTACTTGATATTCCCTGAACAAACTGTTTTCTCAACATCTTTGCTCTCATTTCAAACATTACCTCCTCAAAGGACTTCCTGGACGCTACAAGTCGACTGAAGAAAATACTTCTTCTTTGTACCAATGTACCTTGCATGACGGTAATTATCAATCAGTACTGTTATTGTTTAGTCTGTCTGCCTCTAAAATTTAAACTTCTTGAGCTTTGAATCTTTTTTCTAAAACCCATGTCCTTTAGTACAGTACGTGGCACACAGTAAGCATGAAAAAGAATTCAGTCAGTAAAATTTTAAAAATACAGAATGAGCTAATATTTCTCAAAACTGGATCTTTCCTTCTTTCTTGGTAGGTATGCCATTCTGGCACTGCAACAGATGAAAAATTTCAAAGACTTTCAAGTAAAAACAAAAATTCTGCAGTGACTACAAAGACTGGTTTCCAAGTTTCTTGACAAGCTCACATGACATCAAAAACCAAGGTCCGACACCTTTTTAATTTCCTCATTTTTATAAAAATCTTGGATGATGTTGGCACAGGTTAGGATGATGGCCTTCCAGAGCCATCTCTTTATTTTCCAGAGTTGAGAAAACCTATCATCTCTTTGAAAAAAATGAGTCTGCTTGTATCTACTGCCTTCAGTCCCAAATAATTTTGCTACTTTGGTTCTGGCATCTTCCAAACATACTACTTCAGATTACTCTCTGCTGACTCCAGCCACACCTCTCTGGAGTCACTCTTTCACATTACTAATGTTTTTGTCGGTTGGCTCTTTGACCTATTCCCCTTAAGTTAAAAAAATGGTAAGGTTAACAAATTTCTCTGCTCAACCTCAAAACTTATCTTTATGCTGCCCTGTTCTCTCTAAACATCTCAAAATCAACTTTATTTTCCAGCTTACTTTCCAATGATGCATCCATATATATTTCTATAACAACCCGTTTAACACAATTTTTCCATTCTATGCCTTGATATTTCACCCAAATATACTTCTTCCCTTTTTCAATAACCATTTGAAAGAATATCAACCTTACAAATTCTTTCCAGATTATATGACTCTAATCCAAAAAAAAAAAAAAAAAA
>NW_004443941.1:6693291-6713189 GCF_000243295.1 Trichechus manatus latirostris | reverse complement strand
TGGACTAAATATCTAAGTCAATCAGAATCCAGGAAGTAGTGAAAGGAGCAGGTAGGAATTCGGCAGTCTCTAATCCAAAAAAAAAAAAAAAAAAACCCAACCAAACCTGTTGCTGTCAAGTAGATTCTGACTCATAGCGACCATAGAGGACAGAGTAGAACTGCCCCATAAGGTTTCCAGGGAGTGGCTGGTGGATGTGAACTGCTGACCTTTTGGTTAGCAGCCAAGCTCTTAACCACTGTGCCATTTAACGTCACTAGAAAACCTTGTTTTCATTGCATGTGTTGTTACTGTAAAACTATTTTAGAAGGCAGACTTCTTATGAGGCCAGCTTATGCGTATGATAGTTTGCTTTATGTGGTATTTGGTTTTGTAAATCAAAAAGAAAGAATTTACATATCTGATATTATAATAATTGGTGATTTCTGAGTATGGCTTCATTAACTAGTTTTAAGGAAAATATGCCCGTTACATAATTCTACTTCACTAGTAAAGTAAAATGATAGAAGTTGTCTTAAACATGAATATCAAAAGGCATTCAAGTGTAGAACAGTCTTGGTAAACTCTTTGGGAAACACCTATTGGCAGAACTGGAAGAGCCTGGGTTGGTTAACCTTTGGTTTGTTAGACGAAGGAGCATCATTTCATGGCCTCCTTTTCATTTTCCAGCATCTGGAATACGATCATGTGAGTTACAGAAAATAGTAAGGTGGGGGTGAAGATTTTATAGTCTATTTTTGTTGCTGCTGCTCTGACAGAGAGTAATAACAATAGTTTCTTTAGCATTTTGAGGTTTCGCCTGGAGAACAGAGGATTATTTTCAAGCCGTGAGAATTCATGAGATTTGTCCTGCTGGATTTTAGACTTGCTTAGTAACTGTGACCCCTTTTTTCCCTCCAATTTCTCCCCTTTCAATGGGAATGTCTGCCCTTGTGCCTACCCTACCACTGTACTTTGGAAACAGGTAATTTGTATTCTAGGTTTCCCAGGTCCATAGATGGAGAGGAATTTTGCCCCAGGATATGCAAAATACACCCAGGGTCTCACCCAGACTTGATTTAGATGATTCAGAAGATGGAGTACAGTCGATACTGAATGAGTTAAGGCTTTTGGGGAAGATGTGACAGGGTGAATCGGGGATGGTGCGACAGGGTGCATCGGGGATGGTGCGACGGGGTGACTCGGGGATGGTGCGACGGGGTGACTCGGGGATGGTGCGACGGGGTGAATCGGGGATGGTGCGACGGGGTGAATCGGGGATGATGTGATGGGGTGAACTGGGGATGATGTGATAGGGTGAACTGAGGATGATGTGATAGGGTGACTATATTTTTGTGCATGAGAAGGACGTGCATACTGGGAGGCCAAAGAGCAGAATGTTATGGATTGAACTGTATCCCCCAAAATATGTGTTAACTCCTTGGTGGATGTGATCCTGTTTGGAAAGTGGGTTTCTCTTTTATGTTAATGAGGCCACACCAGCGTAGGGTAGATCCTAAATCTAATCACTTATGAGTTACAAAAAAGATCAGAAGAGGCAGAGTGACACACACATGGAGAAGAGGAAGACAGACAACAGAGACAGATGCATCTACGAGGATCGCTGGCAGCTCCTAGAAGCTGCAATAGACAACGAAAGGCCTCCACTGAGAGCCACACCCTGAATGCAGACTTCCAGCCTTCTGAACTGTGAGAAAATAAATTGCTGTTCCATAAAGGCACCGACCTATGTGATTTGTATTACAGCAGCACTGGGTAACTGAGACAGTTATTGAAATAAAACCATGAAGAAGTACTTACCTGAACTGCACAACCCAGCAAAAGTAAAAGCAGCTTTTTAACTTCTTCTGTGCCTTGTTCTGAAATAAAAAGAATGACTAAGTATAACATTTTGCTCTATTTCAACTCTTTTTTATGATGTTGGGGGAATAACTCCTAGAGATAATATTCACAACAACTTGACGAAAGGATTGAGTCAGTAAGGAAAGACAGTAAAGAGTTCAAAAAAGTAGATGGTATGTGCATGTATGTGTGTGTGCATGTATGTGTGTGTGCATGTATGTGTGTGTGCATGTGTGTGTGCACATATGTGTGTGTGCATGTGTGTGTGTGTGCGTGTGTGTGTACGTATGTGTGTGTGCATGTATGTGTGTGTGCATGTGCTGTGGCAGTGGTAGCAGAGGAAATGGGCAGGGACTTCAATTCTGAAGGGCAGTACAGATAAAACAGGCTTCAGGCTCTGTGCAATAAGTATCCTGACTGTAAATCCATGCCCTTTCCATAAATGAGTATACTATGCCAGCCTACCAAATGAAGCACTGTGTTGATGTAACAACATGCCACAAAGTCAGCCAAAATGGCTCCTAACAGGTCTGGCTCTTTTTAGGCTTATTAGTGTTTCCTTTCTAAAATACAGATCTCACATGATTCATCTACCTATAAAATTTAAATGGCTTTCCACTGTGTAGATTCATGGAGATCAAAATCTTAAATGCCTGTTACAGTCAGGCTAATAAAACAAATGTATGTAACAAGTTGGATAAAAGTAACCGTCTATAACAGAAATGGGGAGGGTGTGCTCTGTCCAACAGCATCCAATTCCGATTTTCTTAAAAGCATTCAGCCAGCCAAAAATAAATCACTTCTTTGGGCTAGAATTTCACCATGAGGCCAACCCTGCCTGTGATGAAGTCAAAATTCTCTTTTCAGACATTTCTTCCTACTCTCCACGAAACAACCAACTTTCTAGTCACACTGCACCACGTTAATTACTTACTCCCCAAATACGCACACATACACACTCCTCTGCCTTAACTTCTGCTACTCCGTCTTTCTTTCTCCCATCTCCCCTTTCCCCCAGTGAACTAGACTAATCACAATCCTGGGCATAGTTCTAACACCTCTGTGTAGTCTTTCCTGACCCAACCACCAATGGTCCTCAACCCTCACTTATCTGCCAACTTTAAGAATAATCAATGGCTCCATATTTTATATGGCTTAACATTTTGTACAAGGAGCCCTGGTGGTGTAATGGTTAAACATTCGGCTGCTAACCAAAAGGTCAATGGTTTGAACTCACCAGCTGCTCTGTGGGAGAAGCGACTTGGTTATCTTCTCTGGTAAAGATTACTGCCCAGGAAACCCTATAGGGCAGTTCTACTCTGCCCTATAGGGTCGGTATGAGTCTGAATCGACTCGACAGTATACAACAACAACAACAGTTTGTACGTATTTCTATTTTGTATTACTTATTACATGGTTTCCATTAATCTGTATACTTCTCACCAAACCACAAGATCCTCAGAGTATAGACCATTTCCTCATATCCCTGGGTCCCTTTAACTCAGTAGGCACTTAATAAATGCAAGTGGAATTGAAAATAATTATGCCCCAGAGTATTTCTAAAGATTATTTAAATTTCTAATTCACCTTATTTACTTGATAGTTTCCTCTATAAATATAACTGCTTGATTTTAGTTTTTATTTGGGTTTTATTTTTGTTTGTTTTGACTTAGGATAGGAGTAGGGGTTGGAGAAGATACATTTGATTCAGATTACATGCAGCCTACGAGGATAAGCCCATTGCTAAAAAGTATCTGCTAATTTCCCAATTGTTCAAAAATTAAAACTCTGAACATGTCACATTTAAAATCCGTTAAAGGGCAGAAATATTTGAAGAAAATAATTTAAATGATCTAAGAAACTGCTTCTCATCTTTATATCCAGAAATGGTTTAGTATAAATTAAAAGATATCAATCAATCAGAAAGCCTTAATTCAAACAACTTTTGCAATGGTAGGTAGTAGTATATGCAAAGAAACGTGGAAATTACTTCAAAATCACTTCTAAGGTTATACTTCTTTAGCCTTATAACTCCTTGTTATCTTCTGTACTTGTTAATAATGAGATACTGAAACTGTGTACAGAGATGTAACAGTTCAGTAGAGTAGGGAAGAACATTGGACTTAATGTAAAATGCATGTCTGGCCCCACCTACAACTTACAAATATTCTAAGCTTCTTTTCTCTCTGTAAATGGAACATCACCTCCAACCGTCCCTACAGAGTTGTGAAAAACCTAATGAGTTACTGTAAATAAGCAAGCTCTTGATAAACACTCGAGTATTACACAAAGACCAAACACTGTTGTCACATTACACTTATTTTAGTACTTACCAGAAAAGGGATTTTTGCCGATGATTAAGACATTTGGCAATGACATCATGATCAACTGCTGCAAAGTCTCCTGTAAAAAGACATTCCATGTTTGTTACATGGTTAACGCTGACTTTATCATAACTTACCAAGCTGTAACAAGATTTGTATACTTCTCTGTAGGTATGTTTTGTTCTAATTAAAAAGTTTAAAAAAATAAAGGGGGGGAAAGATATGTGAGGTCTTAAATCTGCTGTAACTTTAGCAAATTAAATAAATAAAATTACAATACCAGACGAACTTAAGTTAATAATGTTATCAAATGTCCTCAAACTAAAAATGTCCAAACTGAACTAGTTTAACATTTAATATTTGAAATCTGAGGTCCACATGCCTCAATAAAAGATCAAGCAAGTACACTCTTGGTTGTTATTTTTGTTATTTGTCTCTGAAGAAAGTAAACATGTCAACTGACATTAAAATTAAGAAGGTCACTTTATGTAAAATCCTGTCTTAGGAAGATCTCATGAACGCAAGCCCTTCCTCAGTCAGTCAGGGCTGCTCTCTACCTACAGCAGATGTTCTACTTCCTTAACTTCTGTCAAACTTTTAATGACAAGCATCTATGCACATCCTGATACTACGGGATGAGTCAGAAATAATTGAACGCTTTCAAATTACTCGTTTAAGGTAATACATGGAGGATTCACCTTCTGTCTATACCACCTCTTTCCCAAGAAAATGAAGAACACACTGTCTCTGCCATCACAACCCCTGACAACGATATGCCGCAAAGAGTCTGGGATGACTCAGCCGACAAAACTGATGTGTGTCATGGGATATTACTGAATCTTTGTAAGATTATAAAAGTAACTAACAGTTTCTTTACAAACTGGCTTCGACAAAGACAGCTAGTTAGCAAGCAATAAGTTTTTGAAAGTACTCAACTCTTTTTAAATCATCTTATATTTAATACCATGATAAGGAAGCAAACGGTCATGAAAAGTTAACCTGTACTGCATTTTAAAGTTGTGTAATTCTAGATCCACTGAAGCACTCTCCCATAGCCAGTGGGTGGCCGGATACCATATACCAATTAGATTTCACCTTTTATCTATAATTCTTTGTGATAATATACTAAAAACTTTTAAAATGTTTTTCTTCAGCATATATATTGGCTCTTTAAAAAACTATCACCAAAAATATATACACATTTAAAGAAAAGTATATATTCAACATGTGTATCATGTTAGTAAATACACTTAAGAATATTAAGGCTACTGTAAGTGTCAAAAATTGCTAAAATTACTTATTCCAAGGATCGAAACCAAGACTGGGTATTTAACAAATTTCCCACTGAAAAGCAAGTTGCCTCAAGGTAGAATATGCTGTAACTAAATATGCAAGATCTAAGTAGACTTAAAGAAATAAATGTGTAATTCATTCTAACTTTTAGTCTTTTTAACTTGAAGCAAACCAGTGAGGTCTAAACTGTAAATGAACACCACAATGAGAATCCCACTTACATGAGATATCTAGGACAGGCAAATGCACAGACACAGCAGTTGATCAGTGGTTACCAGGGGCTGGAGGAGGGGGAATGGAGTTACTGCCGAGGGGCACTGCATTCCTGCTTTTGGGAATGGGCGGTGCTGATGGCAGCACAACTTGGTGACAGTGATGAGTGTCACAGACGTGTACACTTAAACATGGTTAAAATGGTAAATTTTTTGTTATATATATTTTACCACAATAAAATTAAGAAAAAACTATGAGGACTACCATTTTACATATTTAAAAGAAATCATAAGTAAGAGAGATCTAGTAGAAAAAAAAAAGCAATCACTGTTCTGTCTATATTCTACTTAGCAGAGATAAACAAAAATCAGAACAAAGAACTTTTAAATTCATACTCCGAAGAGAAGCTGTAAACAGATCCTGAATTATTAGAAAACGTTTATCTCAATTTAAAAACTTCAGAGATGAAAGACAACACTCATTTACACCACTTATTTGGGGGTACGGTGAGTCATAACTGATGAATCAAGTAGGATTCATCAACATATTGCCAAGGCAATGTGTTTGATCAATTTACCCTGCACCACTGTATGTTAACACATTAAGTTATAAGCAAAACCGCCCAAGTAGAGAGTAATCTTTAATACAGTCCACCCTCCTCCCCAGCTGGCTCCCACCTCCCGCCCACTCTGTCTGCCATGTTCTTCCATCTTCCCACAAAGATGAAAGCAATCTGATATATCCTTTCACCATATGGTTTCATCAACGACTTCATGTGTTAATAAAGAGTGACCTTTACGCTGTAAAGTTGAAATATATTTGGACAACTCAAATTACTATAATAAACTGCTAACTTCAAAACCTACTTCCATGTCATCTAAAAATGTACTCTAGGATAGTGGAATCTGAATGCCAAGTATGGTGTACTCTGATGGAGTGAAGTGTGAATGCCTAGGCTTAAATTTCAGCTCTGTGACTCAGAAGGTATGTAACTTTTGTGGGCAAGGGTAGGAAGTGAAACAAAAAGTATAAAGTCTTAAAAATGATGATGATTATTAAACATTGCTGTTAATGGGAAAAGCTTATCTTTATTTTATTTCCAAGTATTAGTTTTGTAATGTTAGGAACTGCTAATATTAGGTAATAAAGTAGCTGAATGTGACACAACTTTAAAAAAAATTATTCTAAATTCTCTATTTAGTTCCCCTATGGGGTCTTCAGAGGATTCTGGCTATATTTTTGTAAATACTCCTTTTATTTCCATACTCCAATCTTACAAATCTCGTTAAAAAATATACAAGACATAAAAGAGATCAAAAGCTAAAAAAAACTAACTGCTATTAAGGCTCTACTATATCATTCCACACTCCCCGTATTTCACCCAGTGGAAAGATGCTCTCCACAGGTGTTAGAGAAATGGAACAGGAGAATACATAAATGAGCCCTAGACAAACCAGAAGGTAATAAGAGGAACAAATTAACCAGTTGATGGGTTAGGGACAATGAACTAGTGAAGTTCATGAGCTAGTAAAGATACTCCAAATTGTCACTGAAGTGATAAGAAACCTATAAGAAATTTTGTGAAGACTTTTAGCAATATAACTGAAAATGAGGAGAAGGTATGGAGAAAATCAGGATGTTCATTAACAAATATTCATTGAGTGTCTATTATTTGCCAGGCATTGTTCTAAACACTGGAAATACAGCAGTGAACAAACAAAAATCCTTGCTCTTGTGGAGTTTACATTTTAGCGGGGCTAGACAAAAAATAAACATGATAAACAAGTAAATATTTTTGGTGATAAATGCTAAGGATAAAAATAAAGCAAGGAAGAAGAGGAGGATTGGGTGGGGGTGGAGATGAGGAGAAGGATGCAGTTTAAGAAAGGTATGCAAGTATTCAAACAAAGAATTTGCGGGTTTTCAGAATCACTAAAGCGAAGTTTCACTGAATAGGTAGAAAATCCCTTCCGGCAGGAGGCGGTCCAGCAAGATGTAGAGAGCTGCAACGCTTAAGAAAGAGACAGGAACAAGGGAAAGCGGTAGAGATTCTGTGAGCACAAAAACAACAGCAAAGCTGTCGTAAAAGGCATCACAGGTAATTGCATTTCCACTACCTTTAGGTGGCTTTGTATAACTTTTCCATGAAAACTGGTATATTAACCTTTTTTTTTAGTTCGCCATCTAAAACTCTTTTTTATTAAGATACAAGTTCACTGTGTGATTTAAAACTCATGTTGCTAAAGCACTAAAAGAAAGACTCAAGTATATACCAGACATAAATATTATCATTTAGGTAGTATTCAAAGATAATTTAAGCTAGGCTTCTTTTTCCTATCAGTTCTCCATAACATTTCTTCACAGTAAGAAGTTCAATAACACTTCTGACAAAGGTCTGGGCTCATTTCCCGTTCCTAAACCACACACTGAGCAAAATGCTGTTATTAAAACTACACGTTTGTAGTGCTAAATATGGTTCAAAGATTTCTAAAATACACTAGAATGACAATTCCTCCTTTGAGAGGCTCACCATCTATTTTTAAAATTCAAAACACAATTACATTTGTCATACTGTATGCATTTGTCCTTATATCTGTGTTACTAGTGAAGACAATCAAGACTATTTTATCAAATCTTAACAGACTAAAGAAAAAAAAATGCATGTCTTTAAAAGGAAGAACATCTGATCAAAGTAATAAAAAATATGATGAAATATAAAGCAATTGATAAATAACAAACACAGGGTCTGGTTTTCCTGGCTACTGAATTCTATTAATACTCCAAATTTTGCTTATTTTAACAGATATTAAAGAAAAACCTAAAAAGTACCTGCCTTCTGTAGCAACTAGATTAACGGTACTTAGATGCGATTTTTGTTTTTAATATTAGTGACATCGTACCACACAAAAACTTCCGAATACACTTAGATTTCCTAACTGTAAAGTGTGCCTTTCTTTTTGGGCCTCCAATGGTTTAAAGCATTACTTTAATGGTAACTTTTTTCCGCACTTAATACTTGTTTAAACTCCACGCAATCTAGCCATGTCAAACACTAACATCTAACAGAGATCTAAAAATGAAGTACGATATTTTACTTGTAAACTGTGTCTAATTATCAAGCTTACTCTCCCCCCCACACTCACAGGAACAAAAATAATGTCAAAAAAAAAAAAAAAATCACACAACCTAGGTAAATTACATAACACACATAACTTACATATTTTCTGCCTTGAAATTTTTGAGTATTTATTCACAAGATAAAAAAAAAAGTACTTGCTATGGATCAAGTGATTATTTGAGAAGGTCTGAATTGCCATTTAAATATAATGAAGTATATGTTCAATGAATTTTCTGATAATCTAATGTTGCCAATTACCTCTTTCACAGCCTTTCATATTACTCCTTCACTGCTCTTATATTATTTATCACAACAGGAAGTTATTTTATTAGTTGCTTACTTGTCTGTTATCTATCTGCTAGAACATTAAGTCCCACGACAGTGGGGACATGGTTGGTCTCGTTCACCTCTGTAGCCCTGACACCTGGAAGAATACCTGACATTCAATAAATGGGATAGGAAGAAGGGGAAACTTGGTTGACAGTATAATTTGTATGCAGCTTTTTTACATATTCTAAATCACTCAGATGAAGAAAACAAGGAATTCTGACACTTAAATTTATCTAGCATTACTGTAAAGAGATATTGAAATAATCCCCCCACTAACAATCATCTTAGGATATTCTGTCAATTTTCTTTTCTCCTTGGCAATCATTTTTGTAAAAAATTTGGAGACATACACTTTTCAGTTTTAACCTACCCAATTCACCTACCTTTTGTATGTCATAATAATCACAGTGTACTTAAATATTTCACTTCAAATTGTTTGAGGGGTGTATGAGATTTAAAACAATTTTTTAAAAATAGTTTTAGATGGCCCCCAGACTCTGTTAGCCCAAAACTAAAACCATTCCTGAGGCCAACTCTTCAGACAAAGATTAGACTGGACTATGGGACATGAAAATGATACTTGTGAAGAGCGTGCTTCTTAGCTCAAGTAGATACATGAGACTAAATGGGCAGCTCCTGTCCGGAGGTGAGATGAGAAGGCAGAGAGGGTCAGGAGCTGGTTGAATGGACATGGGAAATCTGGGGTGGAAAGGAGGAGTGTGCTGTCACAGTATAGGGAGAGCAACTAGGGCCACATAACAATGTATGTATAAATTTTTGTATGAGAGACTAACATCAATTGTAAACTCTCACTAAAGTACAATTTTAAAAAACGTCTTAGAAAGACTTCTGGAAAACATTTGAGATTTCCAACAGATAGGTAATTTCACAGGTGAGGAGAACTGTATTATTTGACTCTGTGAACCTGAAATTTGTCACATATTAAACCGTGCCATGTCTATCTTGGTAATAGATATGAGAATAAAAAAAACTCAGTCAATTAATCGTGTAGGTAAAATGACTGATTTATTTTTGAAGACTATTTAAAACTGCCTCAGAAACATTTTATCTAAAAATAGGAAACATTTAGGAGGTGAGGAGGCAAACTGGTCCTGCAGGAAGGGCATTGGGGAGTAAGTAGCATGTGAGGAATTTTCAATCTTCAGTAATATTTTAGGAGTCCCTGGGTGGTGCAAATGGTTAATCACTTGATTACTTCCAACCCACCCAGATGCGCCTTGGAAGACAGGCCTGGTGATCTTCTGAAAAGTCACAGCCTTGAAAACCCTATGGAACAGTTCTATCCTGCACACATGAGGTCACCATGGGTCAATCAACAGCAACCAACAACAGTAAAATTTTGCCTTAAGTATCTAAAACAAGATTGACAAAAGGTTAAGTTATGATAAAGCTATACACATACATAGATATTCAATAGTCACCTAAAATTTTTTGTATTTTTGAAAAATTCTATATCGAAGTACTTTTTTAAAGTGAGCAAAGCTAAGCTGGAAATCGTGACAGCTCAGGCTGTGGCTGTTAATCAGTTCTAGTCCTGAGTTAGTCCACTGATATTCCAACTTAGATCTGTGAGAAGAAAAGGGTAAAATTGGTCTTGTGATAAACATTAATGAATTATTTACAGATGTGTCTAAATAAAACGGTGGCAGCTGAAACAAAATCATCGATTCCAGTATCATCTAAACCAGAGTTTCTCAACCTCGGTGCTAATAACATTTTGATCTGGATAACCTTGTTGTGAGTTCTGTATTGCAGGACGCTTAGAAGCATCCCTGGCCTCTACCCAACAGACATTTGTGACAACTGAAAATGTCTCCAGTCACTGCCAAATGTCTCCCAGGGGACAAAGTCACCCCTAATTGAGTACTACTCAACCACACTGTTGAACTGATGGATGCCACAAATTCCTTCCTTCCCAAATCTTTTTGTGATTATAAAATCATTAGATTAACTTGATTATTACAAAGACAATTTCAACAGTTGGCATAGGAAGAGAGGACAAAGAACAAGAAAGCAGTTGTCAGAAAAAAGGAACGAAGTACTACAACATGGATAAACCTTGAAATCATTATACTAAGTGAAAGAAACTAGTAACAAAAGACCACATATTGTACCCACTCCATTTATATGAAATGTCCAGAATAGGCAGATCTACAGAGACATAAGGGAGCGCTGGTGGTGGAGAGGTTAAGAGCTCAACTGCTAACCAAAAGATCAGCAGTTCAAATCCACCAGTCACTCCTTGGAAACCCTATGTGGCAGCTCTACTCTGTCCTATAAGGTCCCTATGAGTCAGAATCAACTCGATGGCAATTTTGCTTTCGTTTAGGGGTGGGTGCAGGAGGAATATAGTATTGAGGGGAAATGGGGAGCAACTGCTAATGGTACAGGGTTTAGTATTTGGACTAACATAGGAAGTTGATGACAGACATTTTTAAAGAATTCAGTTTTTTTGGTCTTCTCCTGCTTGTCGTTCATAATCTCACTATGGGGGCTCTGTCAAAGGATGCTTCCTGAGTTTCTTATTGCGCTGTTCCCTCTCAGGATATTAAAATTGCGTATTTTTAAAGGAGGCATCAGTAGTGAGTTGTTTTAATGCTTGGCTGTTAACTTTCTTTAAATGTGGCTTTTTTTAAGTTAGGCAGATAAAATTTTGTTTCTTTGAGAATCAGTTCAGAATTATAAATAAATTATCAAAAAAAAAACTTTACTTGGACTCAAAGAGGGAGGTGGGGGAGATTCTTTGTTGCTACCAATATGCCAATATACTGTTTTGCAGCATTTCACCAAGGTTTTATAAAACCCATTCGATTGTTTCTATTTTAAGATCTTGAAGACTGTTAAATTGTTTGCCACTGTTTCTGAAAAAAATCTTATTTTTGAAGTTTCTTGTAGTTTTATGTGGGCCAGGGGTTGAATTACATATAACCAGTCTGTACATTTAATTTTCAATAATAAAATAATGTGTCACCTTGTTGGAATAGTATATAAATGAATAGGAAGGGGATGATGAAATAAAACATTTATAAGAGTAACCTTATATAATAAGTTTTTTATAGTATTAGATTATAAATTAGGAACAGCCACAGTCTTGATTTGAGTATCCTGAGGCACAAACGGTTAAGCACTGCGCTACTAACCAAAAGGTTGGTGGTTTGAACCCACCAAGAGGCACCTTGGAAGGAAGCCCTGGCAGTTTGCTTCTAAAAGGTCACAGCCGTTGAAAACCCTATGGAGCTCAGTTCTGCTCTGAAACACATGGGGTCGCCATGAGTCAGAAAACAACTAGAACTCTCATACACTGCTGGTGGGGAAACATAAAAGGTCTAGCCATTTTGGAAAACAGTTTAGTAGTTCCATATGAAGGTGAACAAGCACTTACTATGGGGCCCTGTGGTACTACTCCTCTGTATTAACTCTAGAAAACTGAAAACATTTGTCCCTCACAAAGACCTGCATGCACACAGCTATAGCAACTTTATTTACAGTTGACAAACAATGAAGGGCTACTCGTCAATACAAAGGAACAAAGTCAGTGGCTTTCTGGAGCTGGCTGGTGCCAGGTCATCAGAGACCACTGTGAAACTTTATGAGCTGGTTTCGGTAGTTTCATACAGGCTACGGTGGGAGTATTTACCAGATGCTACAAATCAGGGCTTTTTTTCTTTGGAAAGTAAGTTGTTAAAACACAAACACATCAATGAACAAACTACTAATACATACAACAACCTGATGAATCTCAAAAGCATTCTGCTAAGTGAAAGAACAATCAGAAAGACAAAACTATGAGTCGGAATCAACTCCACAGCAATGGGTTTGGCTTTGGTTTTTGGTATAGGGATGTTAATCAGACCAGTGGTTACGGGGTTGGGCATAGAGAGGGGGGCAGCAGGGAATTTTTTGAAGTGAAGGAAATGTTCAGTATCTTGATTGTGGTGGCGATCAACCTATTGTATACATTTGTCAACAATTTTTAATACATGTAAATTAACATCAATAAACTTGACTTAAAAAAATTAGGGCATTGTACAGTACATTAACCATATGTCGATAAAGCTGTTAAAAAACAAAGGAAGCAGTAGTACATAATTCAGAGTTAGGGTGCATTGATAACTGATGTAAGACTCTGATGCAGAAATCCCTTTGGCCTTGCATCTTTTTTTTTTCCCCCAGGGGAATTTCCCTGACATTTCCAAGGGAAACTTTCCTCCCTAAAGATAACATGAAACCAAAAGTCTAGCATAATTCCAATAACTCGAAGGACAAAAACTGATGAAGACTATCAAAATGAGTCTCTGTATCATTTAATCTAGTCTTTTGGTTAAAATATCTAGAAATATAGATATGAAAAACCGTAAGAGACAAAATAGATACACACCATAAAACCCTAGTCATTCCAATCAAATGGAAGAAAATGAGAGCCTGAACATTGGAAAGTAATATTTCTAAATAAATCTACCAGACTTCTATTTCCAGCATCAAAGAGGATTACATATACAAAAACAAAATAAAACATACACAAAAACATCTCTGGCCTAAAAAGAAAGAAATAAAAAAAAGTTGTATAATTAAAAAAAAATCTTTTAAAATGTTTAACTGAGCTCAAAAGAAAGTAGCAATATGATCGCCAGTTAGTGGTAAAACAGGAAAAAAAGAAATTGAACCCTGGAAAGGAAGACAGGGAAGAAACTATCTTTTTTGGCCTTTGGAGGGGACTGAAGAGGTAATTTTCTTGATGATTTGTAATAACGTGGTCCCAGTAAAAAAAAATATATGGGCACACTCCTATTTCACACACACACACACACACACACACACAAATGTAGAGAAAAAGATACAGAATTACATATATTCAGGTGTTGATAGTGGTGAATTGTGTCTCCCCAAAAAGATATGCTGAAGTCCAAACCCCTGGTAGCTGTGAGTGGGACCTTATTTGGAAATAGGGTCTTTGCTGATGTAATCAAGGTAAGATGAGGTCCTACTGGAACAGGATGGGCTCTAAATCCACTGATGTGTCCTTACCAGGAGGGAGATTTAGACACAGAGAAGACAGAGGTAAGGACATGTGACAATGGAAGCAGAAATTAGAGTCATGCAGCCGCCAGCCAAGAAACGCCAAGGATTGCCAGCGACTGACAGAAGCTGGGAAGAGGCAGCAAGGGACAGATCTTCTCTGGAGTCTTCATGGGGAACACGACCCTGCTGACACCTTCAGTTGGAACTTCTAGCCTCCAGAACTGTGAGAAAATAAATTTCTGATGTTTTAAACGACCCAGTTTGTGGTAATTTGTGACAGCAGCCCCAGGAAACTAATACAAGTGGTGATAGCTCCAGTCGCTGGATAATGGTTTTTCCTCTAATGTTCTACAGTGTACAAGCATGGCATCTAAAATAATACAAAGTTATTTAAAATAAATTCAACTAAAAGCGCCCCTGGGTTGGTTGTACAAAAGAAACAAATCATCTCTGAAGGATATAAATACATTCTTGGGTCAGACCCCAAGGAATTCCCACAGATAAAACTGCAAAAAAGAAAACAACAACAACCAAGAAAAAGGTCTCACAATGAAAACAAACACACCCTCCACCACTGCACCGCTGCTGCCACCACAAGAGCAAGCAGACACAAAGAAAAGATTCCAGTCGCCACAGATTTTGGAATTCCCAGATATAAAATCTAAAATAAAAACTGTTTAAGACTTCTGAAGAAATAAAGGAAGGAATTAAATGAATGATTAATAAAGAAAATGAAAAGGTAGATGAAAAAACAGCCAAACAGAACTTCTAGAAATGAAAGATATAATTGCCGAGAGTCAATCAATCAATCAGTCAATGGGTTAAATCAATGGGTTAAGCTCAATCAATGGGTTACAACAGAACATTTAATATAGACGAGGGGCAAATTATTTGTACACTAGAGAGATAGTCCTAAAACAAAACAAAACAAAACCCACTCAGAATGCATGGTCACCTAAGATACAACTATTGGTCTCTTCCCATTTGCAGCAAAGGAGAATGAAGAAAACCAAAGACACAAGAAAGCAATTAGTCCAAAGGACTAATGGCCCACATGAACCACAGCCTCCACTAGCCTGAGACCAGAACTAGAGAGTGCCCGGCTACCACTATCAACCGCTGTGACCAGGAACACAATAGAAGGTCCTGGTTAGAGTGGGAGAAAAATGTAGAACTAAATTCGAATTCATAAAGAAGACGAGACTTACTGGTCTGACAGAGACCAGAAGAACTATCAAGACTACAGACCTTAGACACTGTTCTAAAGTTGAACTGAAGCCACTCCCACAGATCACCTATAAGCCAAATAATATACAGGCCTATACAATAAACAGTAACACTCATGAGGAATAGGCTTCTTAGAACAATTAACTATACAAGACAAAAAGCAAAGATTAGGAGGCAGGAAGGGCAGGGGAACCAGACAAATGGAAACAGAGAACCTAGGGTGGAAATGGGGAGAGTCCTGATACATTGCATGAATTGCAACCAAGGTCACAGAACAGTTTGTGTATGAATTACTGAATGGGAAACTAATTTACTATGCAAACTTTCACCTAAAGCCCAACAAAATGTAAAAAAAAAAAAAAAAATTCAGAATGCAACACAGAGATTGATAGTATAAAAGAAAGTTTAATAAATTGGAAATAATAACATTTAATAATAATAGAAATATCGGAAGGATATCAGATTAATAGGATAGGAAAGAGAAAATATTAGAAGAGGCAATATTAAAAGCAGCCAAAAGAGAAAAAAGACCACTAAATTAAACCAAAAAAAAAAAAACAAACCCCTTGCCATCGAGTCAATTCCAACTCTTAGGAACCCTACAGGACAGAGTAGAACTGCTCCATAGGATTTCCAAGGAGCGCCTGGTGGATTCGAACTGCTGACTTTTTGGTTAGCAGCCACAGCACTTAACCACTGCGCCACCAGGGTTTCCACTAAATTGAATAGTAAAAAAATTAGACTGATAGCTGACTTCTCCAGAACAAAAAGAAATCCAGAGATAGATGCATAAAATCTTCAAAGCACTGAGAGACAAATAATTATTAACCAAGAAATGCATATCCATCAAAATTATCTTTCAAGAACAGGAGTGATATAAAGGCATTTTCTGACAAATAAATATTGAAAAACTTTACTCTCAACAAATCCTCTCTAAATGTTTACAGAATGTACTTCCAGAAGAAAGAAAATGATACCAAAGAAACATCTGAGATACAAGAGAAAATCATGAGTGGGATGGGGAAAGGAAAACTTGTAGCTTTATCTAAAGAAACACTGATTTTATTGACAGTACTTTTCATATTTAATTTATAGGGTTAACAAAACGAGAACTATAATACAAACTTTTAAGTCATAAGGAAGAATAAGAATGATCACAGTTAAAGCATTCTAAAGTCAAAGTACTAGTCCATAAACTGGTGAAGATATTGATAAATTTTGGCCTTTGCTATGTTAAATATGGAGCCCTGGTGGCGCAGCGATTAACAGCTCGGCTGCTAACCAAAGGGTCAGCAGTTCAAATCCACCAGCCACTCCCTGGAAAGCCTATGGGGCAGTTCTACCAAAGGTGTAATTTCTAGAGTGGCCTCTAAATAAACAGAAATAAATTTAAACTAGCAGACAAAAAGGGTTTCCAAACCCAGCAAAGAGGCACTATATAACTATAACTTATAAATGCTTTAATTCTCCAAAAAGACTTAACAATTTCTAAACTCATTTGCACCCAATAACATAGCTTCAAAGTATATAAGGGAAAACCTGACAAATCTATCATGATAATGGGAGGTTTCAACCCATCTTTCCCAATAACTGATAGCTCAATAACAAAATTAATAAGGATGCCAAAGATTTGAACAATACAATTAACAAATAAGCGTGCTCTAACTCTGCACCCAAACAATTGGAGAATGCATGTTTTCCAAGCATACATGCAACTTTAATGAAAACTGACAATATACTAGGCCAGGAGAAGTAATTATTAACAAATATCAAAGAAGCAGTATCATACAGACCATATTATTTGATCAAGAATCAAAAACAAAAAGATCCTTTGAAAAACATCACCTATTTAGAAATTTGAAAGCATACTTCTAAATAATTCATAAGTGAAATAAGAAATCATAGCAGAAATTAGAAAATACTTAAACATTTAAAAAATATAACATGCCAAAATTTGTACAATAGAGCTACAGTGATCCTTAGAGGTAAACTAATAGCCTTAAAAATACTCATATTTAAAAATTAAAACATACATTCACTTTAAGCTAAAAAAAAAACTTAACAGAAAGTACACCCTTCAAAGGCATAATTCAATAGGTTAATTTAACAAAGTGCAAGTCTCATGAGATGGGCAACTGATTTTAAAAAAGATAAAATACAAGAATGCTTGCTTGTATCTTTAATATCTCGTAAGAAATAACCTACTATATTTATCACTCTATCTCAGCAAACGGACCAGTTGTTGTCGTGTGCCATCAAGTCTATTCCAACTCGTGGCAACCCTCGAGGACAGAGCAGAACTGCCCCAGAGGGTTTCCAAGGCTGTAATCTTTATGGCAGCAGATTGCCACATCTCTTTCCCGCAGAGCGGCTGGTGGGTTCGAACCACCGATCTTTTGGTTAGCAGCCAAGTGCTTAACCACTGCGCCACCAGGGCTCCTTAATGGACCAGTACCTGGCACATAATAAGCATTTAATATTTGTTAGATGATTGATACTAAATAACACAAAAAACGTGAATAAGCAGTTGTTAAAATACTAAATTGAAAAACAAACTACTTACCTGGTAATAAAGTTTTATCTGTCTCACCAAAATGGACAGATTATGAATTCTAAGTGAGGCATCATTGTTGACTTTTTTATTTACTCTCTGACTCTCCAATTTAGGATTACTGTAAAAAATAAATAAAAAATTTAAACTAAAATTACACTGAAAAATATTAACATATTCAAAGTTAGACAATGAAAATTAATCATATTAATACTTTTTTCTTTAAACAGGTTGTGTACTCATCTTCACAAACAGAGATGATCTCAAAGGACAGATGATTACTTTGACGTGTATTCTGTGCCTCTGGTTAATATAGACACATCTGATATTCCTAATGAATCAACTGCTGTGGAGCTGACACTGATTCATGGTGATCCCATGTATGTCAGAGTACTGTGCTCCACAGGGTTTCCAATAGCTGAGTTTTTGGAAGTAGACTGCTAGGCCTTTTTCCCAAGGTGCCCCTGGCTGGACTCAAAACTTCAACCTTTTGGTTAAGAGCTGAGTGTGTTAACCGTTTGCATCACCCAGGGACTTTAAGGCAGCGACAAAATAAATGTGAAATTTAAGTCACATGTTCTCATTTTGTTTTTCCATATTCCAGGGATGAATCACCTCATTTCTTTTAAATATATATTTTCATCACCAAAATAAATCCATTTAAATCAAGAATTTAAAATAAGAACTAATAATCAATATATGTTATTTCTCTGTACTGGGTAGTGGGGACTATATTTGAGCAGGGAATATCCCAGGGGAACTGAAGAAAGAATGAGACAGGTGACACAGGTTAGTATTTTCTTCTTGGGTACACTTTGTTGACTGAATGAAAGCAAAAGGCTAAGTGATTCTAAGGCAGCATAAACTGAAGAAGACAGACAGTCAAGCTGTCACTAACACTAGGAAGTTCAAGTAAAAGTGGTGGTACCAGAACAGAAGGGTAAGTTGAGGCCAGAACACAAGGAGGTATGAGCTACTTCCTCATCAGGGCAAACAGGCCAGGCTAGAGAAAGACACTGCCAAGTGAAACGGCAGACAGTAAACCAGGACGCCCCAGGTGTGCGTATTACTGCTGAGGCACCGCTGTTCCCAGGCCCTCTCGGTGAGCAGATACAAGGAAATACACATACATATGGAAACCCATGAGTTCACATCAATACCTCTAACTCCAATCCAACCAGTGTGCATTCTAGTTTTCTTCCTTCCCAAATTTGGAATTCCTTTCTCTGATGTGAGAAATCTTGTTCCCATTATCCCTAATGCATTTACTTAACTTTATTAACCCCCTGTGCGTAACCAGTCTAATAACACTGGTACGCCCTCACCAATCTCTCACCCCACATGAAAGCCATCCTCACCCATCTCAACACCTCACACCAGGCCATCCCTACATTCCCCTCACCCCATTCACACTCTGACTTCCCACACTGGACCTCCCCTCCTCCATGGCATCCTCTGCACCTGGCTCGGATTCTGACATCCCACACCTGGCTGCCCCGGACTCTGCAAGGATGCCGTCCTCAACCCCGCCTCTACTCCCATCGGACTCTTCTCCTTTAATACATTAATGCAGTAAACTACACTGTTACATTAAATACTGGATCTATTCACTCCGTGGGCCCTACCACATGACAAACAACTACTATTTCCTCTTTTTGTACATAAATTCTATCATAGTCCTTTTTTTAATTGATTTTTCTATTGTTTCCCATACAAAAATTTATACAGACATTTAGTCTCTTGTATCTACTTGAGCTAAGAAGCACACTCCTCATGGGTATCACTTTACATCCCACAGTCCAGTCCGATCCCTGTCTGAAGAATTGGCCTCAGAAACTGTTTTAGTTCTGGGCTGATAGAGAATCCAGGGGCCATGCTTTCTGGGGTTCCTCCAGTCTCAGTCAGACCATTAAGTCTGGTCTTCTTACTAGAATTTGAGTTCTGCACCCCACCTTTCTCC
>NW_004443941.1:6669325-6693191 GCF_000243295.1 Trichechus manatus latirostris | reverse complement strand
CAGGGACTCTCTGTTGTGTTCCCTGTCAGGGCAGTCATTGGTGGTAGCTGGGCACCATCTAGTTCTTCTGGTCTCAGGCTGATGAAGTCTCTGGTTTTCTATCATAGTCCTTTTAATCCTTCACTGTCTTTAAAACTTACTTTCTCATTAGACTGTAAGTTCCTTGAGAGCAGGGACCATTGCTTATTCATATTTATCTCCAATAACTAGTATATTTACCGGCACAAATGTAGTCTGAATAAACAAAGAACAAATGATCTGGACCTAAACAGTGTTTTAAAAATGGCTGCTTTTTAATAAGAGCTGAGATGACATTCTCCAAGCTAACAACCCACTTGGCAGTCTGGAATAGATACTCCTTACTAAGATTTGTGTCCCAGAGATCAGCTGAGTTAACAGAGACCTAAACTACAACTGGAGATCTGCAGAACACAGTACACAGCGCTGAGGCAGGCTATTCCAAGCTGTGGCTGATTTATGCTTAGTGTAAGGGAAATAACAACTCAAGTCAGAACAGCCCAAGGCAAACGACAGTCTAAGTGGGAAAGTGGGTTTCTGAGGCAAAAGTGCCAACCAGAATTACTTACAAAAGCAAGGAGACTATAGTGCAGAAATCAGAGACATGTGTTATGGCAGACAAAGACAAACAGCAGCGTGGTCAGGACACCATGGTTAAAAACCCAGAGAGCTGAAGGGAAAGCCTTCTTTTAGAGAATCAACTCTGGTACACCTGTAGTCAGTAAGTTAACAAATGCTTGTTGAATACCTACTCTGGCTAGACTCCTTAATGTATATAAAATCAAGCTTTATCAAGTATACCTGTAATTGTGAGACAAGCGCAGGAACAACTGCAGTAACAAAATGTTAGGTGTAACTACCAAAAAAAAAAAAACCCCAAACTCGTAGCCGCTGAGTTGATTCTGACTCATAGTGATCCTATAGGACAGAGTAGAACTGTCCCATAGTTTCCAAGGCTGTAAATCTCTACAGAAGCAGACTGCCACACCTTTCTCCCGCGGAGGAGCTGGTAGGTTCAAACCACCAACGTTTCCGTTAGCGGCCGAGTGCTTTAACTGCTGCGCCACCGGTCTCCTTGATATACTTAGTTATTAAATTTCATTTACAATCATAGACATTCAATAAATAGCTGTCCTCTCTAGTCTTCTTCCATCTTTTTGTTTCTATTTTCTTTACATTTGAATCCCTTTACAAACCTCACCCACAACTCCGCTCTTCACACCCTGACATCTAGACCTAGGAAAGACTTCAGAGATATCTAATTTCACTATAAACTGAAAAATCGAAGTTCAAAACAGTAACTTGCCCAGGATCCTACAGTTTTTTCCTTTAACCTCTTTCAGTCTTTTCTGTTACAGGATCATTCAGGAAAGAAAAAAAAAAAAAAGACGATAGAAAAGGTTTCCAGCAATGTTATCTATAAAATCCATGTGTGCAATAAATCACTTTTATTGCATTGTTTGAAGATATTCCCTAGTCTGTTTTCAGAGCAAGGAATCAAACTAAACAAGATTAATTTCCTTTTTCCCCCAGTTCATTACAGTGTTATTTTATTATAAACCTTGTTATTTAAATCTGACAATAAATATTTAATAAAGATTTCAATATTACTACTAAAAATGTACATAAAGTTTTAAAAAGCTGCACATATTTATAGTGTAAGCCCATTATCACATGACTTGACATACAATTTGGATTATACTTTGGGATACATCATATTCTAATAAGCATGCGGTCATTTCTTTCCTACTTCAACAAGTTTTATAATGTAAATATTTTGTCCCTATATGTCTCTGTGTTCTTTAAGGTGATATTTTTTAACCAAAGTTTAAAATTTTCTTTTTAAATTTTATGTCCAACATTGCTCACATGATATCTTGAAATTTATTCCATCACCAGGAAGGTCTATAGTCTCCTTTGCATGAAAGCACTTCTAAGAATGAGCAAGTTTTCAGACTTCAAAATTCCTGTTTGCTCAAAATCTTCTTTAAAATTCCATGGTAAAATAATTATTTATAAGCTTTCTAGTAAGTTTTTTTCACCCTTTGAGAAAAACTGCTTTTAACAATTTAACAATTAAGACAATTCTGAGTATAAAAAGCGTTTCGTTTTTACATACTAAGGATATTAGAACTTATTTTAGAAATCTGAGGAAAAACGAAAAACTCCATTTAGATAAGCTAAAGAAAGTATTTCAAAAAAATTGAAGGAAAAGTACTTCAATACCTAAAATATCATATTCAATAGGAATCTTAAAGAAGGAGAATGGAAGTTTTTTGCATCCTTTTATAAAACTGTGGTCCTTCACAGGCCTCTGTGCTATGACTATCTGGGACCTGGGGGGACTTCTATGGTCTGGTAGGCTCATCAAGAAATCCAATAGAAGAGTGGGGCTCTGTGGTAGAACAGGGTAATACGTCGGCACACGAAGCCTCCAGTTTCAGTTCCTAATTGCCACTGTGCCTACCTGAGAGTTATTTTAATATGCAAACAGAACTGGACGTCCTACTCATTCCGAATCACTGGATATTACATCGCAGTCTATTATCATAAAAGTTCTAGAGTTGGAGGCCAGGATAACCACTAAGGGCTCTAGGTCTGGATCCAGAGAGCAATAAACTTTCAATTACAAGACTTGGGTTTCCTGTTTGATGCATTCCTAATCCAGTTAGGGTCATAGCGACATATGTTAGGATCATGGACAACTGGCCCTTTCAT
Source organism: Trichechus manatus latirostris (assembly GCF_000243295.1). Classification (NCBI taxonomy): domain Eukaryota; kingdom Metazoa; phylum Chordata; class Mammalia; order Sirenia; family Trichechidae; genus Trichechus; species Trichechus manatus. The sequence goes on along the minus strand of NW_004443941.1, from coordinate 6,690,455 downwards.
CCCAAGGGTTGGATTTATTTAGGTGGGAGGGATTGCTCTCCAGTGACACTGCCTGAAAAGCCCTGAGCTCCACCTCCATGAAAGGAGTTGAATATTTAAGGAAGGTTTATGAAAAATTATTTAAGTACAAAAAATCAAGGCAATTGATAACTTCAGGAAGAATTATATATTTTTAAAAGAAAATGTAATTATAGCACACTCCCTGGCTCAGTAGTGAACACTATATATAGTTCTAATAATGTAAACAGTGACTACTGATGTATTAAACTTGTGATAAATGTATTAGGAGGACATGGTAAGAAGAATAAGGTTGAGGGCACAAAAAAAAGCTAAAATATCACCTACTATTATCAGGAAGACAATAGATAATGTCCAAAAGGGATAAATCAAGAATACCTGGGTAGGCATATTATCACGATGTATGGAGCTAAATAACAGAAGAAACTGCTAACAAATTAACAGTTTTTACTCTGGAGAACAGTACCGACGTGGGGAAGGATAGTGCAGAGGATTGCTGTTTTCCACTATAAACCTGTTTTGGTATTAACTAATCCTTTTAACCATGTAAAACATTTTTAAAGAGGAAAAACACCCACAAAAATTTTTTTGATTCATGAGACCTGTCAATTTTATTAACTCCTAGGGAAAAACATGTCAGTAATTGTGTATGACTGTTATTTAGCTGAAGCATGTTTAATGAGGCTGTACATGCTGGATTCAATGCTAGGGATTCACAGTCATAAAACATTTGTGAGATTAAACATAAACATACAAGAATATAAAACAATATAAAAACAACTTCTGTAAAAAATGCATTTTTTGTAAAGATAGAAAGCACTACCATTGTTATATGTACTTTAAAATTTCTTATATAATAAAAATAACAGTACAGTAACATATACTGGGTTTAGTATGACTTACATAATTTTCTAAAAAAAAATCTGTAGTTTATTAAGTACTCTAAATATTCTACCTTTCACTCATGTCTAATATTTAAAACACTGAACAAAGATTAATTCAGAGGGAGACTAGAGGAAAGTTACCAAACTCAGATGGAGTCATAATTAACGAAGTTTTGATCAGGCTTTTTTCAAAGCACATCTTATTTTAAGAATATATTTTTAGAAAGATCTTTTTCTAAAATAAAAAATGAGCTACTGCATGATACACATGCGATCCATGAAATGTGAGCAGACGCCTTTCTAATCATACATAGCTGCTTCCCAGGCAACACAATCTCAAATCAACCATTTCCTTTTATAAGATGAAAAATAAAAATGCTTTAGTGGCAAATAGCCTAGCGATATATCTCAAATCTGTCCAGCCAGAAATGAAATGCAACGTGGCAGTGAAAGAGGGCCTCAAGCAATTTCACATTTATAAACGACCCAGTTATGACAAGTTGCATTAATTTCAATTAAAATAATAAACAGACAACAGTACTATCTACCACTGCATACAGAAAATTTTTAAATTAGGGGAAAAGATGAAGGAAAAGTTAGCATTTTTGCAACACTAATACTCTTAAGATTTGGTCCCTGTACAACCAAGGACTATGTCTTTACTTACTGATTGACTAATATTTACAAGAAACAGAAATCTGATAGTTTTAATGGCTTGAAGCAGTTCTACCCAGACTGCAAACCTGTTGTGTGCCCTCTGGTACCATCTGTTCAGTGTTGGTGCTTTAAAACTACATGTGCTCATGTTTTTTATCATGCTACTCTAACTTAAAACTAGTTCATATAATTTTTTTTAAAGTTTTTGACATATTCTATATGGTAACATGTAACTATATAACATTTCCAAGTCACTATGAAACTTTTGAAATAACTAAGTGATTTATGTGTCTACTTTAAAATGTGCATATGCCAGAATATTTACTTTAGGAAAAAAAATTAATTCCGTAAATCATATCACCATTATGAGTTATCCATCCAAACAGTTAGGTATCTCAGTCTGCAGTATAATCATGGAAATTAGTAGCTTTAAAAAAAAAAAGTACCCCTCCAACTTAATCCCTCCTCTTTCTTACAAACTCCAGCACTGTGTGTGATGGCTAACAAAAGAACCTAATATTAATGTAATCTTCTATACATCTGAGTATTTTCACGTATATTAACTAATTTCATCTTTCCAATGACTGAACCATTACTCTCGGAGAGGTATGTGGCATATAATTATCACACAGAGATTACAGTCACAGTCCCTTTCATGTATTTATTCTCATAATTTTAGACACATTAAGTCACCTCTTCAAAAATTAAAGACATTATCTATGACGTTTTCTAGCTAGCCCTCATTAAAATGACAAGATTGAGCTAGCAATATAGCATGATACTCACTGAGCTAATCAAAAGAACCAATGCTTTAATTTAAAAACTGCGAACAGACACACAAATCAAAATACAATACTATTTATACACTTAACTTGGGTTTTATGCAATTGGATAAAATGGCTGAAGACCACCTTTTCTTTCTTAGAATAGCCTAGGCTCCATCATGAGCCCTTCAAATACTAGGCAGCAATTTTCTGACTTTTTGGTCTCAGCACGCCTTTTCACTCTTACATATTATTGAGGACTCCAAAGATCTGTTGTTTATGTGGGTTATAGCTATCTATACTTCCTGTTTTAGAAACTAAAATTAATAAATATATTTTAAAATTATTTAAAATTAACAAACTCATTGTATGTTAACATAAAAAGCATTTTTATGATAATTACCTATCTTTTCCAAAACAGAAAAAATTTTAGTGGGGCGCAACATTCTTTAACATTTTGGTAAATTGCTTTAATGTCTACCTTAATAGGAGACAGTTGGATGTTTAAATCTGCTTCGTCATTCAATGTGTTGCATTGTTTTGGTTGAAGTACATGAAGAAAAATCTAACCTCACACAAATACGTAATTAGAAAGAATATTTTAATAGACCTTTCAGATAACTATTGGTATTCTTCTTTGATACTATCAGAATTCAGTATGCAATAACCCATTATGGTGATATTATTTACTGAATTAATTTTTTTCCTGAAGTAAATATTCTGGCATATGCACATTTCGAAGTAGATATATAAATCACTTAGTTATTTCAAAAGTTTCATAGTGACTTGCAAATGTTAAAAGTTAGTTGCAGTATTGAATCTGAAAGCGTATCAATGAACTTTTCTTACTCTGTTACACGTTAAAGTCCATCGGTCTATTTAGCATGTTGTAGAAGCCCTAGTGGCACATTAAGAGCGTGGCTGCTCACCAAAAGGCTGGCAGTTCGAATCCACCAGCCGCACCTTGGAAACCCTATGGGGCAGTTCTACTCTGTCCTATAGAGTCGCTGTGAGTCGGAATCGACTGGACGGCAATGGGTTTGGTTTCTTTTTGGTATGGGTCTTTAACATATGTACAATTTTTTAACACTATGTGTTGGTCATTTTGAAAATATTGGTTCACTGACTTATACAGATGTTCCAACTGTTGGCACATTTTATTATTCAATATTAAAGAAATAATATTAATTAATATCACCTCCAATCTTCACCAAAAAAGTCTTTAAATATTCAGAAGTTGCCAAGCTCATGTCAGCAGATAAACATTTTCTATAATTCAAGTTTGAATAACCATAGTTTTTCTGCCTGCATTCTCTGAAGTAAAAATGATGTTCCACAAAATAAAGACCTGCATCTCAAAAAAAATCGTACTTTTTTCCTTGAGGCACTCATCACACTTCATTATGCAACAGAAATGCTTTGTAAATACTTCCCATTTCACCCCACAGAATATTAAAAAGATGGGTACTTGGGTCAAGAATTAAAATACTTTTACTGCTTCATCCAGTGCATTTTCCAGTGAAACTCGATTTTTTTTTTTTTTTAAATTGCAAGTGAACAGCTGTGAAGAACACAGTAACTGTCACAGGTACCACTTCCTGATTCATGCTAAGGTGCCACCTTTGCTTTTGTACCATCAGTGCTTTGCAAATACAGACAAGTAAATCATACCTTAGTATCATTAATGAAAATAACGTTGACCTCTCAAACTCCCTTGAAACAGTCTCCGGGATCCTTCTCTCTCCCCGCCCCGCCCCCCGCCCCATCTGTTGCTCTCCCTTTGAGAACTATTGTTATTAGGCAAATCAATTCCTGTTCCTGGTATGGAGACCTGAGCGAGGACTTGGTATTACGCTAATCGGTGTCCTCATAAAGGAACAGAACCTCCATATTTACATATGGTGGTCAGCCACATGGCCAGTGACTAAAATGAAGGAAGACTGTCTATAGCACCAGGGGCATCATCATTGATTTGTGATGGAACCTTTACCTACTGTCCTTAAACCTTAAGACAGGATCACGGAGGTCTGTCGTAATCAGTATTCCAGGGCAGTGTTTGCTCCAGATCCAGTCAGTCCTAGAGACTCAAGAAATTCCCAAAGGGGCTGATGTGTAGTTAGCGATTTCCTTTGATCAGTGACAGACTCAACTACTACGGCTTTCACTCCCATACTATCAATTCAATAGAGCAAGGTCCTTAAACCCTCCTAGGGTAATTTAAATAGTTCACTTGATTAGTCATTAGTGATAGGCATCATTGTCATTTTTTCGCGGAAGTAATAAAGTCCTCTAAAATGGGGAAGACATGTAAGAATATTTTCCAAAGTACAATCTCTTCTAATTAATGACCTAAATGTTGTTAGTTGTTATCAAGTTGTCTCCAACTCATGGAGATTCATGTACGACAGAACTAAACGTCGCCCGGTCCTGCTACCTTCACAATCATTGGTATGTCAAAGTCCACGGTTGCTGTCACTGTCTATTTTGAGTGCCTTCTGACATAGAGGCTCATCTTCCAGCGCTATATTGGACAATATTCTGTTGTGATCCACAGGGTTTTCGTTGGCTAATTTTCAGAGGTAGATCACCAGAACTTTCTTGCTCCTCTGTTGTAGTTTGGAAGCTCCACTGAAACCTGTCCACCATGGGTGACTCTAAAATACCAGTGGCATAGCTTCCAGCATCATAGCAACACGCAAGCCACCACCATATGGCAAACTGACAGGTGGTGGAACGAACTAAAATAATCATGGACTTATAGAAATGTATCTCAAGAAAGAAGTTTTTTAATTGGATTAAGAAAGTGTTTTATCTTTTTCATCATTTTCTCTAATATTAAAAAAAAAAATAAGTCTCCCTATACGACAACTCTAAAAATATGAAGTCCTATTAAGTAATAGCAGAATACCCAAATCATATATACACTGTGCTTTTTTTCACAAGCTGCTTCCTTAGCCTGAGTTCTAATTTCCTCCACATACAGGCTTCCCTGACTATCCATACCTCCAGAGGCGGCCACTAAGTTCTAAATGATAGCCCAAGCCAAGCCCATTGCCATCAAGTTGATTCTGACTCATAGCAACTCTACAGGACAGAGTAGAACTGCCCCATAGGCTTTCGAAGGTGCACCTGGTGGATTTGAACTGCTGACCTTTTGGTTAGCAGGCAAGCTCTTAACCACTGCACCACCAGGGCTCCTCTAAACGGTAAGGGTCCCCCATTCTATCCATACTCTCTCACTCACACACACACACACACACAAACACGGAGAAGAAACATAAAATCCATACAGATTTTAGAAAGAAAAACCAAGCTAATAACCAGAGATTCGTTTTCAAATAAATGCTTAGGATCATTTAGTTTATCATCAGTGTATGTATTCAGGGTCTAACACAAAGTTATGTTTACAACACTATGAGATACTGTAAGATTCTAATCATTACATGTGTATTCTATGTCTTAACGTGGAAACACAGTCAACTCATTTAGAAAGATTTTAAATAAAGAGTTAGAAAAAGTAAGTTGATCTTCAAATATGGGAAAACGCCATTTTCCCTGAACACTCACGTTAACGAAGATTTTACCGTAGTTCATCCTTTCTTTAACCAGTCATAATAAAAATGGATTGGGGTGCTGCCTCTGTTGGTCTTTCTCCACAATTTCTCATCCTCCACAACTGTGTAGTAATCCAGGTCTTAATCAAGGAGTAGAACCCAACACCTAAAAGTAACCATCTTCCTTGCTACTCGACTACCGAGGAAAAGGACACAGCCATGTCGTCAAAGATAATGTGAAGGTCAAACGTTTTTCTGGCCTGCACTATAAAAGTAAGTCATATTAAGAATACACTTTTTTTTTTTTTTAATTTCCTGAAGAACTATTGAGATATTTCACAAAGTATGACTTTTAACACAAAGATTATGTTAATGTAAAACTAATAAACAATCAGCAGTCTTCTTCTTTCCCTACTATTACTCTTTAATTATAGCACCATTAAAATTAGCTATTTATTCTTTAATTGACTAGTTTTTTATTTAATTCAAAATACTTATTTCTATCTCGAGTGGTAATCAAGAGATTATAACATCACAAGGAATGAGGAAGGAAGTTCCTTTTCACTTTAGTTACCCTCACTCTTATTCCATTCTATCTACCCAATCGCAAGCTCTAATTTTGGCCCTAATCACCATGCAGAATTGCACAACCGCCAAAATCTCAAACTCTGAAAGTCCCCTCTACCCAACTTTGCATCCTTTACTCACTCACTCACTCCTTCTAAGCCTACTCTTCATCCTTATTGCAACCTCCATCCAGTCCGTCAGCCTCCTCCTGATGATACTCACTTTCCTCCCCATTTTAATGCTCACACTGGGATTTATTTTAACCATATACCTAGAATCTCTAGGACATTTTATCTCCCACCCTACACCTACTTACCAATCCCCAACTCTGAATAAACGCCAATATTTCTGTCAGCTTCTGAGCAGCTAAGCACTACTGGATAAGTTACTCTACTATGCTGACTGGCTCCTCTGCAAGTGTGTGGTTTCCAAATCTCCAATAAGTTTAGCCATCAAACTCTGCATGATTAACTGACTCTCTTTGTGATTTCCTCCCTCCCAAACCTCCAGCCTTTTAACTGTTTGTGTTTCCTAGAACCTGTCGTTGGCCCTCTTCTGTTTTTTTTTTTTGTTTTTTTTTTCTGACACCATGTCCTTAGTTTCTATTACAAACTTAAAAGCTAATTTCCCTATCTCTATTCTAGACCTTTCTCCTCAGCTCCAGGCCTACGTACATCCACCTGTCTACAAGATTATCTCCACCAGATATTCCAAAATTAACGCAGAACTTGTTTTCCACACTTCTCTTCAGCCTTTCATCCTGTAATGTCTTACTGAAGGCACTACTAGTCACTGTTTATTCAAGTAAAACCTTGGTAGTCATCCTGGATTTATCCCTCTCTCATTCTCCGTATCAGATTGGTAACCAAGTCCCATCATTTCAACGTTCTCATACTGTCTTCCATAATGCCTCTTCTGTATCACTGCGGTTCGTATCTCTGTTCTGACCCTCATCAATTATAGCTTAGATTACAGCCATAACCAAATCCAGACCAATTCTTCTAAAATGTAAACGCTATGTATTTAGATTACTTCTTTGAATTGCTAGAGCCTACATTATTGTTTTCAAGCTTGAGTAAGGTAGTGACACTTTTGAAAGAAACAATTATCAAGGAGTCCATGGACCTAGTCTGAGAAAGTAAGTTAAAAAAGTAGTCTAAACCTATGAAAAAATATCTCAGTCAAGGATTATCACTACAAAAGAATTTTATTATTACCTCTGGAAAAAAATATAATTGGTAAAATGAAAACACAAAAATTAAAATGCCTAAAATACTCACAAGGAGGCCTGGTGGTGCAATTGTTAAGTGCTCAGCTGTTAACCAAAAGGTTGGCAGTTTGAACCCACCAGGGGCTCCATGGGAGAAAAGACCTGGCAATCTGCTCCCGTAAAGATTACAGCCTAGGAAACCCTGTGGGGCAGAAAGATCATACCTTATTCTGTCATATAGGGTCACTATGAGTCAGAATTGACTCAACAGCACACAACAACACAAAGTACTCACAGGCCCCAAGAATATCTGTGGACCCAGTTTAAGAAACACTACTGTACAGGAAAATATACAATCTTCTTAGCATGGAATACAAAGCCTTCCCTGATCTGTTCCTCCTTGCCCACCTCTCTTCACACTCATTTCCATGTGCAAGAAGCATACAATCTCTGCTTCAGCCAGACAAAATATCCCATAGTTCCCAGATTCAACCATATTTACTCACATGTTCATGCGTTTACTCATGCTATGTCCTCCACCTAAAATGCCCTTCCTCCCACTCCCCCTATGCACCCATTATTCCTGGTCAACTTTCATGTCCCAGCACAAAATATTACCTCCTCCAAGAAGCCTTCCCTCTATGTAAATAATCACTCCCTTCTTTGTGCCAAGACTATACCAAAACATAATTCTACTATGCAGCATATATGTTGTTCTTGTTAGATGCCGTCGAGTCGGTTCCTACTAATAGCGACTCTACGTACAACAGAATGAAATACTGCCCAGTCCTGCGCCATCCTTACAATCATTGTTATGCTTGAGCCCACTGTTGCAGTCACTGTATCAATCCATGTCGTTGAGGGTCTTCTTTTTCACTGACCCTCTACTTTACCAAGCATGATGTCCTTCTCCAGGATTGGTCCCTCCTGATAACACGTCCAAAGTACGTGAGACAAAGTACACATGTGTACAAAGTACAGCATATATACCACACTGCAATTTGTTTACATACTCCTCTCCCTTATTAGTGGGCAAGGGCCATACCTTATTCAGGATCATATACCCAGCACCCAGCAGAGAATTCGGCAGATAGTAAGCACTGAAACTGTTCACTGAATGAACTGATCCTTGAATGAATCATCCCCTCCTCCTCCTCAAAATACTGCCTTTAGATCCTGACAAGAGGGGTGTCTGCCCTGAACCACACTCTAGCCCTCCTCAGGCCATACCCCTCTCCACAGTGTGGAATCCACGGAAACAAGGGGACAGGCCCACACTCCCCATCTCCCTTCTAGATGACATTCCGAGTACCCGAGACTCTGGAATTTCTTGCCCAAAGATCCCTAATTCACTTTCAGGGCCTACACAGGCCTCTTCCTCAGGTCTGTTCCCCTGCGGGTGGGCTATGCTACAGACACATACACCTTGGGACAAGGAGCGGGTGTTTGGGGGAGGGAGCACCAGAGCCTAGACCTTGGGCACGCAGGCTGGGATGTCCACAGGCATGCACCTGAGACCCTTCTGCAGTGTCAGACAAAGCGAGGAACTGGGGGAGGAGGTGGGGCTCCACCACATTGTAGTATGACATGAGTTTATGAATTTTAAATTCTGCAAATTCTAAATTTGAACCCTTCCTTCTGAGTCATTATGAAGGTATATTTATCAAGATAAAAGGAAAGAACATAACAATTTGTTAGCCTGGTTTATAATTTTAACGGTAAATGAATGCCTGCCCTGGGCTCCCTCAATGACAGGGGCAGGGCTCTTCTCAGAGTAAAGCTGATGAGTTTCAGCAACTTAGAAAATAGGGCCAAGGTAGCACAGGAACGGAATCAGGAATAAGGATAATATTAAGGTTATTTTCCAGTTTCAGTAACTGGTTAAATAATACATTAAGTAACAGATCCAGGATTTAAACTTGTAATTCTCAAATCTGTGTTTTTTTTTCCCTCTATACCACACTGCCTCTCTAAAAGCAGTCAGTTTACTAATGACTAAACTGAATACTAGATTAAAAAAAAAAAAAAAAAACCCATTGCCATCGAGTCAATTCCGACTCGTAGTGACCCTACAGGACAGAATAAAACCGCCCCATAGGGTTTCCAAGGAGCAGCTGGTGGATTTGAACTGCCGACCTTTTGGTTAGCAGCCGAGCTCTTAACCACTGTGCCAAGAGGGTTTTTACTCTTTCAGTAAAGTCTTTTGATGGGCCCATGAAACAATCTTGGATGTTTCAATATTTAGAAATGATACTTGAGATTTTACTTAGTATTAAGAGACGTCTATCTACTAGAATACTAGATACTGTTGATTGCAGCATTACTCACAATAGCAAGAAGATGGAAACAACCTAAGTGCCCATCAACAGTTGAATGGATAAACAAAATGTAGTATATACATGCAATGGAATACTATGCAAGGATAAATAATGATGACTCAGCAAAACATAACATGGATGAATCTGGAGGACATGATGAATGAAATAAGTCAAACACGAAAGGGCAATTATTGCATAATACTACTTTTATAAAAAGTCAAGAATGGGTATATACACAGAAAGCAACTCTGATGGTTACTGGGATGGAAGGGGGCGGAAGGGGGAATCATTTACTAGAAAAAAAAAGCAAAACCAAACCCACTGTCGTCAAGTCAATTTCAACTCATAGCAAGCCTACAGCACAGAGTAGAACTGCCCCATAGGGTTTCCAAGGGGCGCCTGCTGGATTCAAACTGTCGACCTTTTGGTTAGCAGCCATAGCTCTTAACCACTACACCACCAGGGTTTCCTAGATAGACACATGCTGATTCTGGTGATAGGAAAGCAACGCACAATATGGGGGAAATCAGCACGACGTGACCGAGGTAAATGAAGACACTAAGACGTATGCAAGAAAGGACAACCATGGTAAACGCTATAACGTATATAATTTTGCAACAACAGTAGTAACAAACAAAAAACATGTGAATGGTTACACAGGTAGGTATGTATGCTACATGGGTGTGGGAAGGCGTATGGAAGTACATGTGCGTGCATTATTTGTGGGCATGTGTATATACATGTTTGTATGTCCTGCATATATATTCACATATACAATAAAGTACACAGGGGGCACAGTCATGGATACTTCCTAGACATACCCAAACACCTCATAGGATTAATTTACTGGGTTTGAACGCTCAGGATCATAGTCTCATGGGACAACTAGGTCAATCGGCGTAACTTCATAAAGATAATGTTCTACATCCTAGTTTGGTGAGTAGCACCTGTGTCTTAAAAGCTTGCTAATGGCCATCTAAGATACAACTATTTCCATGTGGAGCAAAGGAGAGTGAAGGAAACCAAAGAATCAAGGAAGAAATTAGTCCACGGGACTAATGGCCCCCACAAACCTTGGCCTCATCTAGCCTGAGACCAGAAGAACTAGATGGTGCCCAGCTACCACCACTAACCATTCTGACCAAGGACACAATAGAAGGTCCCACTTAGAATGGGAGAAAAATGTAGAACAAAACCCAAATTCATAAAAAATAAAAAAGACCAGACTTACTGGACCACTAGAGACTAGAAGAACCCCAAGACTATCGCCCTAAGACATCCTTTTAACGTGGAATTGAAGCTACTCCTGGAGGTCCCTTTCAGTCAAATAATAGACTGACCTATAAAATAAACAATAACACCCATAAGGAATGTGCTCCTTTAAACAATCAACCATACAAGACCAAATGATCAACATTTACACAAAAGCAAAGAAGAGAAGGCAAGGAGGGGTACGGAAACTGGATGGATGCAAACAGAGCAGGTGGAATGGAAATGCTGAGAGTGCTGACACATTAGGGGGATTGTAGCCAATGTCACAGGACAATTCGTGTATAAATTGTTGAACGGGAATCTAATTTGCTGTGTAAACTTCACCTAAAACATAATATTCAAAAAAAAAAAAACCAGATTGTTTCACTGATCCTAAAAGAAAGTCAACTAGTGTCCTTCTGATAAAGTATAGTTAGGAATTGGGTCTTCCTTTCCATCTATTCTGTGAGGACTATAGTTTCCTATAACTAATACATTTTAACTGAAATTTCAGTTAAAACAAAATACTCCCATATGCAGCAACTAGTTCAACTGCTCTTAACCTACCTTCTCATCACTTTCTATAGTTTAACTGGATGAGTCATACTGAGAGGCAGACAATGACTACAGACTATTCTTGAAGACATCACTCCAATGTGAAGACACTAGTCCTGTATGGACAAAAATCTCAACATGTTGGACATCATCAGGAAAGTTACTGGAAACCAAACTGAAAGCACTGTTTATTCTAGTAACATAAAAAACCATGGATCATGACACAGAGTTCTTACCGCCTCATCACCTCAAGGGAGACATAACACAGGTGGAGGAAATATTCAATAAAGGTAATTAAAACAAATAAGGGGACAAATAGAGGACCAAAGAAAAAGGAGAAATAGAAGATAAACTAAAAAATAAAATTAATTCTATGATGCTAAAACTAGAAGACGTTCTCAGAATTTTGGAAATTAATAAAATTATGGAAGGCCTTCATTCACTCTTTTAACATTTACTAAAAACTTACCACATGCTAGGTACTATGCCAGATGCTCGTGACACGTGGCAGGTATTATCCTAGATGCTGGTGATGTGAAAGACAAAATCTCTAGCCTCTAAAGCTTAATAATCTAGTAGGGGGTGGCACTTTAACAACTTGGTAAAGGTGCTGTGGGATCATAGGAGACAAAGCGAGTAACTTTGCCAAGGGACTTCATAGTGTGTTGTAACAATAACTCTGACTATAAGAATCAGCACCAAGTTGGTTCCTATGAGGCGAACGGAGGTCAAATATACCCCCACTCTCCAACCTCACTACCATTCTGACAACAGCCATTTCCCCCGCGACACTTTCTCTATTGGGTTCAAGAATTCCTTGGAACAGTCACAGACAATTTATGGAAACAAATATAACTGCAATAACAACTTTAATACCAGAGAAGGATATAAACAATGAAAATATGCGAAGTGTGAGGTTCAGGAGGGATCCCAGCATGAGGCCTCAACATCTAAAAGAAGACCCATTTACCTCTCAAAGGAGACCCACTTAACCTTCCCAAAAACTAACGCTCATTCTCACCCATCAGGGAACTTTCGAACAGGAAATTCAATGATGTCACTTGGCAGACTCAGCTAGGGTTCAGGCTCTGGTGCCACCGTATGAGTCTGTTCTGTTCATTGTTTCCGCTTCTTTTGGTACTGCTGCAGTTGCTGTCTCCTTCACCATCTGCTCCATGGGCCAACTCACCCACCACCACCACAGTCTCTCTGCACAGGCCGACTCACCTACTGCAGCCAGTCTCTCTCGGTCTTTAGTACTACCGCCCTTGACCCATACTACAGCTCTTTTATTTGGGTCTAGGAGGGAGGCTCTCAAGAAACCCTAGTGGCACGGTGGTTAAGCACAAAAGGTCAGCAGTTTGAACCCACCAGCCACTCCATGGGTGAAAGATGGGACAGTCTGCTTCCATAAAGATTAAAGCCTTGGAAACCCTATTGGGTAGTTCTACTCTGTCCTACAGGGTCTCATGAGTCAGAATCAACTTGATGGAACAAGTTTGGTTTTTTCGTTTAGGAGGTTCTCGATGCAAGGACCCTGGGGTCCAAAGGACACACTCCTCTCCTGGCTCTAGTGGATCAGGAATCCCCCACAAAACCTCTGTGAGATTGGCAGTTTATACAGGGACACTTCTTGTTAATTTCAGGGCGTGGCTTTCCTACACCAATCAATCCCTTAGGTGGATCATAAACCAACCAATCCCTGCAAGCTGCTTATGCCAATAGTAAACCAACCAATCCCTGCAAGCCACTTATGCCAATAGTAAACCGACCAATCCCTGCAAGCCAGTTATGCGGACAGTAAACCAACCAATCACTTGCAGGATTGTGGCCAGAACAATCGTTTTGGGAGAATTACAAACCCAGGGCCAGAAAGGCCATACAAAGAAATCCACTGAACCACAAGTATTAAAGGATGAGTAGGAATTTGCTAAGCAAAGAAAGGCAGAAAGGCAGTCTAGGGAAAAATGTGTATGATAATAAAAATAAAATAATAAAGATATAGAGAGCTAATATTTATTGAAGACTTACCGTATGTTAGGCCTTGTACACAAATTATCCTATTTGGTTCTCATACTAATCCTATAATTTTTTTTTATCTCCAGTTTATATGTGAAAAAACTGAGGGGCTAAGTAACTTGTTAAAAGATGATAAAGCTATGTGGATGTGATGCTAACAGAGGTCATATAAAAGTAAGCTGTGAATGATAATGACTTGTTTGAGGAACTAGTAATAGGCTGGTACGGTATAGCACAGGATAAAAATAATGACAGCAACCAGCACTGGGGATACAGTGGTCAACAAAACAGAAAACAGATACTGCCCCTGCCTGAGTACAGATTATGTCTAATCTTTCCCCATACTCCCTGTCCCCTACCATCTACGGAAGGAAACATTATCTCCATCTTACAGATGTAGAAACCAAGATTTGGAAATGTTAAGTAAATTGTTTCAGGACACGAAGTTATTAAATAGCACAGCTAGAACTGAACCTAAGTCTGTCTGACCCAAATCCCAAATTTATTCATCTTTACCAGACAGCCTCTCTATTACTCATTCCTTCAACAGAAGTGTATCGAGAATCTACCGTATGTCCAGCACTCTGCTAGGAATACAGAGACGAAAGATATACAGCCTGGCTTCCAGAAACTCACAGGCTAGTCAGCAGAGTCAAGCAAACAAACAACTACAATACAGTGAGGTATAAATGCTACCACAAAAGCTTACATAGGCTCTTACTAAAGCACAAGGAGGGGTACAGCAGAAGAGCAGTTTTGAGAGGTAAATAAAAGTCAGTTAAAGAAAGCAAGAGAGGAGGTGGGATAGTGTTCTGGGGAAGGGAAGAGTGCATAGGAAGGCGCAGACACAGGAGAACACAGCATGTCTGAGGCTACAAGTTTGCTCAGTCTTGGGCTAGGTGCTGACGAGTGGTACCATGCAAAGATGAAGCCAGAGAAGCTGGCAGCAGCCAGATCACAAAGGGGTCTAGATGCTTAAGAAACTTTCTCTGTGTTTACTCTGAAGGCAGTGGAAAGCTATTGAACCATTTTAAACAGGGGAGTGATGTGATTAAATCTATGTTTTAGAAAGTTCCATATGACCAGAGATGGAAGACAATTTGAAGGGGGGTATGTCCAAAGGAAGGAGCCCTGGTGGCCCAGTGGTTTAAGTGCTTCGCTGCTAACCAAAAGGTCAGCAGTTCAAACCCATCAGCTACTCCACAGGAGAAAGATGTGACAGTCTGCTTCCATAAAGATTACAGCCTTGGAAACGATATGGGGCAGTTCTACCCTGTCCTGTAGGGTTGCTATGAGTTGGAATTGACTCGATGGCAACTGGTTTGGTTTTTTTCTTTTTTTAAGGCCAAAGGAAACAAGACCAGTCAGGGGCTACTAAATTAATCCAAGAATCAGGTACACACCTGAGAAATATTCGGGAGGTAAATCAACAGAACTTGGTAATAAGTTAGCAATTCTGACTACACTGTATGTGTTTTTTAAATATACAATAAACAAAAACTATAAGGCCCAATGAGAAAAACTGAGAGTAATCATATCAAAATTCAGAGTCAATGCCATACTTGGTAAAACAGCTTATTCTATAAGTCATTGTAGGGTTATTATAGAGACATAGAGTTAGCACAATCTACTTTTGAAATCTTAAGCATTGACAGGACAAAGGAACATGTCTCAGTCAACTTCCTCCATTAGATGAATGGCTTCTTTAGGTATACTTCATGAAGCTGATTCTCAGGAAATACTTACGCAGAAATTGGATGACCATGTGTCAGAGGTTTAATTTAAAAATACTTTCATAGTAGATGATTCCTAAAGCCCCTTAGAACTCAAGATTCCACAAGAAGAAAAGACATAACAAGTACATTATAATTACCGAGTATTCTAAGTATAGATGTCTACAGTTATCTAATGGGGTTCAATCATACAGAGTAATTGCAAACATTGTTCTGATACCATTATCAACTATCTCAGTATTTAAAACCCTAACATATCCACATTTCCAACTACTTACATAATATGAATAGTGTACTTTTTAGGATTATGAAATTAACTCCAATGTCACAAATTCCTTAAAAATTCACAGTAATATTCAAAATTGGTTACAAAACTGAATAACATCTCAACGGAAAAATGATTATTTCTACTTCACTGTCACCAAGCCCTATGTCTCACCACTAACAGTGAGGGGGAAAAGAAAAAAAACTCATTTGGCTGAAGTAGGAAAATGCCCTGCAGCATGCAGAAGAGCTGGGCCATCACTCCAGATCTCTAAATAGCTTCCCCTTCCTATTAGTTAAAGAGGACTGTTGCCATGTCACAAGCTCTTACAGAGATTCTCTGATTTAAGGGCCCACTCAGTGAAATCCGGGATGCATCTCCAAACACAGTGAATCCCAAGTCAGTGAAAAGACTCCAAAATTACAAGAGAGAGTCAGTACACAGTGTCATGAAATCCAACTCTTCACTTTCACACTCTGGCTCCAAAATGGCAACACCAGAGTCATTCAATCAATCAATATTCTTATTTCTAGTAAATACTTTAAATTAAAAAAATTCTATAATACAGCTCATAAAACATAATTCAATGTCACATCTGAAAGCAGTACTATAAGACTAGCAGGCAAAACACTAAGTGAAGTATATAAAGAGATTTCCACCTCTGGCCAAGATGGAGTAACAGGGATGAAATTCGCTCTTAGGCCTAAAACGACTGGTGGGAAAAAAAAGACCTAAGATATATGAAAGTTTTTCAAGACATGGAACATCAGGCAACCAAGGACAGTGATCCCTGATAGACAGGAAACAAACAAGGTGAACCCTACAACTGCCCCAGCTCATTGCCTTGAAAAAGTTTCCAGGCTGTGGAAAGGGGAGCGGGAACTCAAGTGGAGTGTGGTAGTCTCCGAGTTGAGGAGAAACTGAGTCTGGAGACAGCCGGGGGCTGAAAACACAGGAGCGAGCACCGAAGAGGAGAAAGCTGCACAGAAAGACCCACTGATCTGTGGAGGGTATTCCTCGAGCCTTCAGCTGAGTACTTATAAATGCATACTATGAGGAAACTACCCAAGAAGAACTCACCCAGAGGATTAGAGGAACACCTACAGCACACAGAGAACCAGGAACAGTTCCTGTTCCCATAGCCAGAGTACTTGGAACAGTTTTGCCTCAACAGTGGGACAAAATTAGCCCCAAACTAAACGCTGCCCTAGTACTGCCTAAGAAAACTTAAAAGCAACCCCACAAAGGTCAAATCCCAGAACAAAGCTCAAACTGTATTTACCGAAATACAAAAATATCCAGTACTCAACAACAAGGTAAAATTTCCAATGTCAGGCATACAAAGCAGGAGACAAATCCATTAAAGCTGACCCAGAAAGATAGTAGACACAGACATTTAACCAGTCTTTACAACCGTATTTCATACGTTTAAGAAGCTAGGAGAAAGATGGAACATGGACGATGAGGACACAGAAAATATAAAAAAGCCCAGGTTTCTAGAGATGAAACTATAATGTCAGAAATGAAAAATACACTGGATAAAATTAACAGCAGACTAAACATTGCGGAAAAAAGATTAGTAAAACTTGGAGACATAGCAATAGACTATCCAAAATGAAACAAAGAGGAAAAAAAGACTGAAAAAAAAAAAACTGATCTGCGCTTTAAGACAAGTCAATCAGCCTAACATACATGTAACTGGACTTCCAAGAGGGAGGGGAAAAAATATTTGAAGAAATAATGGCCAAAAAATTTCCAAATTTGATAAAAACCATAAACCAACAGATCCAAGAAGCTCAACAAACTCCAAGCACAAGAAACATAAGAAAAATGTATAAACAACTTCATTTACAAAGAATTCTCACTCCAAATTCTATACCCAAATGTAATCTAGAAATTACTTAGACTAAAGCTAACTTTTGGGCTAACTTACTAGGTACAGTGTTGTAACTGACACTTCAAGAGAATACATTAAATCAAACATTAGTTTGAGTAAAGTGCTTATCAAAAACCCCAATAAATAAAAAATTAGCAAACCATAATTTTTTAAAACAATGTATATTTTCTTATCCTATCAGTTAAATAATTCATTAAAGTAAATCTATGTTATCTTATTTTAGCAAATTTTTTTTTTAAGACAGAAATGTACTTCTTTTTCTTAAATTTCTTTTCCTTTAATTTATACAGGTCATTCAGAAGAGAATTAGGACACTGAAAAGTTTTTAAAGGAACTGAAAACACAGAAGCAGATTTGAGGTTTGGAAAATAGTTCTCAAAAAAAAAAAAAAAACAACAACATTGCAACCACTATTTCAAAATATAAATTTTTTTTTTTTAAGTATAAAACTGTACTCCAAGTGGAAAGTGTCTGCTTTTAGCACCTCGGCTAACTATTCAGGACTCAAAAAAAAAACAAAATCTAAATATTTTTTGAAAAAGGAATCATTCAAATAAAAAATATTAAAGTAGAAAACTAAATATACTTTCCTATTTTTTTTGAAAACACCTATTTTTTTAGAGTTCAGCACGCAAATTCAAAAATTTCTGCCTAAAAACAGGCAAGTGAAGAGACACAGAGGAACCAGTTCTGAGCGTCTACTGTAATGGCTACCCTTCCTGTCATGTGTTTTCCCTAAAACAGAAGTCAGTTTAGTCATTCTACCATTTTGCTTATGAAACAGTGGGATATTGCAAAGACAAAAAATAATTCTATGGGAGAGCTGCCAAAAACATATTCACAATCTCTGGAAAGAATTCATTTCTACATTCTTTTTTTCTCAAGGAAAAATAAAAACATATACACATTTAAATAACATATACATTTCTCTGAGTGCCTATACAAATAAAACACTTTTGGGGACTGTATGGTAGTATAATACTTCCCCATAGGATCAGCATATACATGAAAGATAGCACACAAATCTCTTTGAGCACACAGACTCAGAAGTTATCACTGCACCAGCTACTTATGGATTTGACTTCTGCCCTCTTTTAAACAGAAAAAATCATTTTCAATAAAATACAGAATTGAAATCATATATGTAAAATTATTAGAGCAAAACAGTACTTATTCTCTATTAACATATTTATTAATAATGCACTAAATTTCTACATAGATGAGAGAAGAACGTTTTGAAATCAAAAGTTCCAGTCGACTCTTGTAAATCAGATTCAATTCAAGAGAAATTAAGCCTAAATACACATTATTTTGAGCACAACTGGAGTAGGCAGAATTTGATAACCTACACTCAAATACTTAGAATGCAAGTATGATCCAATACCTGTAACAATAAAAATGGACTAGTTTTTATTTCACTGATTCAGTTACCAATATGATTTCAGTATTCAATACCTAAGTCAAAAATGTACTTTTCTACTTAATACAAATCCAATATAAACATAGAAGACAAAGATACGCCTACTGAATTATTATCTAGCTGTCATCAAGACTTCAGTCACCTGCGTTTCAAAACCTCTGAGAATACCTTAGGATGATCTCCCAAAATATACAGCAATCTAATCATTCACGCAGTAAATCATCTAATCACTTTGGTTATTACAGGCATTTAAATTACTTGCTACAGCAACAGCCCTCCTCACCAATCAGAACTATTGTTTGAAATTCTCTCTCTTGCAAAATCTGCTATTACTTCGCCAGTTTTAAAATTTGAGCCATTTATTGTTAAACACAAAGGTTAGTAAGAAACATTTCTGCATCAAATGCACATGACTTCACAGTAAAGTCCTCCCCACCCCCCCTTAGGAAACTAGATTCATTTTCTCTCTTTCTCTCTTATTTGGCCAAATAAAGAGGACACACTATGGTTTGGATTTCAGCACTGAAGACTGTACGTGACAATACATAGTTTACAGAACGAAAAATTAAAGTTTCACAATTTTAACAGGTAAAATTACTGGCTTGCGATAAATGTGCTGGGCATATAAGATTATCACTCCTTTTAACGTCCAATTCCTGAATCACCTGGACTTTTTCTGGCTAATAAACCAAATTGGGGGCTTAAAACATAAAGCCTCTAAATTCACAATATGCTATTTTTTCCAAAGAAAACAAGTTGTCTAGAAAAAAAAGGAAAGACCACTTACATTTGGTGCATGACCTGGTTCAAGAACACCCCATCCACCAAAGCCACATACTCATCCAGGTTGGTACCATTTCCTGCAGCCAGAGGTCCAAACGTTTTAACCTAGAACAGAAAGATCATCATCACGCCACGAACGCCCACCTCCATCTCTGCAGCCACAAATAATGCAGCAAAGTATACAATAAGGACACCCCACTTACCCAAGTGACCAAGGGGCTGGTCATGAACTGCTCCAGAAGGGGAGTAAAAATCTCGTTCTCCATTTTACAGATTATGTATTTGGGGAGGAAAAAAAGGAACTACCACAAAAATACGCTTAGGGAATTGGTCACTAGACGGTGAAGTAAGTAAAAATCAATGAAAGTCCATTTCCGCAAGGGAGGAAAATCTCATCGTGGAGGGGAGAAAAGCTCTCCCTCCTCAAAAAACACCCAAGAGGGAAAAGAGCCGAAATCCCGAGCAGTGGCTTCGACAGCCGCCACGAGCGGCAGCCTGAGCTGGCAATGTCTTTACCGGGCGAGGAGGGGCAGAGAAAAGGCATCGGAAGGAGGAGGAAGGGAAAGGGGGCTGGAGCAGCAAGACAAAAAGCCCGTCAAGGTTGCCCAGCTCCTGGAGGAGCAAGACGAGCGAAACTCCCAATGAATTAATCTCCAACGCGGGCTAAATCAAACAGCACGTTAGATACAACGTTGGGGATTACAAGTGGCCGCCAGGCTCCAGCCCAGCGCTCCGCTCAGCACGTTCCACACACCGGTGGCCAAGCAGCCGCTTCGACCGATGGAGCCCTCCCCTGCCCGCAGCCCCTCACCGCCGACAGGCAGGGCTCGCCCCCTTCTCGCGAGCACACACCATCCCTCCGGCGCTCTCCCGCCGCCCTCAAGCCTAGCCTCCAGCCCCCGTCCCCTCCCGGGGGTGGGGGCCTGAATGTGTGTCCCTAACCCCCCAGCTTCCTAAACCCCGCCAGCCTTTTCAGTTCGCCTCTGGGAAGCTCCGGCACAAAATCACCGCCGCGCTCCAGCCTCCGCCCTCTCTGGAGGAGCGGGAGTAACGGCCACAGAGCCGCAGTGCCGCATCACACCCCACCCCTCGGCGCCCAACACGGCCGCCACCCCTCCGTCAAAGGGAGCGCTCCGCTCCCTCCGCGCCGATATCCTTCCGCCGACTCCCCGCCCTTCCCGCGCCGCTGCCTCTGGATTGTGGGAGAAGAAAACCGCTGCCTGAGCGCGCTCCCG
>NW_004443941.1:6649720-6669225 GCF_000243295.1 Trichechus manatus latirostris | reverse complement strand
GCAGCTGCTGCGGTGGCCCGCGCCGCGCTCGCGCCCAGGACGGCTGCCAGGGCCTGGGGGGCGGGGTAGGGAAGACAGAGGAAGGGGTCTGCCTGCCCGCTCGCTTGCTCTTGCCTAATTATGGTTTATTTCCTCCCCCGGGCGCCGTCTTTGATGTGTGAAGGGAACGAAAATTCTCTTTTAAACACGAGGGATGCACACAGCCTTTTCGGACACTTTGATTTGATCTGTTGAGCGTGCTTTCGGCAGCAAAATGGAATAAGAAAACTCACTGCAGCGAATGGCAAAGACGCTTGAACCACAAACTTTGTTCTCTTTTCTTTCTTTTTTAAAATCTAGTCTACTAAAGCATGAATGTTCTTCAAAGTTACAAGTAAAATGCAGTAGGATTTTAAATGACTAGAAGCATCTTTCAACATGTGGGTAGTCCCTGACTGGAGCAAACGGGGTTCAGACATTGTTTGACTATTTGGTCATTGAAAAAAAAGAAATCCAAACAAATCAAGAGCTACTAAGAAGGAGACATTTGGAAGTCATCCAAGTTGGGTGACAAATAAACAGATTATATATTTAGTCATAAATCTCTATGCTGTGCACGATTTAAACAGTTCTCCAGCAAAATCAAATGTTAACTCCTCATTTCCAGGGAAAGTAAAGACCTTTCCCTAGGATGAAAAAGGCATGTAAAAGATGATTTTTTAAAAAAAATAAATATAGCAACATAGGTTTGCAATGTGTGCTGTGTTTACATTTACATAAATATCTACTTTCTGATGCTTATATGATACTTTAAATTAGCAGTAAAGATTTCTTGTCACAAAACTGAATTGAGAAACAGCACAATTGCTTAATTACTAGTTAGTTGAGAATCTGGGCTCTGGAGTCTTCCTGGCTAGTTCAAACAGGGCTTCAAACCGGTTGGTTCTCGTTGGAACACCTGCTGAGAATTTGCTTTTCTAACAAGTTGCCAGGTGGATGCTAATGCTGCTGGTTAGGGACCAATTCTCAGAACCACTAGTAAAGCAGTGGTTCTCAAAATTTATTATACATAAGAATCACCTGGGAATCTTGTTAAACTGTAGATTCTGTTTCACTATATCTAAGATGGAAATACAAATTCTCAGCAGGGTTTCAAACCAGAACGAACTGATTCGAAGCCCTGGTTCAAATCCAAATACCAGCTGTGAGAGCCTAGGCACGTTACTGAATCTCCCTACACTTCACTTTCTTCACCTATAAAAGTGAAGGGGCAATAATAGGGTTAACTGAAATAACAGCCTATAGTAATTGTTCGTAAATGTTATTGATGTTATTTTCACACTTACTGCCCCCAAATGAAGACATTTAGAAGAAAATGAAATATAGCCTCTCCCACTTTACTTCAATTGCAGGAGAAAGGATCTTGCTTTGGGGAGTAGAGTAATAAATTCTTTCCAATATCATCATAATTAAAATGAGGATACATTGGATAATTACATGCGGCACTTTGCTAGGTGGTGTACAGAGTAGCATCCTGCATTGCCCTGGCCGGCACACAAGCTTCATGTCACCCTGGTTGCTAGCAACTCTTTTCTTTCTAGATGACTCTTTCTTAGTCATACTCCGTTATTTGCTGACTGGAATGCCAGAAGGAGAGCAGGAACCAAGAAGGAAGCATTGTTTCCTGCCAGGACCACTTTCCTCTGTAATCCCTCAGAAGCTTGCCATAAACAACATGGAAGTGTTTATGCCTATAATGGAGCTCATCCTAACACAGACCAACCTGCTTCATTCATACATTTTAAAAACCTGTAATGTAGTAACACCAAGCGCAACAGGTTAAGGGCATTTGGACAGTGGTTACTAAAGGGTTAATGCATGAGTTGTACATTTAGACAGCCTCAATTATCGAGTTTACATTTAGTACCCAGCCCTCACAGAAATCTGGATTCCCCTCTGAAGCCAGATGGCCCCAGATGCATCCCGGTCTATCTTTAGGTTTTGCACACGCGCGTGCGCACATACACACGCACGCAGATACACACACTCAACAAAGAAACATAAGGAGTTAATTGTAAAAACAGGAAGCTTTAGACCAGACTGAGGTCCGGGGGAACTTATGTGAAAATCTACCAATTCACAATTCTCTAGTTTGACAACAGCCTTAAAAATGCTTTATAATATCTCAAGAGTACACTCAGGAAATTTCTCTGTCTGGCAAAAGAGGGATTGTACATTAGAAACAATCTAATGATCTTTGAATTGCAACATCCTATAAGATTAAATCCAAAAGTTTCCTATCGTCCCTTTACTCAGGAAGAGATTTCTTCAAGGTAATTTTTTTTGGATTTTGTGGTCATTTATTTGTGCTGAGTTCATCCTTTCTTAGAATGTTAATTCCAGCCGAGAAAGACTTTGGAAAAATCATACCCATATGGTTGGGTCTAAGTTATTTGCTCAGCTCTCTTCTGATCAGAAGCTAAATGGTTGGAAAGGACCATGGTCCTCAGGTTAGGCATCACAGAGAGAAATCCTCCCTGTATTTTAGTTGAGGCTTCCCGCTGCAGGTTACACAGTCATCATACCACCCGTACACCAGAAGCACCTATGTCTACCGCCATCTTGATTCACATTTTGGGAGATGATAGACTCATCCCAAACCAGGCTCCACAGTGACAAATATTTTTAAATGCGGGCTTGCAAAGTTAATCATATTCAGACTAGTACAATAAAGGCATCACAAATACAGCAGCAGAAAGGCACCATTGTTCATCATAGCCAAAAAGTGGAAACAACTCAAATGTCCATCAACTGATAAATGAATAAATAAAATGTGGTATATCTATACAATGATGGCATAGTGGTTAAGAGAGCCTGGCTGCCAACCAAAAGGTCAGCAGTTCGAATCCACCAGCCGCTCCTTGGAAACCCTAAGGGGGGGTCCTATAGGGTCTCTATGAGCCAGAATCAACTTGATGACAATGAGTTTGGTTTATATCTATACAATGATATATTACTTGCAATAAAAGAGAATGATATACTGATACATGCTACAATATGGATGAACCAGTCACAAAGGACCATATAGTATATGATTCCATTTAATAAAAAACCAGAAGAGACAAGTTTATAAACACAGAAAGTGGATTAGTGGCTGCATAGAGCTGGGGAGGTTGGAGAATCAAGGAATGATGTCTGAGGGGTGCAGGGTTTCTTTTTGGGAAAACAAAAATGTTCTAAAATTGATTGTGGTGATGGATGCACAACTCTGCGAGTATACTAAAAGCCATCAAACTGAACACTTTAAATGGGTAAATTGTATGGTATGTGAATTACATGTCAATACAACTGTTTTTTAAAAAAGAATGGTACCACTGTTTCCTCTTTCCGCCATCTTGGAGCCTGTGGAAGCCTGCTGGGAACAGGACTTCTAAACTGGCATATATGTCTGGAAGGCTGTGCTCTTAAGACTGGCTATAAACAGGGTCTCCAGAACTAGGGGAAGTACAACACTCTTCTTAAAACTGAAGGTGTACAAACTGACAACAGCAACTCGAAATACTAGAAAGAAAACTTAGGGGACAGCGAGTTTACATTAATGGAGGAGGAATAATTCAGAAAAGGAGGGTGAGTATGGTTGCATAACTTAAAGAACGTAATCAGTGTCACTGAACTGTACATCTAGAAATTGTCAAATTGGTGTATGTTCTGCTGTGTATATTCTCTACGACAACAACAAATAAAATATATATATATTTTTTTAAATTGAAGGTGTTTATGCCCTAGAAGAAACTGAATTCTATTTAGGCAAGAGATGTGCTTATGTATACAAAGCAAAGAACGACCCAGTGACTCCTGGTGGCAAACCTAACAAAACCAGAGTAATCTGGCGAAAGGTAACTCACACTCATTAATACAATGGCATGGTTTGTGCCAAATTCCGAAGCAACTTTCCTGCTAAAGCCACTGGACACAGAATCCATGTCATGCAGTGCCCCTCAAGGATTTGAACTTATTAAAATTAAATCATAACAAAAAAAGAATGGTACTATTGCCTCATGAAAATTTAAAAAGTGATGCCATCAAGAAATCCAATGTCTTGTAGACCCTTCACAAAGGTCTGTAAGTCCTCTTGTTCTAATGAACAAGATTTTAAAATTCACCTAAGAACACAGAAGATATATATTTTAACTCTTTCACTCCTACTGGTACATATAGGTATTGCTTACATTTTCCACCTCTGGTGTTTCTGGGGAGGCTTTTTCACCACTTACGGTGTTTCTGGGGAGGCTTTTTTACTACTTATGGTACGTGCTGGCATTGGGGAAGGTATTCGCATTAACTACGTAAGACAGAAGAAAGTTTGTCAGTGAACTTTCTGGGTTGAGAAGTTATTGCATGAGATGCTGCACCCTGGAAGAGTGATTGTGTAAAACTTCTGTCTCTTCAGGCTTCTGTACAGAGAGATAAGGCTTGTAAGTATATTTACTGTTTCCTGTGTGTTGTTGGGAAGGTGCCGTGTCATGGATTGAATTGCGTCCCACAAAAATATGTGTCAACTTGGCTAGGCCACGCGTCCCAGAATTGTGTGGTTGTCCTCCATTTTGTGATCTGATTATCCTCCATTTTGTGATGTGTTGTAAATCCTAGACACTATACCTGTGGTTATGGTCCCATTTGGGAGTAAGGTGTCCATTATGTTAAAGAGGCAGGATTGGGTCATGTTAATGAGGATTAGGGTGGAATGTAACACCCTTACTCAGGTCACAGCCCTGATCCAATGTAATGGGAGTTTCCCTGGGGCATGGCCTGCATCACCTTTTATCATACAAGAGATAAAAGGAGACAGGAGAGACCAGAGAGAGGGGGACCTTATTACTACCAAGAAAGAAGAGCCAGAAGCTGAGCGCATCCTTTGGACCTGGGGTTCCTGCAGTAAGAACCTCCTAGACCCAGGGGAAGCTTGACACAAGGACTTTCCCCAGAGCCAACAGAGAGGAGAAAGCCTTCCCCTAGAGCTGACTCCCTGAATTTGGACTTCTAGCCTCCTCAACTGTGAGAAATAAATCTCTGTTTGTTAAAGCCAGCCACCTGTGGTATTTCTGTTATAGCAGCACTAGATAACTAAGACATGTGATTTTGGGGGGTATGTAATATTCAAGTGAATAAGTTACTTTCAGGTGTAATACAGTGTAAGCACATGTCCTTGATGTACCGTATGATCAATGATACATGTAAGCACCATTTACATTTTTCACATCTTTGGCTTTTGAACAGCGAGATAAGCTTTGTAAGTATATATGATTTTCTATGTGTTATTGGGAAGGTGCAGTTTTCAGGATTAGGTAATATTCAAGTGAATAACAAGAGGGAGACCCTCCTTTCTTGTCAGGATCAAGCCAGAAGGCAGGGGAGTGCCAAGTTACATCTGGCTCTGATGGGTTGGAAATCATTTACTTGTCAAGGGAATCAGAAGGTGATGCAGAGAACACAGCACTAAGAAGAAGTAGATTCAAACGACAATTATGCGCAGCCAGTGCAGAATGCCTTTTTGTGTTACCCCATGTTTTCAAAAGTTTTACAATTTTTCCCCTGCCTTATTTCACCTATCCTACCTCCAGACTCCACTGGTATATATGTGTACCACATAATATTTATATAAAAATCCACCTTACGTAACAAAAAATTACAAACACTCAATGATTCAGCATGCATTCCATCAGTGAAATAATATTACATCACCAAAAAATTGCAAACATAAAATAATTCAATAATGAAATTATCCAATATAGTTTTAAGGGAAAATAATACAGTGAGAAAGAGAGAAAGATCAAAATTGGGCAGGTTGCTTAACTTCTCTGAGCATCAATTTCTTCAGCTATAAAATCGGTGTGTCAATATTTTCCTCACTACATCTCATAGCTATGGTGATGATTAAATGAAAAAGCACCTGGAACTCAATTATGTGAGTTTTATTTCCTCCTGATCCTACTAACAATGACTGTCACAGGTTGTTGGTCTGCAAGACTATTTTCATACACCACCGTTATCATACTGAATCCAGTCTTGTGTTTTGCTTTCACTATCAGCATATGCTATGGGTCTTTCACTAACAGCCTTTATGTTATGGGTCGATTTGTGTCCCCCTAAAAAATAAAGTCTTAACCCCCAAGACCTGTGATATGACCTTACTTGGAAACAGCATTTTTGCAGATGTAATTAATTAAGTTCACATAAGGTCATACTGGAGTACCAGTGACCAGACACTATCAAGTCGATTCTGATTCTTGGTGACCCCATGTGTGTCTGAACAGAACTGCGCTCCATAGGGTTTTCAATGACTGATTTTTCAGAAGTACAGTGACCCTAATCCAATATGACTGGCGTCCTAATAAAAATAAGAGAAGAGACACAGAAACACAAATGCACAAGGAAGAAAGGCATGGGAAAATGGAGGCAGAGATTGGAGTTATGTTGCCACAAGCTAAGGAATGCCTGGGACCACCAGAAGCTGGAAAAGGCAGAGAAGGATCTTTCCCTAGAGCCTTCAGAAAGAGAATGGTCCTGTTAACACCCTGAGTTCTGGCCTCCAGGGTAACAGAATAAATTTATGTTGTTTTAAGCCACCCAATTTGTGGTACTTTGTTACTGCGGCCCTAAGAAAGCCAATAGAGCACAAATCTCTAACCTTACAATATGTCACTGAAGATAAACAGTGCATGCCCTTTCTACTTTCATAGCTTTCACTTATCAAACACCTACTCTGCTGGGCACTTGAAAATCATGATCACGTTGAATCCTTAAAATACTCCTAAAAGTCAGATATTAATATCCCCATTTTATAGGAGAAAAGTAATTTGCCCAAGGTCACACACCTAGTAAGTGATGTAATGTAACTTAAAAATCAAGTCTGGATGATGCCAGAATCCATAGTGCCAACCACTATGTTGTTGTTAGGTGCCACCGAGTCGATCTCGACTTATAGTGACCCCATGTGACAGAGCAGAACTGCCCATAGGATTTCCTAGACTGTAATCTTTATGGGAGCAGATTGCCAGGTCTTTCTCCCACAGAGCCCCTGGGTAGGTTTGAACTCCCAACTTTTCGGTTACTAGCCAAGTACTTGAATGTTGTGCCACCTATACTTTATGGGATTTCCTCTTTAAACTCTAGAAAGCATCACGAAAGTAGTTATGTTTATCCTCAGGCTAACCTTAATGCTCTGAGTCGGAATACACTCGATGGCACTTAACAGCAACCACCACCACCTGAACGTTAATGCTACTTCAGATGAACTTTAAAAAGCAGCATGGCGCGGAATAAAGAAGTCTCCAAGGATGGGTTCCAGTGCTGGAGCTGTCATTAACTAGCTGTGGGAGCTTGGTGAGACATTTCTTCCTTTTGGAACCCAGTTTCTTCATTGGTACAATAAGAGGGTTGGAGTAGAAGAACTCCAAGGCTTTCACATAACTAAAACATTATATTCAAGAGAAAATTTTGCCTTTTGTCTGACCTTTTTGGGAATGACCTTTATAAATGGAGGAATAGATAACAAGATGTTATGGACTTTTCCCATTGACCTGGAGCTGGTGACTGAAGCTCAAAAACAAAGAGGGGATTCAGAGCCCTCACATTCTAAAGAGAGCTAGTCATATCCTTTAGCAGTTACTAAGACTCAGCCAAATCAGTTTGCTTCCCTCAGCCATCATCTTAGCCTCCACCCCCACTCTCATCCCAGTCTATAAAAGAGAAACAGAAAGGAGAGAGATGAGGGAATCATCAGTCTTCCACATCTACTGCCTTGAGGGAAGTATAGCGGCAGCTCTCCCTTCCTCTTCCCAGGGGTGGGAAAAGGTGGACCCTACTCCAGGCCAAGTGAAGAAGGGTATCATAAAGACCGAGGGTTATACTGATTTTTCCCTGCTGGACATCAGCGTGGAGAGTTGACTGTTGATCTTTCCTGTATCTCAGTTGAGTAAGGCTAAAGATAATTGGAAAGAAATGACAGGGCAAAGAGTGGGGGCCCTCCTCTCAGCCTAGTCTTCAATTGCTCCTCTCTAATGCTCTAATTCTGCCTTCCAAACAAAGTGAGCTATCTACCATTTCTTAAATTCACCACAGTATTCCCTACGCCTGTGCCTCTGGACACCTCTATCCCTTCCCAGATACAACAAGCCCTTTCCTGCTTGCTAGCCAGGCCAACTCCCACTCATTCCTCAAGATTTAATTCAAGAGTCACTTCTCCTTGAAGTGTTCCTCCACTGCAGGTTGAGTTGACCACTCCCTCTTTTGTGCCTGCGTAGTATCGAACCTCCCTTTACATTCTATAACTTGCCCTGAATGGCATGTGTTTGCGGACATGCTCATCTCCTAAGTATACTTTGACAGTGACTTTGTTTTATTCACCTCTCTGTCCCTGACCTCTAGGGCAATACCTTGCAGTGTGGACATTTTCAGGCAATATATCAGGGTCTTCCTTCAAGCCTGGTGACCAGTTTAAATTCCTAACAATTGGCAAAAGCTCACAGCAGAGCAACTTCTGAGAACACCTATTCTAATTAACTAATGACCTTGAGGAGTGTTATAGATTGAATTGAGTCCCCCAAAAATATGTGTTGGAGTCCTGACCCCGTACCTGTGGATGTACTCTCATTTGGGAATAGCGTTTTCTTTTTTATGTTAATGAGGGCATATCAGTGTAGGGTGTGTCCTAAACCAAATCACTTCCGAGTGACACAGGAGCAGCACAGACAGAGGAAGGAGCCCTGGCGGCACAGTGGTTAAGTGCTTGGCTGCTAACCAAAAGGTTGGCGGTTCTAACCACCAGCCGTGGAAAAAGATGTGGCAATCTGCTTCTGAAAACCCTCTGGGGCAGTTTGACTCTGTCATACAAGGTCACTATGAGTCGGAATTGTGGCAATGGTTTGGTTTGTGCTTTATAGACCAAGTGACAAGCAAACACAAATGGCAGAAGGTAGGTGCCATGTGAAGATTGTCAAGGAAACAAGGATTGCCAGCTACTAGAAGCTGAAACAGACAAAGAAAGACCTCCCCCTAGAGTCACACTCAGCATTCAGACTTCTAGCCTCCTAGACTGTGAGAAGATAAATTTCTGTTCTTTAAAGCCATCCACTTGTGGTATTTCTATTACAGGAGCTCTAGAAAACTAAGACAAGGAGGCATTGGCTGGAGATTACTGCTTGCCAGTGAATTTGAAGAACTGAAAAATTTACCCACAGGCCCAGAGGTCAGAAAATAAATGGCCTTTGAGAAAGATTTTTCCCAACTCTTACATAATTTTTTTTCCAGAGAAAAACTTAGCAGAATACACAAACAAGATGCAATCTTTTATTTCTGTGACATCATTTAATGATATTTATCCCTTTAAACACTCAAATTGCTTTTCATTTTTTATCATTTTGGTGGAAATCTTCTAAAAATGTGTTATAATTATCTAAGATTTGTTGAACAGCATATCCTGAACATAAACTGATCTTCTCTTAAAGATTTTTTCTTAAACATCATCACAATTGACCTGAGTGATTGTGTAGTTCATTTAACATGGTGATGTATTCAGAGCTCCTAAGAAGTGCAAAGGTGTTTGAACTACACTCGGGGTAGAGTACCCAATAAGCAAAGTAAGCATGGGTTTACTTGTGCTTACTTACTAATCTGTCGTGAACAATTTCACATGAGTTTCACCACACCACATCAACGTGACACCCATGTGAAACTGTTCATGACAGATTAGTAAGTAAGCCCTTGCTTACCTTGCTTATTGGCTAATCCGTCCCTGTTATTCACAGGCCATAGACAACTATGTTTTATGAGTTTTTATTTTACTTTGAATAGTTTGCCTATCTTCTCTTTTAGCCCTGAGTTTTTCTTGCTGACAGTATCTTACATATAGTCCCCATCCTAACTTGCTGCTTCTAATTTTCTGTGCGCTGAGAAAAACACAGATTGTTGAAACAGTCTGAAAAAATGAGTAATTTTTGAGTGAGGACCTGATGGATTCTCCTATGAGTAAAGCACATGAATTTGTGACATTCCTATAGTGTCTTCTAGCGTACTGTTCTTGCTTACTTTCAGATTCCTGGTCTGATTTAGGTAAGTGTGGTACTACTCTGCTTCTTTAACGCATCTGCTATGAAGAAATAAGGAGTTCTGTTAGAGCAGCTGTTAAGCATTTGGGTGCTAACCGAAAGGGCTGCTGGAACCTCGCAGTAGAAAAGACCTTGCTGTCTGCTTCTGCAAAGATTACAGCCTAGGAAACCCTACAGGGCAGTCTACTCTGTCCTGTAGGGTTTCTGTGAGTCAGAGTTGACTTGATGGCACACAACAACAATATGAAGAAATAATCTTGTAAGTTAATGGTCTCTTACCAGGTTTTCCAGGGTATGACTGCCCTATCGTGCGATCGGTTCCTTGGACTCGCATTGTTCCTCCTTTAATTCCCAAAATCTACGTGATAGACGGTGACTCATTCCTGTATACAATGCGGCTGATGGAAAGATACTAAGCAAAGGGAAGCGTGAAGGATAGAGGAGAAAATAAAAACATGTACAAAAGAGAACAAACATTATAACATGGACTTTTAGAAGATGAACATATCACTCTTCTAATTGTAAGCCTATTTCTTCCAACTTCTACTATTCACCCATTTATATCCTGGAGCCAGATGTTAGCAATGCGCAGTAAAACAAAATTCCGCCTGTCAGAACAGATTATGGATCATTTATATAACGGATGAAAAATCTACATGGTAGGCACTAGCCTCACGTTGAAGGCCACTGAAATGTAATTGATAAATTATAGCATGACACAAAAGCTTAAGACCTGCCAATAAAGGAAGCACAAACTGGGTATTCTGGGGTATAATAATACTATTTTAGGTGGACACTTAAATTTGCCACACAGCATTCCGATTAAGGTAAATCAGCAAGTAGATTCCCACATAAAACACCACTGGTGCTTTTAAAACCAATACTTATTGCCATCAAGTTGATTCCAAATCATAGCGACCCTATAGGACAGAGTAGAACTGTCCCATAGGGTTTCCAAGGAGTGACTGCTGGATTTGAACTGCCGACCTTTTGGTTAGCAATTGAACGCTTAACCACTGCGCTATCAGGGCTCCACTGGTGAATTTAGACAACTGAAAGTGAATGGGGGTTAAGACAATTAACTACTTCTAATTATGGAAAAAATGTAGATCTGCTTCCATAGGAAAAAGATACAAATCACAAATGATAATAAACATTACAAGTGAAGAAATCTGAAAATGTTTTATTTTAGTCTGTTGAATGGCAGTAGGAAGATATATAAAAATGTATATACTGACATAAGAGAGTGATGCTTTGCTGTTGAAAAATTAAAATCCACATGAAACTTAAAAATATTTTAAATATAAAATGTTTTTATTTTCTAATTTTCAATCAATATATGCCAATTGATTATTTTCTTAAAATATTAGCTTGAGAATACTTCTTAGAATCTGTTTCATAAAATTTGTAAACTAAAGATGTCTTTGGTTACTTAAATTAAAACAGCAATATAAAATGTCCAGTGGAACGAAACATGGTTCATATTTTTAAAATTATTTTCCCTTTATAAAAATAATATGTTTCATTGTCACATTTGGAAAAATCGACAACACATAATGAAGAAAAATTTTTAAAAGTCACGTATAATTCTACCACACAGAGGTTAATATATTATTGCATTTGGTTCATATTATTTAAATGAACTGTACCACTCTCATAAAACTATTACAAAATATAATAACAACCAAGTATGAACATGCCTCTCAGTTTGAGTTAATCAGAAAATGGAATTCAAATGCATTTTTAGTCATTATATTTATCATGTATTACATGTGTGGAATAGCCAGGTTACCAATGTTTAAAACAGCAAACCCCAAATCCCCATAATCACATCTGAAATTTTACTATTAAATCTTACAAAAGAACTAAAATGTATTCTCTGGGTTTAAAGTAAAACTGAGATTATGGGTTCTGTATTGTCAGTGCATTCTCAATTTCTTCATTAATCAATTTTTATTGAGCTACCGTATGTGTAAAACAGCATATTGAACACACAAAATACAAAGAAGATTACATCTACATGAGGCCAAAGGAAATAAAATGGCAAATGTATCATTCAATCAACTAGTTCAGAGGTCAGCAAACTTTTTTATGAAGGACCAGGTGGCAAATATTTTAGGCTTTGCAGGCCATAAGGTCTCTATTGCAACTAATCAATTCTTCCATTGCCACATAGAGAAGCCACAGACAATTCATGACGAAACGGGCATGGCTGTGTTCTAGTAAATCTTTATTTCAAAAAGAGATAGTGGGATACAGTTTGCTCATCCCTAAACTAAATGAATACATTAGATGCAAACAAAACAAAACCAAAAATAGAACTGACTTCTTTCCAGTGAATTAATTAACTTGATAAATAACTAACTATCTAACTATATTGTATAATTATCTCCTGGAAGTACAGAAGAGGTGGTCCACGACTTTCTTGGAAGGTGAACACCATTATTCTACAGCATCAGATATAGTTCAAATTCCTTTCAATCTTATTTTTTGGAATTTCTCTCCAGTTCTGGGAGAAAACAGAGGGCACACTTGAAGTGTTGAAGAGCATTTAATGAAGGGGCTATTTAGAGAGGTACGGACAGTTAAATGAACCAACAGGAGATGGTGAAGCACCCAGGAAGGACCAATAGCAGAGAGCTGTTATCACTCCTAGGTCTGAAGGGGCAAGGGGAGAAAACAGTGTTACTAAAATCCTGAAAGACCTGGAGTCTTGGAAGAGAGGTCACTGGACAGGAGCTGTGTCTACAGAGAACGGGGCCATAATCATGGTGTGGAAGAAAGGCAAATAAATATCCTAATCTCTCTGTCCTCCCTCATTTGTACCTCATGGGAAGCAGAAAGCAAGGGCCCCAAACAATGCAGTCTGTGGGGGTCAGCCACTCATAGGGACTCTATAGACAGAGTAAAACTACTCCACAGGGTTTCAGGCTGTAATCTTTTTTTTTTTTTTTTTTTTTACTGTTGTAGTTTAAGTGAAAGTTTACAATTCACGTTAGTCTCTCATACAAAAATTTATACATACATTGTTATGTGACCCTAGTTGCTCTCCCTATACTGTGACAGCACACTCCTCCTTTCCACCGGTGATTTCCCGTGTCCATTCAACCAGCTCCTGATCCTCTCTGCCTTCTCATCTCACCTCCAGACAGGAGCCGCCCATTTAGTATCATGTATCTACTTGAGGTAAGAAGCACACTCTTTATGAGTATCATTTTATGTCCCACAGTCCAGTCTAATCTTTGTCTGAAGAGTTGGCCTTTGGAATGGTTTTAGGTCTGGGTTGACAGAGTCTGGGGGCCAAGCTTCCTGGGGTTCCTCCAGTCTCAGTCAGACCATTAAGTCTGGTCTTTTTACTAGAATTTGAGTTCTGCACCCTACCTTTCTCCTGCTCCATCAGGGACTCTATGTTGTGTTCCCTGTCAGGGTGGTCATTGGTGGTACCTGGGCACCATCTAGTTCTTCTGGTCTCAGGATGATGAAGTCTCTGGTTTATGTGGCTGTTTCTGTCTCTTGGGCTAATAATTTCCTTGTGTCTTTGGTGTTTCAGGCCGTAATCTTTATGGGAGCAGATCTCTAGACCTCTTCTCCTACAGAGCCACTGGTGGGTTTGAACCACCAACCTTTCAGTTAGCAGCTGAGCACTTAAGTATTGCACCTTTTGAAATCACTTAGCCATTATTTTGTTTAATGACAGCAATATCGATAACACATCAGGGTGTATGCCCTTTACTTATATTTGGTAAAATTCTATCGGCGTCTTTGAAAATCATCATAAAAGTCAACATTAGTAGACAGCTCTATTGTTGTTAGCTGCCATTGAGTGAGTGGGCCCCCGACTCATGGTGACACCATGCACAATGGAACAAAATGCTGTCGGGTTCTCTGCCATTCCCATGATTAGCTGCTGATCGGACTGTTGTGATCCACAGGGTTTTCACTGGCTGATTTTTGGAAGTAGATCACCAGGTCTTTCTTCCTAGACAGCTTTAGTACTAACTAAAATAGTGTTAGTAGGTAATACCTCCCAACAAATTGATTTTTTTTCTACTCACTAACTAGATCTCTTATATTTCACAGTACATTAATACATAATATGTAACTTTGACTCTAAATTAGGAAGAAATAGTTTATGTATAATTGTTACCATTAACAAACTCATACACAACTCCTGTGGAAAGTTACCAGCATAACTTAAAAACAAATAGGTTTCTAAGCCCTTGGTTGGGTCTATTTTGATCCCAGAAAGCAGCCTACTCTTAGCTTTAAGTCTCAATCCCCTCCTCCTTTTTGTTGAAGACATGCCAATAGTACATCAATTGTATTATAGCTGTAAGTAATTTTCTAGTTTTGGTAATTCTGAATTATTTACTCAGCTGTCTCAGTCTCTTCTATTTTCTCTTTGTTTACTACAGCTGTATCTAACGCATCCCTGAATATAGTGATTTTTTTAAACAAGGGTCATAAGGACAATAGCCATATTTTTCCTGCACTCAATGTGAAAGCATTTTTCTCTTACTCAATTTGCAAGGCCATATCAAATTACATGAAATTGACAAAAAAATCACATGATTTTGTGAAGAACAAATCCTGCCAAATTAATTTTCTTTCTTTCTGTTTTAAACCAACGGCAAAATCTGGCAATGGTATAGCAATGATCACCTCTACAAAGTATCATGTGTCTACTTACTGGTATATACATCATGTATTTTTAAATGTACTGTGGTACTCAGAATGAGCTAGAGTCATGAAAAGAATGCCTCTCTCTCCCCTCACTGATGCTTGAATGCTGATCTCAGCATAAAGGTGTAAATAAGACTGGAATCAGTTATTGAGTGTGCCAAGTACACAAAGATTATAGATCATTCCTCATCTCCAGAGAAACAGGAAAGTGGAATTCCACCTTGCCTAGGAATCAAGTGATCTGGCGCTACTAGGATTTTTCCAATCTGCAAATGACATAATATCCCTGTACTTATGTACTAAAGAAACTCCATCTTAAGTAATACTACAAAAATGTGGCCTCTAAGAAGAGGTAAGAAAATTAAAATTCACCAAAAAATTCCTATATAGTCTTGAAGTTAAATATAAAGCACCCACCTGGGACTGCCCAAGTGTCCACCTTGGGTCAGGTTCCTGGCACCAACAGCAGGGCCTTATCCTGTGTGTCTTTACTGGAGACGTTCCAGTAAGTGTCAGGGAAGGGCAGAAAGCAGCACATCTCCCCCCCTCCCACCCTGTATAGGAGAGCATGTCTTTACGGTCGCCGCCCTGCCAGGGCCTCTGAGCCTCTGTTCACAGTGTCACCACTACGTGCTGTACAACCAATGGAAACTCAAGTTATGATGTTCTCTGGTTATTTCAAATAAATGGTAGAATTCAAAAACAAAATAAATACATATATTTTTTGTGACATTGGTTGCCAACCCCACGACACGTCAACACTCTCTCCTTCTCGACATTAGGTTCCCCATTACCAGCTTTCCTGTCCCCTCCTGCTTCTCATCCTTGTCCCTAGGCTGGTGTGTCCATTTAGTCTCATTTTGTTTTATGGGCCTGTCTAATCTTTGGCTGAAGGGTGAACCTCAGGAGTGACTTCAGTACTGAGCTATAAGGGTGTCCAGGGGCCGTACTCGCGAGGTTTCTCCAATCTCTGTCAGACCAGTAAGTGTGTGTATTTTTTGTGTGTGTGTGTGTGTGTGTGTGAGTTAAAATTTTGCTCTACATTCTTCTCCAGCTCTATCCGGGACCCCTTTGCGATACCTGTCAGAGCAGCCGGTGGTGACAGCCGGGCACCATCTAGTTGTGCTTGACTCAGTCTGGTGGAGCCTGTGGTACTTGTGGTCCATTAGTCCTTTAGACTAATCTTTTCCTTGTGTCTTTGGTTTTCTTCATTCTTCCTTGCTCCAGATGGGGTGAGACCAGTGGAGTATTTTAGATGGCTGCTCACAAGCTTTTAAGACCCCAGACACTATTCACCAAAGTAGTATGTAGAACATTTTCTTTATAAACTATGTTATGCCAACTGAGCCAGATGTTCCCCGAGACCATGGTCCCCATAGCCTATATATATTTTTAAAAGACTTCTTTACTAAAACCTGATGCTTCCTGAACTTGTTAGAAGCAACATCCACGTGTCTAAGCTACAATGATAGTCAATAATTTCATTCAGTGTGTTTTGTCCAGTATGAGTACTTCCTGTTTAGTTTGTTTTCTCTTGTTCATTCAGTGAACACATATTTTGAGTATCTATTATGTGCCAGGCACTGAGGATACAAAGATGAATAAGATGTTCTTTCTGACACATGAACCCTCAGGGACATCACAGTCGACTAGGGAATACAAACTGATTATTCTAAAACAGGGCAATGTGTGATGTGTGGTATTAGAGGGAGAAACAAGGTTCCTTTTTAATGCAAAGCTAAGGAAGAAGTCACAGAAAGGTGACTTCTGAGCCGGACATTGAATGAAAAGTAGGTGTTCAATAGGGAGGGAAGGGAATTTCAGGTGGAAGAACAAAAGAAGCAAAGCATCGAAGCATAAAAGAGCATGGTGTGTTTGGAGAGCCACGAAAGTCTCACATAGCTGAAGAGTGAAGTTGAAGTCATATTGTGAAGAAACCAAATATCATACTAAACAACTTGGCCTTTATCCCATACACAATAGCATTCAGTTGAAGCTTTTTTCCCCCTTTAATCAAGGGAATGACATCAGATTTCTCTTTTAAAAAGCAAATTCTAGCAGCACTGTAGTGAGGATATTGTAGAGAGGTAAGACTGCAGGCAGAGAAACCAGATAGGAGTTCCTCCTACTGAAGTTTTACAGCTTCAACTTGTGCTGTTTTTGTTTGTCACATGTTTTATACTTACTTTCTTAAACTTGGAAACCCTGATGGCATAGTGGTTAAGAGCTATGGCTGCTAACCAAAAGTTCAGCAGTTTGAATCCACCAGGCACTCCTTGGAAACTCTATGGGGCAGTTCTACTCTGTCCTATAGGGTCACTATGAGTCAGAATTGACTCGATAGCGGTGGGTTTTTATGGGCTTTCTTAAACTTTGTTGATAGACATGCAGATGGAAATTTTCAAACATGGAGGCACTCATCTCAGGACAGGAATGGCAGGATCAACATGCATTCCCAGGAAGCAAAGGGTCAGGACGTAAACAACTTGTTCCTAGGAAGAAGTTATATAACCAAACCAGCTGGCACCACTCAGCCTAGGGGGTAAAACTCACTCACCCCCACCTCCCAGCCAAATGCCTGACCTTTACATTTCAAAGGACTCGAGAGCCGAAGCTGAATCAATCATTAACCCCCTACCTTTCCTTTGTTCTCTATGCATAAAAACCTCTAACTCGATAGAGACAGTGGGGCACTTTGTATTTTTACTTAGTGCTACCCAGTTCGAGCTGTATTGTTCCTCAGTAAAATTCCTTTTCTTTCACTCCTAACAGAGTATGAGATTTTCTTCTTTGACATTTCTTGTGTCAGAAGTGGGACTTTGAAGTGCATTATCTTTGACAATCCCTGGGGCATCTGGACACTGGCACGGTACTTGCTGACCTGCACTGGGCTCTCTGCCTCTGTGAATTCTCAGGAATCATTTAAGGTAAAAAATCTCTTGAATCTGAGCTCCGCTCCCTTGTGTGAATAGCTCTTCGAGTTCTATTGTGGATTTGTTTTGGTTCTTTCAAGTAAAAATTTTTTTTGCTGTAACTATCATTATAAAATAGGGAATGCCATGTCTAAAGAGATTTGGAGCCACCTTCTGGGACTCCTGCTCACTACATGAACAGGCATATGGTCCCCTATCTTCATGTTCTTGTCTGTCTGGCATAACCTCACTCAAGACAGTTTGGAAAACCAGTGGCTATTTTGGGGTTCTTTTGCTCCCTCTAAGCTAATTTTTCTGCACGGTAAATTAGAGAACTGAGGTTTCTGGATTAAACAGTCCCAGGAGGATGCTTATTTTGATGGGTATACTGAGGCCTCTAAAAGACACGAGGACCCCCCCCCCCCCGGTGGCGCAGTGGTCAAGAGCTCAGGCTGCTAATCAAAAGGTCGGCAGTTCGAATCCACCAGCCACTCCTTGGAAATCCTATGGGACCGTTCTACTCTGTTTTCTAGGGTCGCTATGGTTTGGAATTGACTTGACAGAAATAGGTTTGGTTTTTTTGTTTTTTTTTCAAGGCACCAAGACAGTAAAATTGCTTCCCTGTAAGACATTGTCTCTAAACTTAATAAGCAAAATAAAGAATTACAATATCAAATTTCAGCTCCCACCCCTTCTGCTCCCCTTTCAGCTGCTACCTCTTTATACCCTTCTTTGCCTTCATAATCCTCTGATAACACTTTATCTAAATTTCCCTTTTTCCTTAAAAAACTAGCAAAGAAACTCTTGCCTGAAATGCCCTTTAAAACTGGCCCCAGCAGTGATGCTGAAGATTCCCCTCGTATCACTTTTGCCCCATGGTTTTTCTCTTGGGGTGGATGGTGGAAAAACTGCTACTTTATTTTGGAATCTATATTTCTCATCATTTCTATCACAGTATTGTAGTTATAAAATGCTGTTTTTCTTTAATTGAACACATTTTATCCATGAAATGCTGTACTTCAAAATCATTTGACCCTTCATATAAAATCATGCTAGTTTCACAGGCCTTCACCAATGATCGTGTTGTTTTAATCATTTCCCTTTTGTCTCCCTGGGTATGTTTCATCTTGATCTCTATCATTCTGTCCTGACAGAGAAATGTCCCTTGAATGTGGCCTTGTCCATCAAGATGTTCTCCATAAAACCTACTCACCCTGAAGATGAGGCCTATTAGTTTGGCAAGGTGAAGTTAAAAAATACATTTCTTAGCCATAGCTCCTCAGGAAAACAAAGTATTGCAGAAGAAAGGCTACTCCATTGTGGGTGATCAGTGGCTCCTAGTGGAGGCTTGATCAAAAGGGGGAAATATGCAGAAGGAGTTTTTTAAAACATGGAGGCACCCATCTCAGGACAGGAATGGTAGGATCAACATGCATTCCCAGAAAACAAAAGGTCAGGATGTAAACAATTTGTTCCTGGAAAGAACGTGTATAACTGAACTGGCTGGTGTCACTCACCTAAGCAGTAAAACTCACTCCCCACCCCCCAGCCAAATTGCCCACCTTTACATTTCAAACGACTTCAAAGCTGAAGCTGAATCAATCATTAACTGCCTATCTTTCCTTTGTTCTCTATACATAAAAACCTCTAACTCGATAGAGACAGCAGAGCACTTTGTATTTTTACTTAGTGCTGCCCAGGTTGAATGGTATTATTCCTCAGTAAAACTCCTTTTCTCCTGGCTACCACCACTGACTGCTCTGACCGGGATCACAACAGAGGGTTCTGGACAGAGCTGGAGAAGGATGTAGAACAAAATTCTAAC
>NW_004443941.1:6642869-6648722 GCF_000243295.1 Trichechus manatus latirostris | reverse complement strand
CTCATACCACCAAGAAAGCAGCGCCGGGAGCAGAGTGCATCCTTTGGACCTGAGGTTCCTGTGCAGAGATGCTTCCAGACCAAAGGACTAATGCATCACAGGGACCTTTCTCCAGAGCTGACAGACAGAGAAAGCCTTCCTCTGAAGATGATGCCTTGAATTTGGACTTGTAGCCTAGTGGACTGTGAGAGAATAAACTTTTCTTTGTTAAAGCCATCCACTTGTGGTAGTTCTGTTATAGCCGCACTAGATGACTAAGACAATATGTATACCACTACCGAGGTTTTGAATCCTTCTCTTCACATAATTACACACTCCATATACAAAGTTCTTCTCCTTGAAATTCAATTCATTCATAAATCTTATTGTAACCATGTGCAGGGAATGGTGCTGAGAGTAGAAGATACAAAAAAAGAATCTCAAGAAGTTCAGTTTAAGAGTAAAAATACAATCAAAATACCATTAGTGTGGTGTTCACAAGTTCAATGCATAAATACAGTTAACATGTGTTATACTACATACTCTGTGATAAATACAGCTAATTCACATCTGTGTCCTGAATTCTTATTGTACATCTTAATATATCCAGTATTGTGTGTGTGTGCGTGTGTGTATTTGACTTGCTATAATACATCTTCAGTGCAGGAAAATCAGATACTACAGATAAATATAAACAAGAGAAAAGAGAAAAAGGGGAAATAAAAGAAAAAATAGAAACCAAATTTCACCCACATTCTCACCTACCTAGTTGCTTCCAAATTGTCGCTCTCTCACACACACACACAAGTGATCATATCATAGACAATGCAGATTACTCTTTTTTCCTACTTAACAATATACCAGGACCATATTTACATGTCAAAAACAAAGCTTTTAGATTATAATTTGAATTAGATGGAAATAAATTTTTAAATAAAACCCTATATTATTTGCCATATAGGTTGTTTCCTACTTTTCTTCTTTATAAACAATGCTACGATAAATATCTTTGTAGCTCAATGCTTTCATTATTACTCATTTCCTTAGGATAAGTTCTCTGAAGGAGATTTACTAGCAGTCAAGTGCTTAAGCATTGTGCCACCAGGGCTCCTTATTGGGGATACCAAGAGTCAGATTTTATATAGTAATGTTGTCAAGTATTTCCAATTTAACATATACTTTTAATGAAACCCCTATCAAAATCTTTAAGGGACTTTCTTTTTCTTACCTTTTAGTATGGAAACTTTCAAACATACTTGAAAGTAGAGAAAATAGTATAATAATCCCATGACCTAGTTTCACTAATTATCAGGATTTTGCTGATCTTGTATCATTTACTTACCCCTCTTCCCTCCGTTTTTGGTTGGTGTAATTTAAAGCAAATTCCAGACATATCATTTCACCCACAGTTTCAGTATACATCTTGAACTTATAAGATTTTCATAGGAACTTTTCAAATCTTGAAAAGTTATTTTTAAATTTATCTGAATTATTAATCAATAAATTTTTAAAAGAAGGAAATAAGGGGAAAATTTAACCCTCCAGATAATAAGAACATATTCCATTTTAAAGCTACAATAATTAAGACCATGTATTGGCCCAGGAATGGGACAGCAGGGGCAAGGAAGAAACAATTTCATACACTGCTAATAGGAGTGTAAATGGGCACAATTTCTCTCGCGTGCACTTTGGCAATATGAATCAAAAGCCTTTAAACTGTGCATCCTTTTATTGTCTACAACTTACTCTTGCATAATTCAGAAAGAAATAGAAAGTAAATGTGGCAGAAAGTCAACAATTGGTGAATCTAGTTGAAAGGTATATAGGTGTTCTTTGTACTATTTATGTAATTTTTCTATAGAGTTGGAATTTTTCAAATATATAAAGTTTTGTTTTTTAATGTGCATCTTTTTGACCCAGAAGTTTTAGAAATTTATTCAGAGAAAGAAAAAGATATGCACAAATATATACGTATAATGAAGAAAGTGGAAGGATGTTCCCAGTCAGTTGTACATAATAGTGTAGAACTAAAAACAACCTAAAAGTTTAAAAGTAGAGGTTTATGAACGAGTCATTGTGGCACATGCATAGAATTAAATACTTTGCAATCATTTTAAATCATCTTGAAGAGTAGATATATTCTTGTGCAAAATTTTCACAAAATGTAATTACGTTACTGTGATGGTTAATGTTATGTGTCAACTTGGCTAGGCTATGATTCTCAGTGGTTTGGCAGGCACTAAGTAATCATCTTCCATTTTGTGATCTGATGTTATCAACCAATACATTGAAAGGGGAGTTTCCTTGGAGGCATGGCCTGCCTCCAGTAAATAAATGGATGTTGTGGAAAAGCCCACTCTTTTTCTCAATCCTGCACTCTTCTCATCTTCTGAGCTTCCGTTCTTGGTACATAAACCTGCAGAAGTCTCTGGCCTGCTGCCTGACCTGCAGATTTTGGATTCCCCAACCCCCACAACCTTGTGAGGCAGCAGAGGCATCCAGCCTGCCTCCTGACCTGCAGATTTTGAGTTGCACAGCCCCTGCAACCAAGTGAACCAGCAGAGGTCTTCAGCCTGTCACCTGACCCACGGATTTCAGACTTGCCAGCCTCCACAATGGCATAAGCCATTTCCTCACCATTGCATGAGCCATTTCCTTGAAGTAAATTTCTCTCTTTATATACATGTCACTGGTTTTGCTCCTCTAGAGAAGCCAGACTAAGACAGCTAGTTAGGACTCTTTGTCTGCAAGTGACAGAAAATGACTGAAGCTGGCGTGACGGTTATTATGTGATTGTCTCTCCGCTTCTATAATCTGCTTTGTGACGATAGGGTTGGGATCCTGCAAGAATTTCTTCTTGGATCCTCATCCAAGCTTTTAAGCTGCAATAATCCCAACTGCTTCCCTTTATTCCCCTCACCCCCAGCCTTAAGGATGGTATCTGCTTCCTGCAATTGCAACCTCTGTGATACTTTAGTATTTTCTTTTTACTTTTTCATTTCATCAATACTTATTTAGCAATTATCTATATCAAATTATTTTTGTAAAAATAACTGGTGTGGTTGCTGTCTCTTGATAGCTGGTTGAGCCTAAAAGGAGAATTTATTACAAGGATTTAAAGTATCTTATGGAATCTGAGGGCAGAAGCACCCTGGAAAGAGTCTGGGATAAGAAAATGGTTAGTGACCAGGAACCCAGGGAATGTCTTCTCGTATCTTGTCCCTGCTTCTGTTTATAGAACTTCTCATCTCTTTGCAGAAAACTGTCTACGCTATTCAGTTCACATATTAAATGACAGCTGTGCCCTGAGCTTTGACATTTTTAAATTTCCTTCACTTGGGAGTGTAGATCAGTCTGAATAAGAATATTATGGTCCCAATTTCAAATCCTGGTAGAAAGAATCTGATGGACCTGGTTTGAGTCGATGTCTATTCATGGTCTGATCATCTGTGACCAAGAGAGGAATATGGTTGTCTGGTGCCCATCTTTAAGGAAGAGGAAGTTAAGCTAGGATCATTGTGAGATGGGCCAAC
Source organism: Trichechus manatus latirostris (assembly GCF_000243295.1). Lineage (NCBI taxonomy): Eukaryota > Metazoa > Chordata > Mammalia > Sirenia > Trichechidae > Trichechus > Trichechus manatus. The sequence continues at coordinate 6,645,210 of NW_004443941.1, read as the reverse complement.
ATCCAAAAAGAACCTAACACAAATATCGAGTGGGAACAAATAAACAACCCATGTATAATATGATCCCATTTCTGTGAAACAAAGCAAAACAAGCTCTATCTATGTAGAAATATATGTCTATTGCTACTATGGAAACCCTGGTGACATAGTGGTTAGGTGCTACAGCTGCTAACCAAAAGGCTGGCAGTTCAATCCACCAGGCACTCCTTGGAAACTCTATGGGGCAGTTCTACTCTGTCCTATAGGGTCGCTAAGAGTCAAAATCGACTCAACAGCAATGGGTTTATTGCTAATACATATATTAAAAGAGACTGGAAAAATTTTGTGAACAAGAGTACGTATATATATATATATATATTTTGACTTTTCATTATAAAATAATCTCAGACTTACAAATGAGTTGAAAAAACAAAACAAAGAATTCCTATATATTTGTTATGGATTGAATTGTGTGCCCCAAAAAGATACGCTGTAAATTCTAACCACTATGCCTGTGGTTATAATCCCATTTGGGAATCAGTTGTCTTTGTTATGTTAATGAGGTAGGATTAGTGTAGGGTGTGTCTTGAGTCAATCTCTTTTAAGATATAAAGCAGGTTAAATAAGCAAGTGAGTAAGTAGAGATGGGGGAACAGAGATGCCAAGCCACATGAAGATTGTCTAGAAGCAGAATCTCAAAAGAGACAAGGACTTTCCTCTAGAGACAGAAAGCCTTCCTCTAGAGCTGACACACTAAATTTGGAATTCTAGCCTCCCAAACTGTTAGAAAATAAATTTCTGTTCATTGAAGCCATCCACTTGCGGTATTTCTGGTATAGCAGTCCCCTATCAGCTCACGCAGCGTGGATCCGCCATCTTGGACTCCTATCGGACACCAGCAAACAGGGGGTACGAGAAAGCAGCCTCACGGAGCGTCCAGCGGGAGACAAAACAACTGGTAATTTGCGACATACGCTTTCCCACCCCCCACCCTTCTTCACCCCCACTCGGTCTCCTCTGCTTCCCATGGCCACAATCTCTTGACCGGGAAACACCGGCTGCTTGGATTCCACACACCCGAACGGGTGGCTCTATGAGTGCCATTTGCTGGCTGCTGGTGCTCCATTTTTCCGCTTCTTTTGATTTCTTCCTTACCTCTCACCACCTCCCTCTCCTTTCGCTCAAATACCTGGCTCCGTGCTCCATCTTTGCTTCTTGCTGAGGAGCTCTGGAGCTCCGTTTCAGCGTGGAGCTGCTTCCCGGTCTGGGCTGCCATGCTGGTGGGATCCTGGGGCTTTTGTGCGTTTGTTTGTTTTGAATTGTTTGTTTGTTTTCTTTTCCTTTTCTTGAGTTGGGAGCCCTTTCTGGCCAGGCAGTGCTGCATGGCAAGGATACCTCCCCCTCGGCTTGCACAGACATGCAGAGGGATCCCTGAGAGCATTTCTTTTATCGTTGTTTGTTTTTTTTTTCTATTTTTTGGGGGGCCTTTCTTGTTCTTTTCTTTTTGAATTGTTTTGTTTTCTTTTCCCTCTTTCTGTCTTTGTTCATTGCTCAGTTTCTCGTCTCTCTATATCTTCCTTCTCTTTCTGTTCCCTGAATACCTGGTGTTGTATACCTCTACGCCTTCTAGCCAGGCTGTACTGCAACACCTGAGAGCGACTTCCCCAGACCTTACAGCTGCACCGGTGGGATCCCCGGGAACGTTGCGGTTCTTTAACTTTTCTGATTTTTATTTATTCATTCTTTTCTTTTCTTCCTCTTCCCCTTTCTGTTTTTCTCCATTTCATAGTCTCTCGAGAATCTCTCCACTCCAATGGCAAGCTCCCCTAGCATTCTTTTTTTGTTTGTTTGTAGGTTTTTGGCTCCTGTTCCTCTCTCCTCTCTCCCATATCCATCATAGCTCCACACATAACAATCTCCCTGCTGCATCTTGCCTACCTGCACTGTGCGCTTGACATCACACCAACAAGCAGCACGGGCACGGCCTACTGGAACCTGCCCTGCACTGATAACCGACCTGCTATGGTGGCTGTAGTAAGTTCCACAAACAACCCAACCCAGTAACTCGTCTTCAGATAGACCTGCCCTGCCGTGCCATATCTGAGTGACTGACCCTGCCAATTGGAGAAGGAGGTGAAAAGTACTGTGCCCACAGATGAGCAAACAATAAAGAACACACAGTCCGCCTGCTCAGACATAGTCAAATTTTTTTCTAAAAGGATGAAACAAACAAATCTAAAATCAGTAAATGAGAAAAATAACTACTGAATGCCCAGAAGACAGCAGACAATATCAAAACATTTACAAAAACAGGACAGGATGGTTCCAGTAGGTGTCCAAAATAAAACACCAGATGACTCTC
>NW_004443941.1:6624765-6631911 GCF_000243295.1 Trichechus manatus latirostris | reverse complement strand
TCATAAAACAATATGTGTACTACTGTTTCATGAGAAACTGTTTGTTCTGTAAGCCTTCACCTGAAGTACAATAAAAAAAAAAAAAAAAAGAATGGATGGTTGAATGAGAAGATGCTTCCAAACAAAAAAAAACTACAATGAGATACCATCTCACCCCAACAAGGCTGGCACTAATCAAAAAAATACAAAATAATAAATGTTGGAGAGGTTGTAGAGAGATTGGAACACTTATGCACTGCTGGTGGGAATGTAAGATGGTACAACCACTTTGGAAAACAATTTGGTGCTTCCATAAAAAGCTAGAAGTACCATACAATCCAGAAATCCTACTCTTAGGAACATATCCTAGAGAGATAAGAGCGGTCACACGAATAGACATATGCACACTCATGTTCACTGCAGCATTGTTCAGAATAGCAAAAAGATGGAAACAACCTAGGTATCCATCAACAGACAAATGGATAAACAAATTATGGTACATACACACAATGGAATACTACACAACGATAAAGAACAATGATGAATTGAGAAACATCTCGTAACATGGATGAATCTGGAGGGCATTATGCTGAGTGAAATTAGTCAGTCACAAAAGCACAAATACTGTATGAGACCACTATTACAAGAACTCAAGAAAAGGTTTAAACACAGAAAAAAGCATTCTTTGTTGGTTATGAGGATGGGGAAAGAGGAGGATGAGAATTCTCTAACTAGACAGCCGACAAGGATCAACTTCAGTCAAGGGAAGGGCAACACACGATACAGGAGAAGTCGGCACAACTGGACCAAAGCAAAAGGTAAGAGGTTTCCTGGACACATCCAAACACTTAGAGGTATGGAGTAGCTGGGGCTGGGGCCTGGGGACCATAGTTTTGGGGACTTCTAGGTCAGTTGGCATAACAAAGTTTATTAAGAAAATGTTCTGCATCCCACTTTGGTGAGTGGCATGTGGGGTCTTAAAAGCTTTTGAGCAGCCATCTAAGATGCATCAATTGGTCCCATTCCAGTTGGAGCAAAGGAGAAAGAAGAATACCAAATACACAAGGAAAACGTTAGCCTGAGAGACTAAAGGACCACGTAAACCAGAGACTCCACCAGCCTGAGACCAGAAGATCTAGATGGTGCCCAGCTACCACCACCAATCACCCTGATAGGGAACACAATAGAGAGTCCCAGATAGAGTGGGAGAAAAGTGTTAGGCAGAACTCAGATTCACATAAAAAGAACAGAGTTACTGGTCTGACAGAACTGGATGAACCCCCCAAACTATGGCCCCCAGAAGCTCTGAAACCATTCCCAAAGCCCACTCTTCAGATAAATATTAGACAGGACTATAAAACAAAAAATAATACACGTGAGGAGAGTGCTTCTTAGTTCAATCAGATACAGGAGACCAAATGGGCGGTTCCCGACCAGAGGCAGGATGAGAAGGCAGGAAGGGACAGGAACTGGTTGAGTGTACATAGGGAACCCAGTGCGGAAAGGGGGAGTGTGCTGTCACATTGTGGGGATTGCAAGTAATGTCACAGAACAATGTGTATACATTTTTGTACAAGAAATTAACTTGAGCCGTAAACTTTCACCTAAAGCACAATTTAAAAAAAAAAAAGTATCAGTGAAGAAATTGCAAAGTAAGTACGTCACTATTTGTGTGAAGTTTGCAAAACTGATTTTTCTAAGTGCAGAGGCTAGTCCTATGACAATGCTGCCAATATGTCAGGGCGTTATAAAGGCATGCAACAGAAAATTTTAGAACATAGTGAATATGCCATTTTCATACCATATGCTGCACATTCACTTAATCTTGTAGGACATAGCACAGTAGATTGTTGCCCGGAAGCAGTTGACTTTTTTTCTACTGTTCGGTTACTCTACACATTTTTTGCTGCCTTTACTCACTGATGGGCAATTCTTAAATATACTTAGGCAAATGATGGAGTATTAAAATATCTTTCTAATACATGCTGGGAAGCACATGCTTTAGCAACGAGTGCAATCCTGGAATCGTACAGTCAGAATCTCGATGCTGTAGAAAACATTGCTGAAGACCAGACACAAAAAGAAGATATGAAAAGAAAAGCTGAAAACATCCCCAACAAAATGCAAACACTAGAGTATATATTTATGTTGGTTATGTGGAATAATATATTGCAGTGTTTTCATCAGACGAGTCAAGCTCTCCAAAATTCGGAAGTAAATTTAAAGACATGCAAAGATCTTAACAAGTCTTTCACAGGATATTTATATCATTTAAGGGAAGATTTTGAAATTTTGAAAACACAACAAAACAAATACTGCCCAATACTGATTATCAAGCAGTTCATGGTTGCAGAGGCATTCAAAAGAAGTAAATGACAGAAGTGCCCCAGAAATATTGAGGGCCAATTTCGTGGAACCACGTACTATGCCATCATTGACGCACTTAAATCTTGCATGAGAAGAAGGGCAAAAGTGTATGAAGTTCTTTCAAACAGATTTTGCTTCTTAAACAATGTGGTAAACCTGATGACGAATGCATGAGGGCATCCAAGAAATTAGTGCAGGCTCATCCCCACAACTTAAATACAAACCTTAATGGAGAAGTGTGATAATTTCATTCTCACGTGAGAACTAAGTTTACAGATTCGGGAAAGACAAATTTTACTCACGTAAGCATGTATGATTCCATAATAGAAGATAAAATACAATGTGTATTCCCCAATGTTGAAATCGCTTTATGCATATTCTTAACTTTAATGACCACAATTTGCACAAAAGAATACTTATTTTCATCACTTAAGAGACACAGAAATCCTCAACATACAACAATGATTCAAGACTCAATTCGTTATCCTTTTTATGTATGGAAGTAGATATTGTTTGGCAGCTTAACTGTGATGAAATCATTGAAGAATTTGTAAGAGCAAAGAATAGAAAATTTTTTTTTAATTACAACATGTTAGAGATGAAAGATCTATCTAAAAATAAAATATGGTAATTTATTGTAATGTTTGTTTTCTGATCATTAGATTTTCTTTTATGACATCTTTTCATTCGTTCATTTATAATTATAGCATTTATTATGAAACAAGCATCAACACTGAAGTATGAGCTGTTTAAAGCAAAACTGGTGAAAGTCAATTTTTCATTGTGGGAGATCAACAGAATTTTACACCAATTGCTGAAACAACCAAGTTCACGGACTCATTTTCTTTGTTGTAGAATACATGGAATATTCTTTTTGAAGAAAACGTGGTATATGTTAAAAATCTTAGTACCCCGCATCCACTAAAAATTTTATAATCCAGTTCATCTCATCCCCTAAAATGGCATATGCCACTTTTGCATTCCATAGCTAACACTATTTTTGAAAAACCCAAACCCACCGCTGTTGAGTCAATTCCAACTCAGAGTGACCCTACAGGACAGAGTAGGACTGCCGCATATGGTTTCTAAGGAGCAGTTGGTGAATATGAACTGCTAACCTTTCAGTTAGCAGCCGTAGCTCTTAACCACTGTGCCACCAGGGTTCCAGCTAATATTACAGTTGCATTTAAAAAGAAGTTACATTATAGATAGCTAAGACACACACACACATACATATACATGTACATACGTAACTCACATATCCCGTTTGAATGTGTGGGGCACCACAGATTATCAGTGTTTAGGGCCCTCACGTGCCTTGACCCAACCCTGAGAACAGCAACGACAACCTACAGACCACATTCAGATTTTGTCAGCTGCCCCACTAATGTCTTTTTTCTGGAACATACTGCAATTCAGGATCACACGCTGCATTTAGTTGCCATGTCTCCTTAACCGGGGTAGTTAATCTTTCTTTGTCTTTAATGACCTTGACACTTCAGAAGACTCCTTAGCTGCTGTCAAGTCTGCTCCCGACTCATGGTGACCCCATGTGTTACGGAGTAGAACTGCTCTATAGGATTTTCTTCGCTGTAATCTTTACAGAAGCAGATTGCTAGGCCTTTCTTCTGTGGAGACACTGGGTGAGTTCAAATCACCAGCCTTTCAATTAGCAGTCAATTGAAAACGGCTTTCAGACACCCAGGCTCCTTTCTAGAGAGTAAACCAAAAAAAACCCAAAAAAACAAAAAAAACTCATTGCTGTCAGGTCAATTCCAACTCATAGCAACTCTACAGGGCAGAGTGGAATTGCCCCATAGAGTTTCTAAGGCTGTAATCTCTGTGCAAGCAGACTGCCACATCCTTCTCCCATGGAGTGGCTGGTGGGTTCCAACTGCTGCCTTTCAGTTAGCAGCTGAGCGCTTAACCACTGCGCCACCAGGACCCCTTTTCTAAAGAGTGAACAAAAAACCAAACCCGTTGCTGCCGAGTCAATTCTGACTCATAGCGACCCTATAGGACCGAGTAGAACTGGCCCATAGGGTTTCCAAGGAGCAGCTGGTGGATTCGAATCGCTGACTTTTTGGCTAGCAGCTGAGCTCTTAACCACTGCGCCACCAGGGCTCCTACTAAAGAGTACTGGCCAGTAATTTGTAGAATGTCCCTCAACTTGGCTTTATCTAATGTCTCTTCAAGATTAAATTCAGGTTGTATATTTTGGCAGGAATAGCACAGAAGTGATGTGCTTCTGTCACATACCCTATCAGGAGGCACTTACATCAATAAGTCTCATTACTGTGATGTTAACTGGGGTCATTGGGTTACGGTGGATCTGCCAAGGTTCTGTACTCTAAAGTTACTACTTTTCTCTTTGTAACTAATACCTATCTTCTGGGGAAATATTTTGACACTATGTGAATATCCCATTTCTCTATACTTTTGCCCATTAATTTTAGCATCCATAGATGATTCTTGCTTGAAACAACTTTTAATGTGTTGTTTGGCAAACAGTGATTATCTATTTCCACCATTTCTTCAGCTTTTATAAATTGGAATTCTATAGTAAGAAAGAGCTTTCTCTTCTCCTTCAATTATTTATTTATTCATTTTTTTATCATTACAAACTTAAAAATATTTGTTTTATCCCACAGGTTATAACCTATTACTATTACTATTTATCATATCACTTAAATTGCCCCATATTTAGCCATTGGGAGCCCCTGTAAGTTGGCTCCTGTGTCCTTTCAACATGCCCTCATTATTTTTGAGCACGTACTTATTTTTGGCATTGGAAAATATTCCAGGCTCATCTTGTTCTGTCCCTCTTCCAGTCCAGAAAGCAACCATTTCTCCAAGAAGTCCTGGTTCCTTTCCGTCCTTCCTCCCTCCCTTCCCCGCTCCCTTCCTTCCTTCCTTGGCAAAAGGCAATTAAAAACCAAGATCTGGGCACTAGGTGTGTTCACTGCTGCTTCAGTGTCATTGCTTCTAGGCCCTCTTAGCAGACAGACAGAACTAGGAAATACATGTATACACACATTATTATCTATCTACATATATACACACACCTATATCTATTTCTTTATCTATTAATCTCAAACCATGAGTTCATGCTGATAACTTTGATTCCAATGAACCCTCACAGGGTGCATTCTAGCCTTCTCCCTTTGCTTCTCTGTGATTCCTTTTCCAATGCTGCATATAATAACAACAGTAACGTCGTACTGAGTACCTATTTCATCAGGACTATGGTCAGTGCTTTACGTACATATCTCATTTAATCTTTACAACAACTCTACAGAAGGTAATATTTTTATCTGCGTTTTATAGAAGATGAAAATGAGATACTGAGAGGTTACATAATGTGACTAATTACTTATGAAGCGTTAGCCAAGATTTAGACCCGAGTAATCTGACTCCAGAATTCATCTTCTTGACCACTATGCATATCCCACTAATAAAACCAGAGAAAGCCAGCACAATATAGACCAGCCTCACCCAGATGTCATTTTCTAACCAGGCGGATGAAAGAATTAAACATGAAAACTCAAATAATAACAAGTTAGAAGAGAACATAAATGAATATTCAGTCTCAGGCTGGAAGAACTCTGTGAGCTTGTAAGTGTCCACTCCCCAGCTGCAGAGTAAACTTAGGATACACTCCCTCTCTCAGCTGTGTGGCAGGAATCAGTGAAACAAGGAAGCCGCAGCTGCGTGCATTTTTTTTTTTTTTCAGAGATCATCCATGGCGTGTCTGCCCTCCTCCCTGTTTGAGCTCACTTTGTATTGCTTTCTCTGTCAGACCAATCGGCTTTGAATTAGAGCTTCCTCTTCTCATTGTCCTGTAAGAATTTGGCACCCCGACCCCAGACTGTTGGTTTTGGCACTACCAGCCCAGTAACTCCATAGGACACTGACCCAGTAATTATTCTCTTGGCTCTGTTCACTACAGCCACATGCCCACTTCCAGCCCAAGGTCTCAGAGCTTCACCTCACCTTCCGGGCCCCCATCTGTCCACTGCAGGGGACTGTGGTCAAAAAGTAACAGGAAACACGTGCAAACAAACATAAGAGCAGATAGGTAGGTTTGACTACGCAGGAAAGCATTAAACATCTATTCTTCATAACAACATATTATTCTATGAGTATATGCATACATGACAGACTACGAAGATGGACCTGGTGGTCTACTTTCTGAAAAAACTGGCCAGCGAAAACCTTGTGAATAGCAGCAGAACATCATCTGATACAGTGCCAGAAGATGAGCCCCCTCAGGTTGGAAGGCAAACATAGCAACAATTGTGTGGATGGCACAGGACTGGGCAGTGTTTCATTCTGTTGTTCATGGGGTCTCTATGAGTTGGAACTGACTTGACAGCACCTAACAACAACAGCGTATGCATACACAAAGGAACCCCAGTGGTACAATGGTTAAGCACTGGTATTCTCCGTGGGAGAAAAGACCTGGTCATCTGCTCCCGTGAAGATTTCAGCCTAGGAAACCCTAAGGGGCAGTTCTACTCTGTACTTATAGGGTCGCTATGAGTCAGAATTGACTTGATGGCACATGTCTTAGTCATCTAGTGCTACTCTAACAGGAATACCACAACTGGTTGGCTTTAACAAAGACAAATTTTTCTTACAGTGTAGTAGGCTTCAAGTCCAAATTCAGGGCATCAACTCCAGGGGAAGGCTTTCTCTCTGTCGGCTCTGGAGGAAGGTCCTCATCATCATCAATCTTCCCCTGGACTAGGAGCCTCTCTGCGCAGGAACCTCAGGTCCAAAGGACACACTCTGCTCCTG
>NW_004443941.1:6609893-6624665 GCF_000243295.1 Trichechus manatus latirostris | reverse complement strand
ACTCGTGAGGAGTGTGCCTCTTAGCTCAAGTAGATACAAGAGACTAAACGGGCAGCTTCTGTCTGGAGGTGAGATGGGAAGGCAGAGAGGGTAAGGAGTTGGTTGAATGGACATGGGTAATCAGGGGTGGAGGGGAGGAGTGTGCTGTCACAGTATGGGGAGAGCAACTAGAGTCACATAAGATTGTATATATAAATTTTTGTATGGGGAAAAAAAAACTACCCTCCTACAACTTACCTGTAGATAACATATTAATAAAGAGTGAATTATGCAGCTTCGGCCAGCTGGAAAGGGCTTGCCCTACTACTAGGTGACATAAGCAAATTCAAGCCTTCCAGTCTTTCATGTAACCCACACTTGAAAAAAAAAAATAGTACAAAGAAAAATGAATTTAAAAAAGAGTATATATCATAGAGCAGAAATGCCTTAGCTGTCTTAACTGTTAGAGACAGCATTGTGTATATTATACGACATTGCTTAAATATAGCAGAGTATAGAACTCTACAAATGAAAGTAACCTGAGAAGTGCCTCTTGAGGACTTAAAAAAAACTGATAAGGAAAATGAGATTGTCTCAAACCACCTCATGTGTTAAGATGGTTTCAACCCAGCTAATGGGTAGGTTTGGGAGCCCTGGTGGCATAGTGGTTAAGAGCTCAGCTGCTAACCAAAAAGGTCAGCAGTTCAAATTCCCCAGCCACTCCTTGGAAACCCTATGGGGCAGTTCTACTCTGTCCTATAGGGTTGCTATGAGTCGGAACCGAATCGACGGCACCTAACAACAACAACAACAACAACGTGTGGGTTTGAGATTTAAACGAAAGAAAGACGTCATTGTAACAATCTCCACTGGAAGTCTACCAAGTTGGTTTATTGCTGTAAGTAGTGATACAGATAAGAAGGATCCACGCGTCACATGTATCTCCATCCTTGAGTCCTACTGCTTGGCCAGCAGCACAAGCCACCAGGAGAATGCTCATCACTAACTAGGATAGTGCTTCTCAAACTTTACCGAGCACGGGAAGCATTGGAGGACTCGTAAAACACAGATTGCCAGCCCACTCCCAGAATTTCTGATTCCGTAGGTCTAGGGTGGGGTCAAATAATCTGCATTTTTAACAAGCTCCCAGGTGATGCTGATACCGCAGGTCCACAAACCACACTTTCAGTGGCAAGGTTCTATATCATTCACCACATCACACAACAGTATATATTTTCAGTACCCTAAATGCAATTCTCAGCAACCAACTAAAAAAAAACCTCATTGCTGTCAAGTTGATTCTGACTCATAGCGACCCTATAGGACAGAGTAGAATTACCCCATAGGGTTTCCAAGGAGCAGCCGGTGGATTCAAACTGCCAACTTTTTGGTTTGCAGCCGTAGCTCTTAACCACTGTGCCACCAGGGCTCCATCAGCAACCATGTAGGTCCTAACTATTAGAACTTTGTCTTTATCACTGTTCCCCTTTATTTTGGTCTTATCCATCCACATGAGGCTGCTATCTTTCATATATAAATAGTAGTAATATATGTTTTGCTACAATAGTTCTTCTCTTCAGACTATGTTCAACAATAGAATTTCATCCCAGAAAGGTGCTAAATTATTGCATCCAAGTGTTTCTGTTACTAACACATAAGATTGCAACTGGTACCATTTGTCCATTTTTAACCCAACACCACTATAAAGTCATCACAATCTATATGGTCAGATAGTATACCATAAGTTATTGTTCTCTGACAGTGTTCTTACAGTTGTTCTCTTTGTTCCCCTTTGAAGCTTCTTCGTAGCTGAGAGAACTGGAAAGTAATGGTGCCCACGCTGCATGTGGTCAGTACTTGACCTGGCACTTTCTGCCCGACAGACACTATGTGGAGTGAGCTATTACCAGCAATCTGTTCATTCTACCCGCCAGTAGGCGTGGCAAATAGGACTTGTTCCAACTAGGCCACAGGTCCCCTTGAAAGCTAAATACTACATATGGCATTTGTTGAATCATTTTATTGTCCACAAGTCAGAGATATATTTATCAGGGCTTCATTCACCTGGAAAATCTGTGAGCTTCTTACCTATAGATGGTAATTAAATGTGTAAACAGAGTATTTTTCCCAGTCCCAAATTCAGTGAATTTCACTGATTAAGGAAAACTAATTTTGACTATGACGTTCACTGCTAGGCATATTGGCACCTTTTTTTTTTTTCTTTCAGATCAATGTTAGCACATATCAGCTTATAAAAACTTTCATATTTCCATTTCATTGGAGTCACTTAGGGGGGAAAACCTAGAAATTTCATATGCTAGCTGTTATACATGGCCCCCTCTCCTGAAAAATATGAAGTGAATCAAAGTTTATGTGCTAAAAAAATCTTGAAACATAGAAAAGAGCTTTAAATTTTCTTGTTTTTCATAGCATCCAATTTAACACACATAAGCCAAAGATCTCAATATAGAAGGCAGGGAAAGGAGAACAGGAAGGGCGGGGAGGTTATGGTAACTATTGTCTTGGGCAGTTTAGTCTCACCCCTTCTTCTGATAGTTGACACCCCCACCCCAAAGCTAAAAGGCAAGTGACCCAGACTTGGACAAAGTGTCCCAAATTCCTGGCCATAGGGATTATTATTCTGAGCAGGTGACACAAATTGAGATAGTCCAAGTCCTTTCCCAGCAGCGAGTAGAGATGGCCCCTTGGCTCTGAGGTCATGGAGCTAGGAGGAAGTGAAACCCTTATTTTATGAGGGTTTTGCATACCTCATGAAAAGACTTAAATACAAGAGAATGAGGCCAAAACAGAGAGAAAAATAAACCTGAGAGAAAGAAAGAAAGAACATACATATATAGAGAGAGAGAAAGAGAGAGAGCCCTGGTGGCACAATTGTTAAGTGCTCGACTGCTAACCAAAAGGTTGCTGGTTCGAACCTACTCAGCAGCTCTGCAGGAGAAAAGACCAGGTGATCTGCTCCCACAAAGATGGCTGTTGTTGTTAGGTGCTGATGAGTCGGTTCTGACTCAGAGCGACCCTATGTACAGCAACAACACAACGAACACTGCCCAGTCCTGCACCATCTTCACAATCATTGTTATGTTTGAGCCCACTGTTGCAGTCAATGGTGTCAATCCATTTCGTCGAAGGTCTTCCTCTTTCTCACTGACTCTCTACCTTACCAAGCATGATGTCCTTCTCCAGGGACTGGTCCCTCCTGATAACATGACCAAATTACGTGAGACAAAGTCTCGCTGTCCTCATGTCCAAGGAGCACTCTGGCTGTATTTCTTCCAAAACAGACTTGTTCTTTCTTCTGGCAGTCCATGGGATAGTCAATATTCTTCGCCAATACCGTAATTCAAAGGTATCAATTCTTCTTCGGTCTTCCTTATTCATTGTAAAGATTACTGCCTAGGAAACCCTATGGGGCAGTTCTACTCTGTCACACTGGGTAGCTATGAGGCAAAATCAACTCAACAGCACAAAACAACATGTATCTCTCCGCTCTTACCCTATATATATACATTTTTTTTCTTTCTCTCAGGTCTATTTTTCTCTGTGTTTTGTCCTCACATATATGGAGATAGAAAACGAAAAAAACCTTTCACTATCCTTTGAGTCCCTGGGTCAGAAGTGCCTAAGTCAGATCCTTCCCTATTCTCCCATAACCACGAACCACTAAATTCTACTCTTTTCTTAAATTACTTTGGGTAGGATTTCTGCCCCTTGACTAACAGTAAAGCATATTACAATTTACCCATTTCTAAGTAGTGACATCTTTTAATAGTCAATCTCGCTCCCACCCCTGGGATGAAAAAAAGTACCGTGGGAAATAAAATTAGATTTAAACATTAACTCTAAAGCTGTCTGATATTTCGTCTGGAATTTGCTTGAAAATAGGCTCGTTTAACATATGTACGCGTGTCTACATCCCAGGGATAATTATTTGACATTTTTAACACTGTGATCAGGAGTCCATATCCTGGGCAGAGGTGATTAATAAGCAGTTGAAAGACCCTAATCAGTAGTCTGCCCTCCAAACGTGGCTACTGCAGTGCTTTAGATATCATTATTTGAACTTGACCCTAAGTTATATTTTTTCATAGTGAAATGAGCAGTGCTCAAGATACACCACACTGGTACTTCCACCCTGCATAAATGGAGTCTAAGAATGACACCAAACCTCACATCCTTTGAAGTAGCACCCAAGGTCTAATTTGTTTACTCCAGTGTCACCCTTCTTAATACAGAATTCTGTCACTAGATCTGGTTGGAAGGTTGGCTCGCCTCTGTTAGAATATGGTTGTATCAGCATCTAAGTGGATCTTCTATGCAAGGTGCTTGTTAGAGTGCCCAGAACAAGGAGTGTGAAGTTTTTAGGAATGGTTTGTATGATGCACTTTTTTGGTCTATTTGCTGATAAATGTTTGTGTGGAAAATTTAGGTCCGGGACTAGCTATCATTGTAATAAACCACAGTAACAAAATTGTAGGGAAGGAATCATGACTCCCGTGAGGTGCATTTTCTCTACATCACAGCTTCTTCCCAAGCAACATGCTTGGTTACAGTTTACAGAGATAGTGACTGCCCTCAGTCCTTGGGGCAACTGGCCATAAGATACCATTAGGAACAGAAGTCAAACATGGCAAAGCAGCAAGATAGAAGGAGCCTGGGATTTTGAGACTAGGAAGCTCCCATACTATTCCTGGATGGCCTAATGGTTTAAATTTTGTTTAAACCACTCTTATTTGGAATTCTTTTTCTTGTGGCTATATCAAATTCTTACTGATACACCATTTTACAGATGACAAAAATGAGAGGATAAACGAAGTGCACGAGCTCACACAACCAGAAACTCATGACAGCGGGATTCAAATCAGTTTCATTGAATTCCAGTGATCATGTTATTTCCATTTTTGCCCTTTTAGAATTCTCCATGATCTGGTCACAGCCTACATTTCCAGACTCATCTCTTGCCACTTTCCCACACATCTTTGTCTAGAAAAGGTTGAGCCTTTTTGAAAGATTTGGACCAGTGCAGAAAATAACAGGGGAACGTAGCACTTGAACAGAGTCCCAGGTGGGAAACTTGTTTCCCCCGACCATACTTCCTTGGGGGTACAACAGGGTCTCACCAAAGGTAACAAAACAACAAGAGCAGCAAAACAAAGCAAAAGTAAGGGGGGGTCTCCATCCTCAAATCCTTCCACTCTTGTTTAGGTCCTTGGGGGAGGTCTCATGTTTTCAAGAGGGATTTTGTGAGATTTGGGGAGCAAACAGCACTGCTTCTGGGCTCAGGTGATAGCCCTGACTTTATTCCTCTACTCATGATTGTCTCATTCTTCCAGGGCATGCATGGGTGTTGCTGGGGGTATCGTTCATGTTGTAGTCCATGTGAATGGAGCCCCCTGGAGTTGCACAAAGTGACAGTATTGAATGTAGCCACCTGTTCTGTGTGCTTTGCTCGGAGTCAGCATGTTAACATGGAGGAAATCATCCTCCCATAACCTGTGTCACATCAATGGAGCCCACAAGCGATGTGCCTGATGTGCCTAGCTTCTTATGATACCTCTAATAAAACAGACCTTCCAGACAGCTTGTTTGTTTGCAGCCCCCAACACCACAGAAATCACATGCTGGCTTATTCTGGATGGACTGGGAAACAACCTGAAGGACATGAACCATGATGCATTTAAAATCATCTTTCCCTTCTGGTTCCTTACTCTTGTCCCTAAACCAAGATGGTATAATTCAGTCCTCTTCCCTACTTTAGGCTGTATGATGGGCGCCTTACTTGGGACTTATTCACTCAATAAATATTTATTGAGTATATGCTATGTAGTCCTGGTGGTGCAGTGGTTAAGCGTTCGGCTGCTAACCAAAAGGTTGGCAGTTTGAATCCACCAGTCGCTCCTTGAAAACCCTATGGGGCAGTTCTATTCTGTCCTATAGGGTTGCTATGAGTTGGAATTGACTCAACGGCAATAGGTTATATATATATACATACTATATATCAGCCCCTAGCTAGAAGCCATGGATGTAATGGTGTCTGTCCTTCAAAAATTGAGAATATAGAAGACTAGACTTACTGGTCTGACAGAGACTGGAGAAACCCTGAGAGTATGGCCCCCGGACACCCTTATAGCTCAGTAATGAAGTCACTCCTGCGGTTCACCCTTCAGCCAAAGATTAGACAGGCCCATAAAATAAAATGAGACTAAATGGGCACACCAGCCCAGGGGCAAGGATGAAAAGGCAGGAGATGACAGGAAAGGGGGTAATGGGGAACCCAAAGTCAAGAAGGGGAGAGTTATGACATGTCATGGGGTTGGCAACAAATGTCACAAAACAATATGTGTATTAATTGTTTAATGAGAAACTAGTCTGCTCTGTAAACCTTCATCTAAAGTACAATAAATAAGAATTAAAAAAAAAGAAGTTGAGAGTATAAGTTTGAAGCTTGGAGTCCTGTGGGCATCAGATGTCAGTCTCTGTGTTGTCTTTACAACGAGGCTCATGGGCCCTCATGTACATAGACCCCATGTTGGTCCTTCCATTTACCCACAAGTCATACCTGGATATATTTGAATTTGTATCAGCTGCACAGATATCTGCTTTGGGATTCCTGATACAGATAGATAAAATTTCCACAGAGAGAGAAGAGACGGAAGGACATTGACTAAGATACTCAGCGACTAATTTCTACGGTGTTGGGGGCTGCAATACAAATAAGCTATCTGAAAGATCTGTTTTATTGGAGATATCATAGGAGCCACTGGTCCCCAGGGGCTCAAGTCAGAAACTCAGGGATCATCTAGACTCAGTCTCCAACTCCAATTCACTATATCTTCTAATTTCTATCACTTTGTTGGTGTCAAATCCATCCTCTCCTCTCCGTTTCCACGTCACTGGCTTAATTCTGGCAAACATCTCTTCTGCTTTACATGTTTGCAAATAACCTTCACACTACAGTCCGAGTGGCCTTTCCAAAACACAAAGTGGAGCGTGTCACCTCTTTGCTTAAAGTCTTCACAGTTCTTTGGGTGGAGAAACAGAACTGCCTCTGATCTTCTTAAGGGACTTTTGGGAGCTTACAGGATCGAAGAGCAGGCTGAAGAACCAGGCTTGGAACAAGGTAGCTCCTGAGGGTTTCAGTAGCAGGACCCCAGGAGGGGGATCTTAACTGGGTACTGACGCTGCAATGAGTGGACTCTACCTACTCCTTCTCTCCTTAAGTTACCCATTGCTGTCAAGTCTATTCCAACTCATGCCAACCCCATGTGTGTCAGAATAGAACTGCACTCTGTAGGGATTTCAATGGCTGTAATCTTACAGAAATAGATGGTAGACCTCGGGTGGTTCTCAACGTTTCATTTCACAATAATTCCATAGCGCTGCTGGCTGGATTCAAACTGCCAACCTTTCAGTGAGTAGTCAAGTACAAACCGTTGGTGCCACCCACGGGCCTACTTATGTTACATTGCGCAAGATACAAGGTCCCAGGACAGAGAATATGGTTGGTCTAGTTTAGGTCACACGCCCAGCCCTTGACCATACCAAGGAGGTGAAAGGGAAGTCTAGAGGAAGAAGCCTAAAGAGACTCCTTTGGTTTTGGTAACAGGGGGATACTTGGTTTACCATTCCACGAATGAGACACATGGAAGAGAGACAATTTCTCCAACAGATATTGGGGGGCAGTTAGAAAGAGGGTTGGAGGCTGGGTGACCAAATCGTGGTAAATTTCGGTCCTCTGCATGACACAGGGATACTTTGTCAACTTCCCTCCCTCCCTTTCCTGTCACTCTGCAGCATCCCGCACTCCAACCACGCCGGCCAACTTTCACGCACGCTACTCGCTCTTGCCTCTGTGCCTTTCCACACGTTGTTCTACCTGCCTGATTAGTCTCTCTGCCCCTTGTCCCCTGATGAAAGTCCACACATTCTTCAGACTCAACTCCCTTGACTTTCCAAGCAGAAGGTGGTAGACCTTGGATGGTTTTCAACATTTCATCTCACAATAATAGCTAGAGTGATGGTTCTGCATCAGAATCACCTGGAGGGCTGGCTAAAATCCAGATCACTGGACCCACTCGCAGAGTTTCTGTTTCAGTAGATCTGGGGCAGGACCCAGGAATTAGCATTTCTAACAAGTTCCCAGGCGATGCTGGTGCTGCTGGTCCAGGGACCACAATCTGCTTTACAGACAAAAACAAAACAAACAAACAAACAAACAAAAAAACCCAAACTCTTTGCTGTCGAGTCGATTCCGACTCATAGCAACCCTACAGGACAGGGGAGAACCGCCCTACAGAGTTTCCAAGTAGTGGCTGGTGGATTTGAACTGCCAAACTTTTAGTCAGCAGTGGAGCTCTTAAGACACTGTGCCACCAGGGTTCCTGTTTTAGAGTGGTGGTGTCTAAATATGACTACATACATGCCAGCCTCACCTGTGATCTGTTAAAAAATATGGATTCCTGGACTCACGGCAGGGCTACAGAATCAGATACTCAGAGTGGGGTCCAGAAATCTGCATTTTAAATAAGTTCCCTAGCTGCTGTTTCTACCACAGTCCTGGCACAGGTTTTTGAATGGGCATTTAAGGAGTACTGTAATATAGTCTGTGGGCTCTGATTAGTCAGCCATCCCCCACTTTAAACAAAATGGCAGAAAAGGTTGGTATATTTCTTCCTAATATGACAGAAGCAGCTCCAAAAAAGGACACCTCTTACTGGTTAAGAGATTATGTTAGTGAAGATAAATATAATTTCACAAAAATATTTTAAAATATTCATCCTTGTTAGTAATAAAAAAGTTAGAATTAAAATAAAGGACCAACTTCTACCTCTTAGATGAACCAAACATTGATATAATTTATCATGTTAGAGATGGCGGGGTAAAATTGCTGTTGGCATCATAAATTGATACGCTCTTTGTGAAAAGTAATTTGGCAATATAATCAAGGGCCAGAAAATGTTTTATTTTGTCACCTTGATTTAGTAACCTTTGATTCAGTCATCTCATTTCTGAGAATCAATCCAAATAATTCCTAATATATTAAAACTCATATGAATGAATATCTATATTACAGTATTATTTTAATCGTAAAACACTAGAAACAACCTAAATGTCTGAAAATAGAGTAGTGGTTAAGTAAGTACATGTGCTTGATGGAATATTATAAAGCAATTTAAATGACTGGTTATTAATTCACACACAAAAATAAAACAGTTGCCAGGTTGCCCCCAATGGACAATGGACATCATAATTTACAACAAATCTGTTAATGATATCATGTGTCATTTTATACATTAAGTGGGAAAATGCTAAATTTATATTTTCAAAAGATTATGCCAATTAGTGAGCAAGGAATGTATACCAGGTTCCATGGTTGAATATCAGTATTTTTATTTCTTTCAGTTCTTGTAACTGTATTTGACTTGAATTTTGGATTGGGTTAGTTCAGCATCGCTTTTGCCCCTAAAAAGAACTATTCATTGAAGATCTGACGATATCTTATTTGTTTTGCTCTTGTTTTCTTCTTACTTAGCCCTGTAGAGTTGATTTATTTAATCCTGATTATCCATTAAGGACAAATTTCCCTTATATGTACACTTGTATTTATCTAATTAAGAAATTATAGCTAAGACATATCCAAACCAAAACCCGTTGCCGTCGAGTTGATTCCAACTCACAGTGACCCTATAGGAGAGAGGAGAACTGCCCCACAGGGTTTCTAAGAAGCAGCTGGTGGATTTGAACTGTTGACCTCTTAGTTTGCCTCCGAGCTCTTAACCACTATGCCACCAGGGCTCCTAGGACGTATTATGAGCTTTAAAAATGTTCAGATATTTAGGCCCAGTAATTATATTTCTGAAAATAAATATTAGGGCTATAATCCAAAATGCTGATAGAGTTTTATGCATGGAGATGTTCACTATAATTTTGTTTACAATATTTCAAAATTATCTAATAGTAAGAAAATTGTATTATATTTATAAAGTGGTTTAAGAACATGGGAACATGTTATAACATTAAGTAGAAAAAGCAGTATACAAGCTTGAATATTTATCATGATCGTAACTATGTAAAATAGGCATATAAAATACTAGAAAAACTCTAAAATGCTAACCTGGTTATACTTGAAGCATGATATATTTTTTTTCTTTCTACTTACCTGTAATTTCCAAATGTCCTTCACAGTGAGCATGTATTACCTTTATATTAAAAAAAAATATATATTAAGACCATAACAGTTCAAATTGACAGAAATACAACTCAAATTAATTTGAGACAAAAAGGGAGAGGAGTTGAGGGGAGCAGGGAGAGAGAGGGAGTGAGAAGTTCAGTGACAGATTTCGCTTCAGGCCCAAAAGGAAATTATATCATCGGGCCCCTTTCTTTTCCCCTTCCCCCAAGATCTCAGCTCAGTCTCCTCTGTGTAGTGACCTCATTTTCTTTCATCTTCCTGGCTGCCAGGAAGTAGGTTGCCCACAGCTCTAGGCTTACATCATCTGATTTAGGAATCCCAATGGAAAGAGATGTCTTCTTCCCAATGTCTACGTATCAATTGCAGAGAAGGACCCTGATAGGCCCTACTTGGTTCACAGTGCCCATGCCTAGACCAATCACAGTGTCTGGGTATGCTCTATTAAGATTGAGATTAAGACTGACATGTGCCCACATAACAAGAGGATCTGGTACTGGAAGAAAGGAGAGAAATAGCATAACGACCCGCTGAATTAAGAAAGATATTGGGGGCAATGTAGAATGCTACTGCAGCTCACTTTCATCATCCACATTCTTGCATTTCTGTACATGCAACTCCAAAGATGTCCCCTGCTGAACTAAATGCAACTCCTCCATGCTCAGCTGCTCTCCCAACAAGACAACCCAAAGTCTTGTTCAGTGACCACATGTCTCAGAGTCTAGGAATGCTGGGCCATAGGCTTTCCTCTTGGTCAGGCTGAGGTGGGGCTCCTCATGGTCCTGCAATGCAAATGTCATCCAAGTATGTTTCTCTGTCAGTGAAGTAATTCTTGGGTGACTTCTGCCCAAGTGAGGAGCAAATCTCTTTACCCGTCATATCTTAGGACAGCACCAACTTTAGCCACCAACTTCCTGTTGGCCAGATTATGAGACCTGGATATTGCCTTAGGCTTTGAACAATCACAGCCTTGATTCCAAATTGGGTTTATCTGGTAATACAAACCCCTTTAGACCTCAGCTGCCTTTTTGCCAGTTTGATACCTGCGGATTTCACAGACTAGGCACCAACATTAGAAATCTCACCTTGCTCTCCCAGTTTCTGTCTCTTAGCAGCAGATCTCAGGGCTTTGCCCATCATCTGGGCTCTCAATTTCTGCCTCCCATAATGGTTAGCTGACCCAAGCACCTGTATCCCACTGGGTAGTATTTTACCGTGGGGATGATGTCTAACTGTTTGGTAGGGAATTTAGAGCAAGAATTATTTGGTGGGGGGTGGGGTGGGAAACAGGGTTACCCTTATTTTTAGATTACCCTCAGGAGCCCTGGTGGTGCAGTGATTAAGCGCTGGGCTGCTAACCGAAAGGTGGTTGGAACCCATCAGCTGCTCCTTGGGAGAAAGATGTGGCAGTCTGCTTCCGTAAACATTGACAGCCTTGGAAACTCTATGCAGCAGTTCTACTCTATCCTATAAGGTCACTATGAGTCGGAATCAACTTGACAGCAATGGGTTTGCCTTTTTACCAGGTCCCCAGGAGTACCTGTGTGATGAAATGGTAACGTTCTCAACTGCTAACCAAAAAGTTGGTGGTTCGAATCCACCCAGAGACATCTCAGAAGAAAAGCCAGGTGTCTACCTCTGAAAAATCAGCCATTGAAAATCCTACTCTGACACATGTGGAGTCACCATGAGTCAAAAGAGGCTCCACAGCAACTGGTTTTGGGGCAGTGGTAGTTCAGTGGTAGAATTCTTGCCTTCCATGTGGGAGACCCAGGTTCGATTCCTGGCCAATGTACTTCATGCACAGCCACCCCGTCTGTCCGTGGAGGCTTGCGTGCTGCTATGGTGCTCAGCATGTTTCAGCAGAGCTTTCAGACTAAGACAGGAAAAGAGACCTGGCGATCTACTTCCGAAAATAATCTACTTCCGCGGTGAAAATCCTATGGATCTCAACGGTCTCATCTACTACTGATCACAGGATGGTGCAGGACCAGGCAGCGTTTCGTTGTTGCACATGGGTTGCCCTGAGTTGGGCAGCTAACAATAATAACAACAACAGCCGGGTCCCAATATGTTTCCTGCCTCCTTCCCTTGTATTAGTTTTAGCTGGGTGCATAGAGTTCAGTCGTTGAGTCAGAAAGAAGAATTATTTGATCCTCAATGGCCCTGGATGGCTGGCTAGAGGCCGAACAGGCCCCGCTGTGTGCTGCTGCCTTTCTGCTTTCATACAGAATTGGATTCAAGCTTGCCCTTTTCTCCTAGCACAAAGGGTTTCCTCCAAGCATCCCCGTGTTTGCACCATCCCAGTTTGGCGATATGTCCAGTGAAATGGGTACCATGTTTGATGGGGTCTAGGTCATGTGTCCACCGCTGGAGGGGGGTTTACCGGAAAAAGGGAGGAGGGGTGGGAATACATGCTGTACTAGACTACAAGTAGACTATGAGCTTTATATTTAAAAGAATTTAGTACTTTATATTAAAAAAAATCATCAAATCTGAAACTGAAAGGTATGGGTAGAAAAGATTCTGTAGGATCACACCCTAATCTTTAAAAATTGCAGGGTGATCGCAAACAGAACAAGAGTCAGAGGCAGAGAGCAAGTGAAAGAGCAGAAGACTTTGCCACCGTCTCTTCACACCATCAGAAACGCAAGAGCCAGTCCTCACAATATTGAGCGAGTTCCTTCACTTTCAGCAAGAGCAGCTTCCAAATGTTTGAAACGTAGAGTCATGTATGTTTTATTTTTATAAAAATATGGGCTTTAGGTTTATAATAACATTCAGTGAATGCCTACATTTCCAACCTAGAACATTTCTCCCCCAGTCAAGAGCTTTCTACCAGCATTGAGCCTCCTCACTCAGACGCTGGTTCCCAACCCTTTTGGTTTTGCACCCTCGTGTTCTATCTTGCTTTCTCCCTTAACCTCAAGTCCAATCCAGATCCCTAG
This sequence comes from Trichechus manatus latirostris, assembly GCF_000243295.1. Taxonomy (NCBI): domain Eukaryota; kingdom Metazoa; phylum Chordata; class Mammalia; order Sirenia; family Trichechidae; genus Trichechus; species Trichechus manatus. The sequence goes on along the minus strand of NW_004443941.1, from coordinate 6,611,531 downwards.
AACAGCGGGTCTGGCCCACTTATTTATAGTGGTAGACTTAAAAATACACCTTCAACATTCTGCTAAATTTCTTTAAGGTTGTTTTTAGAATAAACTTTTTATTTTTGAATGATTTTAGATTTACAGAAACGTTGCAAAGATAGTACAGAGAGTTCCTATATATCCCTCATCCAGGTTCCCCTAATGTTAACATCTTAGCTAGCCAGGGTGCACTGATCAAAACCAAGAAATTAACATTGTACGTTACTATTAACTAAACTCCAGACTTTACAGTGGAGTTCACCAGTTTTTCACTAATGTCCTTCTTCTGTTCTAGGATCCAGTCCAGGACAGCACATTGCGTTTAGTCTGCTAAATATTAAAACGAATGATTTTTCAAGTCATTTCCAGTTATGACAATGACAAAGAACATGGAGTGTTAATATTTCAGATGAACTACTAATTAGCAAAAAAAACACACGTTGTCAAGATGCCACTTGCTCTGAGACTGTGAGCTCCTCCGGGGCAAATTCTCTGTTATTTGTTTGGCACACTGTAGCTATATATAGTTTCATACATTTTCTACAGGATGTAGTTTTCACAGCAGTAAGCTGAGGGAAGTACAAGGAAATTCAAAGCATTCTAACCTTTGGTGGAAAACAATCTCATTCTCCCTAATGGAATTAGTAGAATTAGGATTTTATTTCAGTGATGTGCTATAAAGGTAGTATGAATATAATTTCTGAATACATTACGGGCCTAATCTAATCATCACAGACTGAGCCACAGAAACCACAAAAAGACCATAGAAACAGATTCTTGTCCAACCTATTTCCCTAGGAGGAGGGACACTTGCCAACAAAACCCAAAAGCTCTCTCCAGGAAAAGAAAGCTCTCTCTAGGAGTAATACATGGAGTAATTTGGGGGACAGTAAAAGGTACTTTGCAATTTTAAATGAAAATATTTTCAGACTTCTAGAGGGTATCTTGTATACACAGCTTAAAAAAATGTCCGTGGGTGATGGTTGCACAACATAATTAATGTAATCGAAATCACTAAATTATACATCTGAAAAAAAATGTACATCTTTTATTTAAAAAGAACAAATTTTAGGTATTAAAACAAAAGAGCTATAAAGAATTCTACTTGAAATCAACTCAAGGACTTGTTCAATCCAAGAGAATTGCACAACTTTGGTAAGAATATATTCCATTTCGGTCTTGACACAATAGTTATTTTCAGGTGCTGGCATCAATCACGGATGACATGTACAATTCCTGTAGAGGTCTTTCTCTCTCTGTTTAGCTCTTCATCAACACACACACAAAACTCAAGTGTTTCTATAATAGTTTGTAAAACCCTAATAAAGCCAGAAAACAAAGCAGAAATGTCCTGAGGAACAACAAAGTATTTTTGCTGGTATTAGAATATAAATTTAAAAAGGCAAATGAATATATTGTGTATTTAGGTTTTCATTTAGCAATTCGTTTTCGGAGGAATAAGAAATATAATAATTTAGCTAATTAGTAAAAATGAAAGAAAAATTTGGGGTGGGGGGGAATATTAAATAGGCAATAGACAAGTGGTATCTTGGGTGAAGGGTGAGACAGTACACAATACAGGGGAAACTAACACAACCTGTACAAGGAAAGGTCATG
>NW_004443941.1:6566868-6609159 GCF_000243295.1 Trichechus manatus latirostris | reverse complement strand
TACTGTTACATGAGAAACTATCTGTTCTGTAAGCCTTCACCTGAAGTACAATAAAATATTAAAAAAAAAAAAAAATGAAAGAAAAATTGGAAATTTACACAGCACCTATTGCTTTCTAATTACTACCTCATATATGATATATTGAATAGTTAATTGGTGACTTTGTATTTTAGGCCCATTTGCCATGGATGCTGGCAAAAAATATACAATGCCTAATTGTTCCATGAAGCCACTTCAAATGTAACCTCCTCTGAGCAGCCCTCTGATTGCTCTTAGTCCCTCCCCCCAGGCAAAATCGGCCCTCTCTCCTCTGTGCTTCCAAGAAACTCAGCCAACTTTACATACTTCTACGACAGCACTTATCACGTTGCCACCTATTTTAGGGACAGCATCTTATTCAACTTTGTATTTTCATAGCTAAGTGACAGTCACAGGTAAATGACATATAGTAAGTGCTTAAAATGGTAATCATGTGTAATTGGTAGTTATTATATATCCTCATTTATGCACATTTAGCAAGTTTTAGGAATTTATGTCTCTGTGTTCATATCTCCTTTATGTTTATAGTCAGCTTCTATGGGCGTTTCCTTGTATCCGAGGCAGTTGAGGGAATTATTTTTCTATGGTTTTCATTCAAGAATTTTTGAAAGGGTTCTTACTCATTACAATGACTACTATCATGGACAAAACTGATTCCCTGAAGCAAATAATAATTTACCTGCTTATTGTCTCTCTCCTTTAGTAGGATTTAAACTCCATGAGGACAGGGGCTTTGTCAATAAATGTTGTTTGGATGAATATTTGTAGATTCCAGCACCAAGGTCTAAGACAACAGCTTTCAATATTCCTTAATGATGTACGGAGTATTACAATGAAGCAGTTGAGTAATGATCAAGAGATGTACCCCACTGTAGACTAAGTGGAGTCCCTGGATGGTGCCAACAGTTAAGCGCTCGATTGTTGACCCTCAAGTTGGTGGTTCGAACCTACCCAAAGGTGCCTCTGAATGGCTGGCAATCTGCTTCCAAAATGTCACAGCCTTGAAAAAGCACAGTTCTACTCTGCAGCACATGGGGTCACCAGGAGTCGGAATTGACTCAACAGCAACTGGAAAAAAAATACATTAAGTATATTATGTTGCTCTGGAAATGTGTGTATTTGATATTTTGTAATGTGTTCTTGAACCCTTTGAGAGCATCTCTTCCAGAACTTTGATCCGGGAACCGCTCCTGGTCCTCAGGAGTGATACAGAGCAACACTGTCCAGCAGAAAATACAATGTGAGCCACATACGTACTTTTAAATTTCCTAGTAGCCCTATTGGAGCCCTGGCGGTACAGTGGTCAAATGACCGGCTGCTAATCAAAAGGTCGGCAGTTCAAATCCACCAGTCACTCCTTGGAAACCCTGTAGCCCAGTTCTACTCTGTCCTATAGGGCCACTGTGAGTCGAAATCGACCTGACGGTAGTGGTTTTTTTTTTTTCTGGTTTAGTAGCTCTATTAAAAAAAGTAAACCAAACAGGCGAAACTAATTTTAATGTTTTATTTAATCTAATATATCCAAAACACTATCACATTAATACATAATTACTATAAATAAAATTATTGATATTTTACATTCCTTTTTCTCAGACTGTCTTCAAAATCCAATGAGTATTCTACACTTACAGCATATCTTAATTCAAACAGTAAACTTAATCAAAAGGAAACATAGTTCTACCAAAATAATGAGTTGTGTGTAACAGAAACATAATTTATATTGTTTTCTGATTTTAAATTTAAATTAATAAAAGTTAAATAAATTAAATTTTTAGTTCCTCAGTCATACTAGCTACATTTCAAGAGCCCTTGTGGTACAGCGGTTAAGAGCTTGGCGGCTAACCAAAACATCGGCAATTCGAATCCCCTAGCCGCTCCTCAGAAACCCTATGGGGCAGTTCTACTCTGTCCTTTAGGGTCGCTGTGAGTCGGAATCTCACCGACTGCAACGGATTGGGTTTTCTTCTGTATTGGACAGTGCGGACAGTAATAGACCATTTGACCTGCCTCCTGGCCATACCTGATTGGCACAGCGGCAGCCTCCAGCTGAGCCAATCAGATTCTTTCTCTCTCAGGAATTTGAATCTTGAGCTTAGATACACAAAGACCAGCAGAAGTTTTGCGTTGCGTCACGTTAGTGGCAGAATTCCAAAGGGAAGGTTTGTGAGCAGCTGTTGCCAGGGTCCCAAGCGCTTCCTTGGCTTCCACCCTTCCAGAGGCCTGGGTGGTTGTTCAGTTTTTCTTTGAGTTCTGTAAGAGAGCCTCATACGCTTTCAATATGTTTTCTTTTTTTTCCTTGAGCCAGCTCAAGCTGGTTCCTTTTACTTGTAAAGACATCAATAAAAACTACAAAAGGAATCTTACCAATTTTCTTTATAAGGAGAGTCAAATAGAGCACAATTATGCAAAAGTGCACGTATTTATGCAAAACTGCTTTGACTACCTTAGAAAATTCATAATTGTCCAGGGTGTTACCAAGTCTCAATGGAATGGAGCAGAATGTAGAAAATTCAAAACAGTAAATTGATACAAAAAAGCATCTATTTGATTTTGGAATGCACTTCTGTGAATTGGCGGTGGGGGAGGGGAGAGTAGAAACAAGTTACGGCCTCCTAATCGTTTTATAGAGAATTTAATCAGCATGAATTCTCCAAGAATGACGCTGATCACACAGCAGGTGTTTGATAAATGCATGTTGATTAATTGATTTAGAATACACCAGCTGTCTGTGAAAGAATATGATCCACAATCAAACCATTTGACAGAAGAAAGCCAGGATGGTGTTTAAAATTAGTAACAACGTGGAATTCTATATGCAAATAATCCTAAGATGGTGTTGCTCTCTGGTCTCCTTCCTAGATAAGAACGAGATAATCACACTCTGCTTCGGGAAAAGAGGGTTTAATGTTTAAGGCTGTGAACCTAGGTAAATACATTTCCAGTCATTTGTTCCCGGTTCTTTTTTTGTGTGTGTGTGTGCGCTTTAGGTGAAAGTTTATAAAAACATATTAGTTTCTCATTAAACAATACACATATTGTTTTGTGACATAGGTTGCCAACCCTGCGACATGCCAACACTCTCCCCTTCTTGACCTTGGTTTCCCCATTTCCATTTGTCCAGCTCTCCTGTCCCCTCCTGCCTTTTCATCCTTGCTCCCGGGCTGGTGTACCCATTTAGTCTGATATACATGGTTGAGCTACACGTATTATTGTTTGGTTTATGGGCATGTCTAATCTTTGGCTGAAGCGTGAACCTCAGGAGTGACTTCAGTACTGAGTTAAAAGGGTATCCAGCGGCCATACTCTCCGGTTTCTCCAGTCTCTGTCAGACGAGTAAGTCTTGTCTTTTTTGTAAGTTAGAATTTTGTTCTACATGTTTCTCCAGCTCTGTCCAGGTGTTCCCAGTCCTGAGTAGGTTTCCGGAAGGCCTTTTGGTTGCAGAGAGGTATCAAGTGTCTATGTTGGTGGGGGTGGGAGGTAGGGGCAGAATGTGATCTCCTCTGATCTGAAGGAGCTTTGATTTTTCCTCCTTTTAGCATCAAATAATCAATATTTAAATTTCACAAGACAAAAAAGAGTTTTAGAATACCAGGTTAAAATGGGTGGTGCTGGTGGTTGCCATGGAGTTGGCTCCAACTCAGGGTGACCTTACGTATAACAGAACGAAATGTTGCCTGGTCCTGCGCCATCACTATGATTTTTTATATGTTTGAGCCCATTGTTTACCAAACATGATGTCCTTTTCTAGTGACTGGTCTTTCCTGATGATGTGTCCAAAGCAAGCAAGATGAAGTCTCTCCATCCTCGCTTCTAAGAAGCATTCTGGTTGTATTTCTTCTACGATGGATTTGTTTGTTCCTCTGGCAGTCCATGGTATATTCAATATTCTTTGCCAACACCACAATTCAAAAGCATGGATTTGAAAATGGGTGGAGGTGAGTCTAAACAAGCATTGGGATTTAACTGCCAGTTCACAGGAAATATAAGGAATGCACACAGGGATACAACCAGCCAAGTCCACAATGTGGAGAATTCTACGGGACAAATTACCTGGCTTTTTCAACAAATAAATCTATAATTATGTTGTAAATGGCACAATTACACCGTAGGACAGAGCAACCTCTGGTGAAATATTGTTCTAGTCTGGGTTCCCTAGACAAATTCTGAGGTGGAGAGTTGCATGCAGAAAATCTATTGGAAAGACACCTCTGTGAGGAACAGATTGGGCAGCAGAAAAATGGACCCCAGGAAGTTTCAACTGAGTCCTCAGTCATACTACTATGGGAAGGTCTGGAGCTAGAGTGGCTCTTCACAGTTGTTCCAGATTGAGACAAGGTAACCAGGTTTTGTATCTGCCTGAGCTTATTATTTGTCATGGGATGCCTTCTAGTGAGGGGTATAACTTTAGGAGATGTGGTTCCCTGCAGCCAAAGGTGTTCTCAGTTAGGGACGCAACTGTGAACCAGCAGTAGCTGATATTCCCAGTGGTGCAGTGGTTAAGCATCTGGCTGCTAACCAAAAGGTCAGCAGTTCAAATCCACCAGTTGCTCCTCAGAAACCTTATGGGGCAGTTCTACTCTGCTATAGGGTCACTATAAGTCAAAATCCACTTGACTGCAACGCGGTTTTTTTGGTTTAGGGGATGAGAACATCTGCCTGAAGAAGGAACCTTGATGGAGCCCAACAGTATTCACTACAATAATTCAAAACAGAATTAACTCCTAAAATTATTGATGACACATGGCTGTTATTCAAACCATAATATGTATAATAAATACTATTTTATTAAAAAATTCAACAATCACATTATCATAAAAGTTCTGGCTTTTTTATATCAAGTATCTTCAGTTACATATTTTAATATAGGGAAATAAATTATTACATGGCATTCATTTGTTAAACACTAAAAATACAGTAGTCCCCAGTTATCTGCGGTTCCACTTTCTGCAGTTTCAGTTACCCTCGGCCAACTACGGTCTGAGAATGTCAGTGGAAATTTCCAGAAATAAACAATTCATAAGTTTTAAATTGCATGCTGTTCTGAATAACGTGATGAAATCTTGTGCCATCCCACCTGGTCCTGTCCGGGATGTGAATCATCACTTTGTCCAGTGTATCCACGCCATATACGCTACCGCCTGTTAGGCACTTAGTAGGCTTCTCAGTTATCAGACTGACTGTTGAGGTATCTCAGTGCTTGTGTTCAAGTAACCCTTATTCTAATTAATAATTGTTCTATTTTATTATTGGCTATTGTTTTTAATCTCTTACTGTGTCCAATTTATAAATTAAACTTTATCATAGGTATAGAAGTATAATAAAAAATGCAGTATACATAGAGTTTGCTACTATCCCAGGTTTCAGGCATCCACTGGGGTTCTTGGAATGTATTTCCCACGGATAAAGGGGGATTACTGTACCACCATTTTTGGAGCCCTGGGTGGGGGTACTTTCTTTGCTTGGCTCTCAGGCTGCCATATTTGTTCTGCTCCTGTCTCATAGGCCACTCCCTCCCAGTATCCTCTGATGACGCCTCATCTCCTGGCCTCTGAATTTTGGAGTGCTTTAGGATTTAGTCCTCAGATCTCTTCTTTTTTTAAAATCTACACTGACTTCCTAAATTTATCATTCAGTCTCATGACTTTAAATATCATATATACTTTGATGACTCACAGATGTATATCTCCAGGCTGGTCCTCTTCCCTGAACTTTAGACTGGCATATCCAAATGCTTACTCAATATCTCTACTTGGGAATTTGTAGACACCCCAAACTTATGTTCAAACACAAATTCCTGACTTCCTCCCATTCCAATCCACTGCAAACCAGCTCCTCCCACAGTCTTCAAAAATCACAGCAAATAATAACCCCATCCTCCCAGTTGCTCAAACTGGGACTCATTCTTGACTTAAGAAAATTTCAGACATCGTGTCAATTTACCCATAGATACTTCATTGTGCATCTCTAACTGATAAGGACTTTTTTCCCCCACATAAACAGCATTTGTAAAATATTAAAATAATTCTTTAATATCATCTAATATCCAGTCTGTATTCAAACTTCCCTAATTGTCTCAAATGTCTTTTTATCATTGCTTTGTTCAAATGAGGATTGAAATAAGGGAGAAACAGTCAAATAAAATATAAAATATGTCAGATAGTAATCAATACCACAGAGTAAGGGGGTTGACGGAGCTAGCTGGCTGGATATTTTAACGCGAGGGTTCAGGAAAGGTCTTTCTAATAAAGTAACATTTGAGCAGAGGTAAGTGTTTTGAGGAGGGCATGACCAATGGCATCAAATGCTGCAAAAGCTATACATGTAAGGTGGGGACTCAGAATTGATCCTTGGTTATAGCAACATGGAGGTCATTGATTGCTTTGATTAAAGTTGCTTTTGTGGAGTGGTACAGGTAAAAGTGGCACAATGATTAAGCGACCAGCTGCTGACCGAATGGTTGGCTGTATGAACCCACCAGAGGCTCCGTGGGAGAAAAGACCTGGCGATCTGCTCCTGTGAAGACTGCAGCCTAGGAAACCCTACAGGGAAGTTCTACTGTGTCCTGTAGGATCGCTATGAGTTGAGATCGACCCGACTGCATACAGCAACCTAGGTAAAGGTCTGAATATTGAGAACAGGAGGAGAGCAAGGAGACATAATAAGTATAAGACAACTCTTTAGAGGAGTTATGCCGTATGGCAAGCTGACAAGTGGGGCACTGGCTGGAAGGGATGTGGAACCAATGGATGAGTTTTTTTTTTTTCTAAATGGGCACTTCTGCAGAATGTTTGATACTAATGGGAATGATTCAGTAGGGAGGAAACATTGGTGATCCAGGAGAGGAAACGATTGTTCGTTGAGAGGTGAGTATGTGAGATGGGATCAATCTAGTGTACAACTACAGGGGTTGGCTTGAGCTAAGAGTACAGACAATGTATCCATAAAAACAGGAGAGGAGACAGAGTATGTAGGCTCAAAAGCTGGTAGGCCAGTAGATGTGGTGGTGGCTGTGGAAGTTTTCATCCACTGAAGTAGGAAGCAAAGTCTTCAGCAGAGGGATCAGCTGTTGGAGAGTTAAAGAGAGAAAAGGCATGAAATCACCCTGTCGGAGAATAAATGGACTAGGAAATGTGCTGGGGCTACAGGCCCATTTGAGGCTGGGGTCACGAATTTATAGTATGTGCCCTTTATCCTGTGTGAGCTGGAAAAATACAAGGTGGTAGTAGATTTAGAACAAAAATATATAGATAATCTAAAAATAAGGACAATTGGGAAAACAGGCAGTCTTAAGCATTGAAAGTGAGAATGTAAACTGGTACCACCTTTCTGGAGGGTAACGTAGAAATATTGACGTAGTAATTTTTCTTTCTAAAATTTATCTTAAGGCTATGCTTGCACATTTGCATGAAAGATATAAGGGGACTCTTTGTAGCACTGTTTGAAATAGCAAAAGACTGAAAACAACCTAAATATCCATCAATAGGGGACTTAATAAGTAAATTATGGTACAGATATACGCTGGTATACTACGCAACCATAACAAAAAAACGATATAGAACATCACCATTTAAAAAACCTCAATGTAATTGACTCAGGTAAGGATTATCAATGGATACTAAAAACATTAAGTGAAAGGTAGTTCGGGAACAGGATTTTCATATGGTCTCAAAGAATTACCCCACAGATTACTTATTAATTACAAGCGGAAGAGCTCCCTCTGCACTGGAGAAATTTAATAGACACCACCTTGACCAAATGATCATTAGCATGACTACTAAAGGGACAAACTGCAGTTATGGGTCTTCTGATGTCATTCCATAGGAAGTACACACTTCTCCTATGATATTCTTGCCAAAAATGTCTAACCTGAATCTAAACATGATGAAGCAATTAGATAAACCCAGACTGTGGGACACAGTACAAGGTAATTGTCTGGATTGTTCAAAAATGTTAATGTCATGAAAGACACAAACCACACAAACAACAGGGGACATTACGGGAGACTAAAGATACACTTCTATTACATGCCGGGGTGGATTAACCAGTCAGCAAGGCACGAACAGGCTTAACTGCGTTCATTTACTAATCTGTCGTGCGCAATTTCACGAGTTTCACCACGTTAAAGATGTGGTGAAAAACACGTGAAACGGTGCACGACAGATTAGTAACTAAGCACAAGGCAGCCTGTCCATACCTTGCTTATTGGGTAATCCATCCCTGATTATATGCAATAAGTTAAGACTTCATTGAATCCTGGTTAGAAAAAAAATTATAATGGTCATTTTTGGAGGATAATTGGGGAAATATGAATATGGATTGTATGTCATTGTTGTTGTTAGGTGCCATTGAGTCTGTTCCAACATACAGCGACCTTGTATATAACGGAACAAAACAAGCCCCGTCCTGCACCATCCTGACAACTGTTGCTATGTTTGAGCTCACTGTTGCAGCCACTGTGTCCATCTATCTCGTTGAGGGTCTTCCTCTTTTTCGCCGACTCTCTCCTTTACCAGGCATTATGTCCTTCTCCAGAGACTAGTCCCTCCTGACAACATGTTTAAAGTATGTGAGACAAACTCTCACCATCCTCATTTCTAAGGAGCATTCTGGTTGTATTTCTTCCAAGACAGATTTGTTTGTTCTTCTGGAAATCCATGGTATATTTAATATTCTACATCAATGCCATAATTCAAAGGTGTCAATTCTTCTTTGGTCTTCCTTATTCATTGTCCAGCTTTTTCATGCAGATGAGGCAATTGAAAATATCATGGCTTGGTCAAGTGCACCTTATCCTTAAAGTGACATCTTTGCTTTTTAACACTTCAAAGAAGTCTTTTGCAGATGATTTGCCCAATGCAATACATCGTTTGATTTCTTGACTGCTGCTTCCATGGGCATTGATTGTGGATCCAAGTAAAATGAAATCTTTGACAATTTCAATATTTTCTCCGTTAATCATGATGCTGCTTATTGGTCCAGTTGTGAAGATTTCTGTTTTCTTTATTAGAAAATTAGGTGTGATCTATACTGAAGGCGGTAGTCTTTGATCTTCATCAGTAAGTGCTTCAAGTCATCTTCATTTTCAGCAAGCAAGGTTGTGTCATCTGCACATCACAGGTTGTTAATGAGTCTTTCTCCAATCCTGATGCCTCATTCTTCATATAGTCCAGCTTCTTGAATTATTTGCTCAGCATACAGATTGATTAAGTATGGTGAAAGGATACAATTCTGAAGCACACTTTTCCTGATTTTAAACCATGCAGTATCCCCTTGTTCTGTCTGAATAACTACCTTTGGTCTATGTACAGGTTCCGCATGAGCACAGTTGTTTTGGAATTCCCATTCTTCACAATGTTATCCATAATCTGTTATGATCCACACAGTTAAGTGCCTTTGCATGGTCAATAAAACACAGTAAACATCTTTCTGGAATTCTGTTTTCACCCAAGATGCATCTGACATAAGTAGTGATACCCCTTGTTCCATGTCGTCTTCTGAATCCGGCTTGAATTTCTGGCAGTTCTCTATCGATGTACTGCTGCAACCATTTTTGGATTGTTTTCAGAATAATTTTACTTACATGTGATATTAATTATATTGTTTAATAATTTCTGCATTCTGTTGGATCAACTTTCTTTGGAATGGGCACATACATGAACCTCTTCTAGTCAGCTGGCCAGGTGGTTGTCTTCCAAATTTCTTGGAATAGACCAGTGAGCACTTCCGGTGTCACATCTGTTTGCTGAAACATCTCGGTTGGTATTCTGTCAATTCCTGGAGGCTTGTGTTTCGCCAATGCCTTCAGTGCAGTTCGGACTTCTTCCTTCTGCACCACTGGTTCTTGATCATATGCTACCTCCTGAAATGGTTGAACATCGACTAATTCTTTTTGGTACTGTGACTCTGTGTATTCCTTCCATCTTCTTTTGATGATTCCTGTGTCATTCAATTTTTTGCCCATAAAACCCTTCCATATTGAAACACAAGGCTTGAATTTTTTCTTCAGCTCTTTCAGCTTAAGAAATGCCAAGTGTGTTCTTCCCTTTTGGTTTTCTGACTCCAGGTCTTTGCACATTTCCTTGTAATACTTTACTTTGTCTTCTTGAGCCGCCTTTTCAAATCTTCTGTTCAGCTCTTTTACTTCACCATTTCTTCCTTTTGCTTTAACGTCTCTACGCTCAAAAGCAAGTTTCAGAGTGTCTTCTGATACTCATTTTGGTCTTTTTTTAATCTTATCTGTATTTTTAATGTGACCTTTTGCTTTCTTCATGTATGATGTCATTGATGTTATTCCACAACTGGTATGGTCTTCAATCATTAGTGTTCAATGTGTCAAATCTATTCTTGAGGTCTCTAAATTCAGGTGGGATGTACTCAAGGTTGTATTTTGGCTCTCGTGGACTTGTTTTGATTTTCTTCAGCTTCCACTTGAACTTGCTTATGAGCAATTCATGGTCTGTTCTGCAGTCGGCCATGGCCTTGTTCTGACTGATGATATTGAGCTTCTCCATCGTCTCTGTCCACACATGTAGTCTATTTGATTCCTGTGTATTTCATCTAGCAAAGTCCACATGTATAGTTGCTGTTTATTTTGCTGACAAAAGGTATTTCCAATGAATAAGTTGTCGGTCTTGCAAAACTCTATCATGCGATCTCTGGCATTGTTTCTATCACCAAGGCCATATTTTCCAACTACTGATCCTTCTTGTTTCTAACTTTGGCATTCCAATCACCAGCATTATCAATGCATCTTGACTGCATGTTTTTCAGACTGCATAAGCTGGTAAAAATCTTCAATTTCTTCAACTTTGTCATTAGTGGTTAGTACATAAATTTGAATAAAAATTGTATTGTAGGCTTGTGGATATTATCCTATCACTGACAGTGTTGCATTTCAGGATGGACCTTAAAATGTACTTTTTGACAATGAATGTGACGTCATTCCTCTTCAATTTGTCATTCCTGGCATAGTAGACCATATGACTTTCCGATTCAAAATGGCCAATACCAGTCCATTTCAGCTCACTAATGCCTAGGATATCAATCTTCAAGTGTTCCATTTCATTTTTGACAACTTCCAATCTTCCTTGATTCATACTGTGTACACTGCATGTTCTGATTATTAATGGATGTTTGCAGCTGTTTTTTTCTCATTTTGAGTTCTACCACATCAGCAAATGAAGGTCCCAAAAGTTTTACTCCATCCACATCATTGTGCTCAACTCTCCTTTGAGGAGGCAGCTCTTCCCAAGTGGTATTTGGCATGCCTTCCAACCTAAGGGGCTCATCTTCCAGCACTATATCAGACAATGTTCCGCTACTATCGATAAAGTTTTCACTGGCCAATTTTTTCAGAAATAGATTGTCAGGTCCTTCTTCCCCATCTGTCTTAGTTTGGAAACTCCACTGAAACCTGTCTACCATGGGTGACCCTGCTGATATTTAAATTACCAGTGGCATAGCTTCTGGCTTTACAGCAAGATGCAAGCCACTACAGGGCAACAAACTGACAGAGGAATGGTAGATGGATTGTATAGTAGACATAGAATCAATGCGAACTTTCTTGGGTCTGATAATGGAATTGTGATTCTGGAAGAGAAAGTCCTTGTTCTAGGAGAAACATGCCAGTGGGCATTGTCATGCCGTCTGCAATGTGTTTTCAAACGACTCAGCAAAAACGAGAGACAGAGATAAAAGCAAGAGTGCCAACAACTTTTAACCATATATGAATCTTGATGAAAAGTATACGGGCATTCATTGCACTATTCTTTCAACCTTTTCTGTAGGTTTGGCATTTTTAAAAATAAGATGTTGTGGGAGAAAATAACAGACTATGAGTACTATAATTTTGTGAATGTTGTTGGAGCCAAGGTTTTTAGCATAAGTGAAAAGAGATGGAAATATAAATCAAAGTAGTCAAGTAAAAGTCCGTGACCATAACTTTGAACAATCTCCTATGGGACCTGCAGAGCCTCTGTAGGGAGAAAAATGAAATCCTAGGACCAGCTTTTTCTGTCCACAATATTTACCTAATATTTACATAGTTATAATGTGTCAATGCTCCTTAGAAGTTTTCAATTTTTAGAAGCAACCTATAGACACAACAGGGAAAATTTAATATGGTTACTGAAGAAAATATAAATGTCAACCTTTATAATGTGAAAATAAATGTAGAAGCATAGAAAATAGGAGGTAGAAGAGGAAAGAGAAAGGGGGGAAGAAGAGGGGAACTAATCTTCTACCTAACATAATGATTTATCAGTAAATCAAAAAACAGCAGTAAAGGCCCATTGCTTGGAACTAGGTAAATAACTCCCCAAAACCCTTGAACCAGAAACAGTTAAAAATAGCTCCCTCTGGGAAGCTGAGTTAGGGGTGGGAGAGGGTGAGGTAGTACACTACGATTTTTCATTGTAAGTCCCACAGACTAATTTTTTCCCACGGGTGTAACTGCTGTGGTAAACTGTTTAAAAGTTAGGAAGCTTTAATAAACAGAAGTGGCTTACAATTACTAATGCCTGTCCAAACACAATAAAAACTGGGTTTGCTGAACAGGGGAAGGAGGGCATATAGGAATGCAGCCATGGACATATATAGGTTAGGCTGTGGGTATTTTTACATACATATTTGTATGAACAGCATGTATATTCATATATACAACAGAGCACAAAGGGGGCACAGTCATAGATGCCCCCTAGACATATCCAAACACCTTGAGGGACTGAGTTACTGGGGCTGAGGGCTGGGGACCATGGTCTCGGGGCCATCTATGTCAATTGGCATAGCATAGTTCATGAAGAAAATGTTCTACACCCTACTTTGGTGAGTAGCATCTGGGGCCTTTAAAGCTTGTAAGCAGCCATGCAAGATACATCTATTGGTTCCATCCTGTCTGGAGCAAAGAAGAACTGAAGAAAACCAAAGACACAAAGAAAATATTAGTCCAAAGGACTAATGGACCACACGAACCACAGCCTCCACCAGCTTGAGACTAAATGAACTAGAAGGTGCCTGGCTACCACCACAGACCATCATGACAGGGATCACAATAAAGAGACCCAGACAGAGTGGGAGAAAAATGTAGAACAAAATTCAAATTCACAAAAACGACCAGACTTACTAGTCTGACACCCCCTGAGACCATAGCCCCCAGATACCCTCTAACTCACAACAGAAGCCACTCTCGAAGTCTAGCTTTCACTCGAAGATTAGACAGTCCTATAAAACAAACAATAACACATATGAGGAACGTGCTTCTTAGTTTAATTAAGTCTACAAGATTGCATGGGCAACACCAGCCCAAAAGGAAAGATGAGAAGGTAGGAAGGAACAGGAAAACTGGATGAATGGGAAAGGGGAACCTGGGCTAGAAAGGGGGCGAGTGTTGACACATTGCAGGCATTGCAACCAGAAGGGGGTAAAAAAAACACCTGGTTTTTAAATTATATCAGTTTTCTCAGTGGCTCCAGGGTGAGACTGGTTAATAGAGGATCCATCAGCATAAACAGCAGAGGAGCCTTATGTAAAGAGAGAGAGAAGAGATCAGGGAAAGGGAGAGGGGGAGTGACAGAGACAGAGACAGAACAAGCTTGTATTCGAATAGAAGGCTTGTTGTCAGAGGTAATTTTGAGCATGGTACTCATATTATTCAGGGGTTGGAGCTGGTTAGCTGCTAATGCTGCTGGCTAGGGACCAATTCTGAGAACCACTAGGAGAGCACTGGTTCTCAAAATTTATTATACATAAGAATCACCCGGGGATCTTGTTAAAATGTAGATTCTGATTCTATACTGGAGTGGAAATGCACATTCTCAGCAGATGTTCGAACCGCAACAAACCAGTTCGAAGCCCTACTACTATTGACTATCCAGCTGTGTCCCAGCAAGTAGGAACTTGGGCCAAAGCTCCGGGGAAAGATGGCAATTCATTTAGAAAGAGTGACATCCCCTGAGTCTCCAAAGGCATGAGATGCGCAGAACAGGCCCGCTCTGCAGACGTTGGAGGTGGTGGGAACGTCACGACCCTCACAACAGAGCACGGACCCGGGCTGACCAGGTACGGAGGAGAATCCCCCTGGGTACCAGGGACTCCTTTCTGAAGCACATGCTGCACCTGGTGAATTCTGGAGGAGCGATGAGGTCTTGCTTTGCTGTGGGTGAAGGCTAGGCTAGAAAAACACTGCTTGTTGTTGTTATAACCCACACTAGTCACAGCCTGCTCTTGCTTACAAAAACATGATAGGCACAGCTGATTTTATGGCCAAAATCATTAAGGGAGACAAACACCATTATATCATGATTAATGATACATTTAAAAACGAAAACATAAATGCTATAATGATAACTCTCAAATATAATCCAACAACAGAGTTTTGAATGGACAGGGATGCAAGGATAAACCTTTCTGGTTGCAGCATTATGGCGGATAACATGGGGTAGATTATACCATTGTCTCCAATTATTTGCTGTCCTCTTTATGAGAGGGTTATAGTCAGCACCCGGTTGCCAACAGATGTAGCCTTTATGGTCTGCTCTGGGCTATGGTATGAGTACAGAAGCGATGCATGTCCCCATGATGCAGAAGTATTAAGAGCCATCCCGTGGTTCAGCCATTAATCTTTCCTTCTGGGTGGTACAAATGGTTACGTGCTCAGCTGCTAACCAAAAGGCTGGCAGTTTGACTCTACCAGAGGCACCTCGGAAGAATGGCCTGGCTGTCTACTTCCAAGAAAATCAGCCATTGAAAACCCTAAGGAGCACAGTTCTATTCTGACACACACAGGGTCACCATGCATTGGAGCCCACTTGATGGCAACCGGTACTGGTCTGCCTTGGGGCTGGCGTGTCCCCCATACAGGCTGTTCCTTCAGTCTAGATCCTGGAGGGAAGCTCCCACAACAGAGCAGTAGCTAACATGTACAGCGAGTGAGAAATAAAGCTTGGTTGTTGTAAGCCACTGAGATCACTGGAGTTGTTTGTTCCACAACACAACCCAGTGACAGCTGTCTAATACACAGCACCATCTTTAAACTCCTAAGAGAGCAAGGGGAATCTCCAGGCCCCCAAGTGAAGGGAACTGAAACAAAGTAGGAGTGCCTGAAATTATGCTGTAACTATAAATAATAAGGAAAAAAAAAAAAAGGAGAAATGCAACAAATGAACCTAAAATATCTAGAAGAGGAAACGGGTAACACATCAAAGGCAAGGGAGAGAAAGGAAGATATTGAAAATAAAAAGCAGAAATGAATAAATTGAGTAATAGAAAAGCAGAACACTAAATACATGTACACAATGACTGGTGGCACAGTGGTGAAGAGCTCAGCTGCTAACCAAAAGGTCGGCAGTTTGAATCCACCAGCCACTCCTCGGAAACCCTATGGGGCAGTTCTCCTCTGTCCTATAAGGTCGCTGTGAGTCGGAGTCGACCCGACGACACACGACAAACAACATATCTATGTGTGACTTTATTATTTGTACAAATATTGATTTTCATTGGTTATCTAGTATGCATCTCATGATGACAGCAAGTGGCAGCCATTAAGAAAAATGAAGTTTCAGAAGGCCATCACAACTGTTATAAGCCTGTAAAATTCCATAATTCTGAAAAAAAAAAAAACCTTCTGAAACAGCATTCTAGAGTGGTAGCCCACAAAGTATAGTCATAAATTTAAAGTGTCTATACACATATGGCTTGGCTGCAAACCAAAAGGTCGGCAGTTGGAATCCACCAGCCACTCCTGGAAACTCCACGGGGCTGTTCTACTCTGTCCTTTAGGGTCTCTGTGAGTTGTAATCAACTCAATGGCAACGGTTTTGTTTTGTTTTTTTTAATACACATATACAAGGAGCCCTGGTGGTGCGGTGGTTAAGTGCTCAAGCTGCTAACTGACAGGTCTGTGGTTCCAACCCACCGGTTGCTCCGAGGGAAAACGATGTAGCAGTCCGCTTCGCTAAAGATTTACAGCCTTGGAAACCCTATGGGGCAGTTCTACCCTATCTTATAGGCTCGCTATGAGTCAGAATCAACTGGATGGCAGTGGGCTTTTGGGATACACATACACACATACACAGGAGCCCTAGGGGCCTAGAGACACAGTGGTTAAAGCTAACTGAAAGATCGGGGTAAGGACCCAAAGCCCCTGCCTGAGATCTGCTGCCATAAAGATGACAGCCTCGGAAACCCTATGGGGCAGTTCTCCTCTGTCCTATAGGGTCACCATGAGCCGACTCATTGACAGTGGGCTTGTTTTTTTTGGGTTCATACACATTATGCACACATTGGCAAGAAGCAGATAAATTTCATTTCCAAAGCTAATGTTTAAAGTTCATACGATTTATTTTTTTCATTAAATGTGATTTACTATACAATAGCATTTTGAAAAGGATCTTTAAGACGCTTTATGCATATTTGCCCATTGAGTCATTAGCTTGCTCAGCATTGCTCATTGCACGCTTTTTATGCCAGCTAACAAAATAGGCAATTCCCTCATTTTTGAGTCACGTAATTCCAGCCGCAAAACCCCAGGGAACTCTAACAAAGCACATGTTGAATTAGAGTGAGGGTGGAGGAACTATAAGAAAGTTAAAAAAAAAAACAAATCCACATCAGGTATCAAATGAAGGTAATGTGAGCTTTTTACAAACGCTTGTGGATATGCCTGGGTAGTATATGAAGGAAGTTAATTTGGGGACGTAACTGCATTATGCTGTTTTGCTCACTTGTCTGAAGATATTGCAGGATGCTAATTTATGTAGCTTTGTATTTTGGGTGACTCATTCTTCCTTCCATTATTTTAAGAAGACTTTATATATAATTAGTAAACTAGATTTTCTTTCTCTTATGAATCCCATTGCTTCTTCCGACCCAAACAAAAGGAAAAGGTTTTATTGTTGTTCCTTCTACCCGCTGCCAGTTTTGGAGATAAAAAATGTTTTTTAAATGGAAAGATGGAGCCTTTTCAAAATCCATGCTAGCCTTTTGTCAGGTTAACTATCCATGCGTCTGCCCCCGTCCTGTCCTGTCCTGTCCTGTCCAGTCTTCCCTTTCTCACCCGCCCTCCTCTCTCGCTCCTGTCTCTGCTTTGCGCTACTGCCATCTCAATAAGCCTCAACAGCAAGATTTCCTGAAATGATCAGAAAGTGCTTAGTGCTACATATTTGTCCAATCCATTCAGAGGTCATTTTCTACCAAACGTAATTCTTTAAAAATTATTTACCATCCGCCTGATTGACTGATAACATTACGGCGCCAGGTATTTTTCTGTTGGCTCAGTGCCACACTTGTGCTTTTGGACTCTATTCTGCATGCAGGCATTGGAAGTTTGCATATGGGACAGTTCCCAGAATCCTTTGCCACCTGGCTTCCAGTCAGGTTTGGCCAATGGGAGTTACTGGTGGGAGAGAAGCCGCCATTCTGGTCTAGCACCAGTGGTGGAGGTGTCTGGAAGGCAGTTTCAGCACTGGCCACGTGTACTGCCTGCAAGGGCCAGTCAGTGCAACCAGAGGGCTCCAGCCTAAGACTCGTAGCAGCTTCTTCATCTCTGGGCAGCATCTCTTCCTTTCTCCCCCTTTCTCCTCTAGCCTTCCCAGCACCTTTGTAACCATTTCCCAGTATTAAATCCCTTTTTGATTAACTATTGTTATGGATTGTGTCCCCACAAAATGTGTGTCAACTTGGCTAGGCCATGATTCTCAGTATTGTGTGATTGTCCACTATGATGTTAACATGTTAACTATGATGTTAATGAGGTAGGATTGGGGCAATTATGTTAATGAGGCAGGACTCAATCTACAAGACTAGGTTGTGTTTTGAGTCAATCTCTTTAGAGATATAAAAAAGAGAAACGAGCAGAGAGACAGGGGGACTTCATGCTACCAAGAAACGAGAACCAGGAGGGGAGTGTGTCCTTTGAACCCAAGGTCCTTGCGTTGAGAAGCTCCTAGACCAGGGAAAGATTGATAACAAGGACCTTACCCCAGTGCCAACAGAGAGAGAAAGCCTTCCCCTGGAGCTGACACCCTGAATTCTGACTTCTAGCCTCCTAGACTTTGAGAGAATAAATTTGTTTGTTAAAGCCATCCACTTGTGGTATTTCTGCTATAGCAGCACTAGATTACCAAGACAACTAAACTATATAGAGTGATTTCTACTTTCTTGAGCAGACTGACTATAGACCAGGCTGTTCCACAAACTACCAGAGCTTTGGAGACTCAGATGTTTATAAATGAAAATAACGTAATACTTCTCTAGAAACAATTCCTCCCCACAAATTGGTATCAGAAAAGTTTCATGCAATCCTCAGTCCTAGCATATGATGCTCCACCCAAAGACTTTGGTAGCTGACCCAGATGCACTGGATCACGGAGTTTGGCTAAGCCCTGTTTCATAGGTACAAATGGGTATGGTTAGGCACCCTGGAAAGTGGTTATGAGCAACAGTTAAAATCCTAAGGCTCTGGGCAATACACATGGCTGAGCGTCACTGCTGTTCAGGAATAACCCAGACCTAGGTCTCAGGGGCTGGTAGTATTTTGAAAATTCTTTGGGAATATTTAGTACTTTGCAAGTCAGGAAGGAAAGCTTGCAGGGCAATAGATTTCAGGCACCTTACTGAAGATAGAGTAGTGGCTTAGGTGTTGACCCACCTAATTCTTCATCTGTTTGACAAATGTGTCCAGTAGGATGCCCTCAAAGAGCCCCGGCGGCATGCTGGTTAAGCGCTTGGCTGCTAACTGAAAGGTTGTCAGTTTGAACCCACCAGCCACTCAGCAGGAGAACAATGTGGCAGTCAGCTTCTGTAAAGATTACAGCCTTGGAAACCCTATGGGGCAGTTCTACTCTGTCTTACAGGGTTGTGATGAGTCAGAATCAACTTGATGACACACGACAGGACTCCATCAAAGTTTATTTTCAGTCTTCGTTTCACAGAGTAGGGACAGAGATGGGAAACCCAAAGGGAATGGTGGTAATTAGAGTTAGATTTCCTGTGAGTGATTAAGGCCACACTGAAGAGAGTGCCTGCAGCAGCCATGACTTCTGGTCTCAACTTCCCCACTGTAGGATGAGATGATGTGTTTATCTGGGTAGCGACCCTATAGGACAGAGTAGAACTGCCCCACAGGGTTTCCAAGGAGCAGCTAGTGAATTCAAACTGCCAAACTTTTGGTTAGCAGCCATAGGTCTTAACCACTGTGCCACCAGGGCTCCATTTACCTGGGTGACTCTTTACTTAATATTTATCTCCCCCCTTGACCTCTGTTTTTGCTCATTATTTATTTTCAGGACCTAGCAAAATGCAAAATGTGTTCATTCGTTCAGTTCCTCATTCATTCGATAAATATTGAATGCCTATTGTAATCCAAGGAGCCCTGGTGGCGCAGTGGTTAAATGCTTGGCTGCTAACAAAAAGGTCAAGGGTTCAAACCAACCAGCAGTCTGTGGGAGAAAAGATGTGGTGATCTGCTCCTTGAAGATCATACAGCCTAGGAAACCCTACAGGGCAGTTCTATTCTGTCATATAAGGTCGCTGTGAGTTGAACTATGGCACACCACAATGACTAATGACATTGAGCATCTTTTGATATGCTTATAGGCCATTGATTTTAAACTCAGAAGGTCTGTTCAAGTCATTTGCCTATTTTTTATTGGATTGTTTGTCTTTTTGTTGTTGAGTTGTATAAGATCCTCATATATTCTGGATATTAAATATCAGATATATGACTACTAAATATTTTCTTCCATTCTGTAGGTTGCCTCTTTCTTGGTAAAGTCCTTTGATGCACAAAAGTTCTTAATTTTGATGAAGTTTATTTTGTCTTTTTGTTGCTTGTGCTTTTGGTGTCATAACTAAGAATCAATTGTCAAAAACTAGGTCTGGAAGCATTATCCCTAGGTTTTCTTCAAGAGTTTCATGATTTTAGTTCTTACATTTAGATCCTTGATCCATTTTGAGTTAATTTTCATATATGATATGAAGCATGGGTCCAACTTCATTCTTTTGAATGTGGAGATCCAGGTGTCCCAGAACCTTTTATTGAAAAGACTATTCTCTCCCCATTGAATGGCCTTAGCAACCTTGTCAAAAATCAATTGACCATAAATGTATAGGTTTATTTCTGGGTTGAGATTCTATTCCATTGGTCTGTATGTATATACTTGTACAAGTACCAACTATTTTGATTACTGTAGCTTTATAGTATATTTTGCAATCAGGAAGTGTGGGTCCACCTAATCTTT
This sequence comes from Trichechus manatus latirostris, assembly GCF_000243295.1. NCBI lineage: Eukaryota > Metazoa > Chordata > Mammalia > Sirenia > Trichechidae > Trichechus > Trichechus manatus. The sequence goes on along the minus strand of NW_004443941.1, from coordinate 6,588,886 downwards.
TTTTCAAGATTGTTTTGGTTATTCGAAGCACCCTGCAATTCCAGTTGAATTTGAGGATTGGTGTTTCCATTTCTTCCAATAAGGCTGTTGGAATTTTGTTGGGAAAAGTACTGAATCTATAGATCGTTTTGGATACTACTGACATCTTTATAATATTAAGTCTTCCAATCCATGAACACAGGATGTCTTTCCATGTATTTAAGTCTTCTTTATTTCAGCAATGTTTTATAGTTTCCAGTGTATATGTCATTCACTTCCCTGATTACACTTATTCAGAACTAATCTTTTATAATTGTTGGGCATTAAAAAAAAATATTGGAATGGAAAAAGTATCCTTTATTAACAGTTCTTCAAGGTTTTTATTTTAAAACAACTCTACTGTAATACCAGCATTTTTTTTTCCATTTAAAAAATAAAAAAACTATCATTTTTTAGGAATTGCCTTATGGCACGTAATAATAATATTGAAGTAGATAAAAAGCATTACATATTTATTCTGAAACATAAAATGACTGGATATCATCCAGTTCTTTTTATGAGCTAAACATACTTCTGAGAATACACTTCAATAGAGATGTCACATACACAAAAAAATTACAGACAAATCTGATTTATGAATACTAGGCACAAAACAAGTAAAATACTAGAAAATCTATTTCAAAAATACATTAAAACCTAATATAATTGATGTAATTGGCCTCACTGAATTGTACATGCGAAAAAATGTTGAAATGGCAACTGTGTGTTATCCATATTTTTACAATTAAAGAAAAAGAGAAAAAAAAAAAACTAATCCAATAAGGTCAAGGTGAATTTACCTTAGAATGCACAACGGATTTGATATAAGGAAATCTATTAATAAAATAACCACATCAGCTGATTCAAGGAGAAAAAACATAAGATCTTATTAGATGTTGAAAAGCCACCTGATGAAATTCAACACCCAATCATATTCTTAATAAAAACTATTACTACATAAAATTAAAATAAACATGACAAAGAGTATTCCAAATAAAGTTAATTATACTTAGTGACAATTCATTATTTATCATAATCATTATTAAGTGTTTCATATTATTATATCACTTTTAGCCAATTTGATGAGATGTGAAACAGACATAAGAGAAATAAATTGTGGAAAGGCAAAATTCAAAATATCGTGATTTTTTTCATAGTATATTACTGTATATCAAGAAAATTAAAAAGAAACAACTCATAGCTATTAGAATTAATAAAAGAATACAGAGATATATAGTCAACTGAAAAAAATCAATATATTTCTGTAAAATCATCAAAAACCAATTAAAACATATGTAAAATGAACCTGTTCCCAAGTAAAATTCTTAATGAGTGATCTGCATGATATCTATAAGGCAAACTCCAAGACTGATTGACAGATACAAATTTAGACTTAAATAAATAGGAAGAAATCGTGTTTTTCAGTAGAAAAGCTAAATACCATAAGGATGTTGATTTTCTCAAATTAACTTATAGGTCTGATGTAATTCTAATCAAAACATTATTTTTTTGGAGGCCTTAAGAATGATAATAATATTAATAGGAAAAAACAAAATAGAAAATATTAAAAAATTATATTATCTGATTATATACCAGATAATAAAATACATTATTATTGTGAAAAAAAAAATGTCTTTGACTAATCTGCCCTCCCTCCTCCCCCAATATTAAAATACTTACAGTGACCCTATAGGACAGAGTAGAACTGCCCCCACAGGGTTGCCAAGGAGCAGCTGGTGGATTCAAACTGCTGACCTTTTGGTTAGCAGCCATAACCCTTAACCACTGCACCACCAGGGTTCCCAAATACTAATTCCCTAAGATCTTTCCCATCCTACGGCAGGGTTTTGGTAAACGTAGAAGTCTTCTCCTTCCTGTGGTCTGCCATCTGGTGGCCTAATCAGCAACTATGTTTCCACTGCCACAAGACTGCTCCTTTTGCCTCTAACCTTAAGGCTGGCTGGTCTCCTTTAGTTTACAGCTCTTGCTAGCTAACCAGGAAATCAGAGACCCGTGTCTGGGTCAAAGGGCATTAAATGGCACCTTCCAATCATACTTAAAAGTGCTCCTATATAAACAGCATGAAGTCTGGGATGGGAAAAAATGATAATGGTTGAAGTACGATGCTTCCACTTTTATGTACGTTTGCAGATTTCCATAATAAAAAGTTAAAAATAGAAACAAAACAATGGACTCATTGCTCCCACAAATAAACGGCCAGTTAATATATGAAAGAAACCACAATCTCAATAGTTAAACAAAAGCAAATTAAAAGAAGTATATGTTTTCTTTATCTTTCAGATTAAAAAACAAAGCAATCGTTTTTATTTCTGAAGGAAAAAAAACCCATTGCCGTGGAGTTGATTGCGACTCATAGCAACTCTACAGGACAAAGTAGAACTGGCCCATAGGGTTTCCAAGCAGGGGCTAGTGGATTTGAACTGCTGACCTTTTGGTTAGTCAGCAGCCGAACACTTGACCACTGTGCCACCAGGGTGAGGGTATCAGTTGGTACATCATTTTGCGGGCAATCTGGTAATGCTAATAAAAATCTTGCTGTTCCAGAAATGTTTCATATCCTTAAACCCAGAATTCCATTTCTATCTTATGAAACTACTCAGGCAAGAATGCAAAATATATATGTACATGGATGTATGTTGTAGCATTGTTTATTAAGAGCAAAACAGTGGAAATGAGTAAGATATTCATTAAATAAATTAAGGTACATAACAGAATACCATGCATCCATCTTAAAACAGTCTCTTTGTATTCACGTAGAAAGACATCCTTGGAAAATTAAGAAAACAACTTGTATAAACAGGAAGGGCCTCATATTTGGTTCAATAATATGTTATATAGGTACATCTTAAAAAACACGGAGGCTGATAACCAATTACGGTGGTTTTCTTTAGGTGGTGTAAACGTGGGAAACTTTCACTTTCTTTATCGTATGTCGTCATTGTTGTTAGTTGCCATGGCGTCGATTCTGACTCACAGAGACCCCATGTGTGCAGAGAAGAACTGTTCTGTAGGGTTTTCAAGCGGTAACCTTCTGGAAGCAGATTCCCACGTCTGTCTTCTGAGGTGCCTCTAGGTGGTTTCAAACCGCCAGCCTTTCAGCTAATAGTCAAGTGCTTCATATTTGAATGTTTTTTCAATGCACATACATTGCTTTTTCAACAGAAAGAGCAATAAAAATAAAATTCTAAAATAAATAAAAGTGTGTTTCCCTGCCATCCCTGAGAAATGTTCTCTTATAGATCCCAACTCCTACTGCTTCTCAATGTAGATTAGTACCCTACCCGACTGTGTAGGTGGAAGACGCTTTTGTCATCCTTTTTTTGGAGTCTCGATCTCGATGTCTTTGGTTCCAAATAGGAATCTTGAAGTTCTCTTCACCATCTTCCTCAGCCTATTCTAAAAGGAACTATATCAAAAAGGGCACTCAGTGGCTTCCTTAAACTATCCCAGAAGGATAGAGCCCAAACGTGTGGTCTCCACAGCGGGTACACAAGACGATCCACTGACACTCCGGAAAAAAAAGACTAGAACATCAACTTACATGTACCTGTATTTTATCTAATCTGTTGTTAATTTCAACTTACAAGTTTTGTTTATAATTTGCAATTATATGGTTGTTAATATTCATATAAGTATGTACGTTGTTATTAGCTGTCATCAAGTAGGTCCCCAACTCATGTCGACCCTACACACAATGGAACGGAGCGAAATGCTGCCTGGCCCTGCTCCATCCCCATGATCGGTTACAGATCTGACTGTTGTGATCCATAGGGTTTTCATTGGCTGATTTTCGGAATAGATGGCCAGGCCTTTTCTCCTAGTCTTAGTCTGGAACCTCCGCTGAAACCTGTTTTGCATCATAGCAACACTCAAGCCTCCCCTGATGGATGGTAATTGTGCATGAGGTGCACTGACTGGGAATTGAACCCTGGTTTTCTTCATGCAAGGCGAGAATTCTACCACCAAGCCCTCCCATGTACACACATATACATACATATATATAAATAAATACATATTCATAGATTAAGGGGGATGTTCAAAAATTTTTTTATTCATGTAGTATCTGATCAAAAAAGATCAGAGACTGTAAGTGTAGGCTACAGCTGCTTGAGAAAACTAAAGGTAGAGCTAAGGTACATATAAGAATATTCCATAAATTAATTGTCTTCCCCAAAGTCACTAATATAGTAGTTGAAAGAAAAAAAAAAAAAACAGTAACTCTTTTTGTTAGAAGACAGAATGGAAGACAAATGTAAGCATCAACTCAGTAGGTGATAAAAGGTAGAAGTAAAACAGATGGGCAAATTATCTACACATACACAAAGTTGACCATTAAAACAGTGGAAATTGTGAAAATTTTCTTTTTAATACTGAAAATAAGCAAACTGTCATACAGTTGGAATTTAGAATATACCATACCAAGATCCCTATATTCTCAGTATCTACCATAGTGCTTGGAGCCCTGGTGGCGGAGTGGTTAAGAGCGTGGCTGCTAATCTAAAGGTCAGCAGCTTGAACCCACCAGGCGCTTCTTGGAAACCCTGAGGCAGTTCTCCTCTGTCCTATAGGGTCCCTATGAGGCGGAATCGACTCGACGGCAACAGGTTTAGTTTTTTTGTTTTTTTTTACCACAGTGCTTGGCACATAATATGCACTCAATGAATCAAAAGAGAAAGGATTTATAGGCTATAGTATTTTACATCTAATGCATGTGTTCAGACACTATTTGAAAAGTCAATATATTTTTATTTTTTTCTCTACTTTCATATTTTATAGATTAAACCAAAAAAAGAGAGAGAGAGAAAACCAAACCCACTGCTGTCCAGTCGATTCCGACTCATAGAGACCCCATAGGACAAAGTAGAACTGCCTGCCCCCTAGGGTTTCCAAGGAGCACCTGGTAAATTCGAACTGCCAACTTTTTGGCTAGTAGCTATAGCTCTTAACCACTATGGCACCAGGATTTCCATTTTATAGATTATGAAGACTAAAAAAAAAAAAAAGAAGAAATTGAAAAGCAAATGGAAATTCTGTGATGTTAAATTTGCAAATGCCCATTTATAAACCTAAGGACTCACTGGAGAACTTGAATATATGGCAGGTAATTATTTATTTGCCAAACCATGGACACTTCCTCCATCCCTCTGCTGTTATACAAACCAAATAGTCATGTAGAATATTTGCAAAGAACCTATAATTTAAAACTTCTAAAAAGTCTTTCTATAGACAGAATAAATGCAATTTACAGGATTAAAGCAGTGACCTTTTTTTTTCCTCTTAAAAGCTGAATTTGTATCATTTGAAGTAGCAATTATGTGGTTCATTAGCGAACTTTATGTTCTATAAATTACATTTGAAAATGACACTTCTATTGCATCTGTATTTTTAAGCCTATTGCTAATAATAACTTCTAACCATCTGATCTAGAATGTAAGTAGGTTTTCTCAGAGTTAAAAACAAAAAACAAAAAAACCCTGTCTGCCAGTAGTCACACCTTTACCACTTCCCTCAGGGGCAGAAAAGAGAATTGGATTATTTGGGGGGCAAATATGAGGCTCTATATACTCGGACTGTGACTCTTGTGTTCATCAATTATCCACTGAGGATCTGTTAGGTACCAAGCTTTGTGCTAGGGTAGATGTGTCTGTTAAATTAAGCAGTCTCTCCGAGAATTCACAATCATTTCTCCAGCCCTCCCCTGATTAAATTAGCAATCTGCAAAGTCTGAGATATATTTGTGCCTGTGAATAGATATGCATATTCATAGATATAAAACAGTAATGTAATATATGAGCCACTTAGCATTTAACTATGATTATTTCAGGATGCATACCCCAACCTGGGGTGGGGGGAGGGCCCAGAGGTCCAAATATCTTTTAAAACTGTATACTAGGTGAGTCAGCAATTCTACTTTTAGGAATTTATCTTCACGAAATAATAAAGATTCGGTGTAAAGACTGAGGTGCAAGGATGCGCTTTATGGAATTATTTTTTAAATAGTGTAAGAAACAGCTTAGATCCATATGGGATTGGTGAAATAAATTATGTTAGCTCTAGTGACATAGTGGTTAAGCTCTCGGCTGCTAACTGAAAGGTCTGCGGTTCCAACTCACCAGCTGCTTTGTGGGAAAAAGATGGGGCAGTCCACTTCCATAGAGAGGATAGCCTTGAAAACCCTCTAGGACAGTTCTACTCTGTCCTATAGGGTCGCTATGAGTCAGAATCGACTCAACGGGAACGGGATTTTATGTTCACACGATGGAAAACTAGGTAACATTAAAAAGGATCATGTGTAGAAACGTTTTCATTAACATGGAAAAATTTCCATGATGCGTTATAAAGCGAGAACCGGAAGTTTCCCGGCTGTTTAAGTATCAGTTACAGGAAAGTGGGGCTGATCAAAAGATTAACTCACTGGGAACCCTAACTTTGCCCTGACCTTCGGCAAGAGACATGGCGGCACTGAGCCTCAGTTTCCCATCTGTAACATGGGGTGAATTTTGATACTATCCTTATTTAGGTCACAAGGTCGCTGAATCAAATGATAGGTGGAAATCCCTTTGTCAAATGAAAAGCACTACACAACCATGCGTTGTTATTCACGTGATGCCCCGAAAAGCCTGGAGGAGCGCAGTCATCTGCCTAAGACTGAACTTTACATAACCCTTTAATAAGGCAGACAGAGGCTCACTCCCAGGCAGTTAATGACCTATGGGTTGGGGAGTATCGCGAGATTTCAATAGAGCCTCGAGAAAAAACACAAAACACTTCCTGGTGAAGAGAGAGGCAAAGTAAAGAGAATGGCTTCTTATATCCACGCTGTAAGTTGTTAAAAACAAAACAAAAAACCTCAAACTACGTATAATTAAAAAAAAAAAGAAACCAAACCCACTGCCGTCGAGTCGATTCCAACTATGAGTCGGAATCGACTCGATGGCAATGAGTTTTTTCGTTTGGTATAGCGACCCTAAAGGACAGAATAGAACTGCCCCATGGGTTTCAAGGAGCGGCTGGTGGATTCGAACTGCCAACCAATCAAACGCTTAACCACTGCGCCACCAGGGCTCCATAATAATAATAGCTAATATTTATTGAGCCTTTACCAAGTACCAGAAGGAGCCCTGGTGGCGCAACGGTTAAACGCTCGGCTGCTAAGCGAAAGGTTAGCAGTTCGAACCCACAGCAGCTCCGTGGGTGAAAAATCTGGCCATTTGCTTCGGTAAAGATTAGAGCCTAGAAAACCCTATGGGGGCAGTTCTATTCTGTCACATTGGGTCACTGAGTCGAAATCGACTCGATGGCAAGTAACCGTATAGCAGGTACCAAGCATTGTGCCAAGTGGTGAGCCCTGGTGGCGCAGTGGTTAAGAGCTCGGCTGCTAACCAAAAGGTTGGCGGTGTAAATCCAGTAGCCGCTCCTTGGAAACCCTATGGGGCAGTTCTTCTCCGTCCTATTGGGTCGCTATGAGTCGGAATCTACTTGACAGCAACGGGTCTGGTCACACACACACACACACACACGCACACATTTATTTATGTGTATCTATTTCAGTCTCTTCTGTTATAACAAATGTCATTAATATGAGAATTTGTTCATATGCAGTAGATGAAAAGGGTAATAAAATTGTCAAAATGAGAAGTCATGATTTTTAAAGAGATGATGCTGCTCTGCACCACTGAGAAGCATGAAAAACATTACTGACTGCACGAAGTGACCTGTGATGAAACACACCCACCTCATCTTCTCATTGTTACCCCCGTACACACACACGGCTTGCCTTAGTAGTGTGAGCCCTGTTCTCCTGAGTTTGTGTTCATTTCATGATAAAAGTATTTATTTTCCCAAAAGTGTGTCAGCATCCCGGTTATAAGAATCCCAAGCAGTGAAGGAAAAGAAAAGCCTTAAGTTTTGAGAAGACTGGAATAATCAAATGTATTGAAATAAGTGAGAGAACTTGTTAGGCCTAAAGAAATCTGCGTCGCTCACATTCGGGAAGAATGGTGGGAAGGAGCAAAAAGGAGAGCTTGTGCTCCTAGTCACCATTTGCTTCAAGTGGAATTGGGAAGTACTTGCAAGAGACTGAAGAGAAAGACTCTAATGCTGAGTAATGCCCAGTGCAGTCGGGTAGCACTCTGTAGCCTCCAGTCTCATGAGAAACCATGCAAGCAGCTGCTTCTTCAAAGAAGGAAACTGGGAGAAAAACAAAACTAGATTTCTATTTCAAGCCTGTTTAGAAGACAGAACTAAAAGCCACAGTAATCCACCTCTGCTGTCACAACATTTCAGCCTAACGATGATGTCCTTCTTTCCTTCTACCTCTTCTCAGTAATTCAAAAAAACCCTTCCCACCCATTTCCAGCTAGTCGTATTTGGACCAAGGCTATCCTCTGGGGAAAATTAACTTATTACTTCCCATCTCAAACCAAATGGCAAATATAAAATACCTATATGGCAAAAGACACAATGAATGGAATTAAAAAGCAAATACTAAACTTGTCATGCAATATGGGACAAAGGGTTAAAATCCCTATAATGTATAAAAAGCTCCTACAAATCAATAGGAAAAAAAAATAACATCCTAATAAAGAATGATCACAGATTTGAAGTAAATGGATACTTTTCCCAAGCAAGTTATTGCTTAATCTTGAGTTTTTTTCAGTAATGTATAGTTTATGTTTTCATCTGAAGGGGAAAGAAAAGCAAGAAATAAAATGACAACAAAAAAGCAAAAACAAAAAAGATCCGAGGATATGAAAAGATAATGCAGGAAGAACTACAAAGGCTAACAAACATGAAACCATGTTCAATTTCATTAATACAGAAATAAAAATTAAAATAACTTTGGTTTTGTTGTATGCTGTTAAGCTGATTCTAATGCATAGCGACCCTATAGGGCAGAGTAGAAGTGCCCCATAGGGTTTTCTAGGCTATAATCTTTACCTGAGCAGATCACCAGGTTTTTCATCCAGCAGAGCCTCTGGTGGGTTCAAAGCGCCGAGCTTTCGGTTGTCAGTCAAGCACTTAACCACTACACCAACAGGGGTCCTTAAAATTAAAATTATGTATCATTTTTAATTTAGTAAATTGTCAACTAATTTTTTAAAGCTTACAAATAGTAGGCCCAGTGATTCTTCCTTTGGGAATTTATTTAAAGGAAACAGGAATAGGGTTCAAAACATATGTACAAGTGTGTTTATTACAGAGTTGTTTCTTGCTTTAAAAACTGAAATAATTTAATCTAGCAAATGAGGGTTAGTAAAATAAATTAAGATATGTATTCTTTCATTTAGCCATTTCACTAGAATCTAATAGTAAACAAAACCAGCAGTTCTTCAGAACAGAAAGGTGTTTATTTCAGCAGTTTGTAGAAGCAAAAAATGGCTGAATTATTTATGGTACCCCCCTCCCGATGGAGGGAGTAAAGATAAACAAAACTGCACACTAAAATACGTATTAAACAATCACATATATGTATCCAAGTAAAATACTGTATGTACACAGTCACGCACACCATACACACTAACCAGCTGTAAAGAAAGGATAAAGTAGCGCTTTCCATTTTTACACAAAAAGACGATAAACTGTGTGTGTATCTCATTTACGTATATATATATATATATACACAGGGCTGTCTCTTTGACCTTTGGAGATCATTTAAAACATATTATTACAATGGACCCCAATCTAAGGGTTGAGTGGAAGCTATATAAGATTTGGTTCATCAACATTTATTTAAATGCATATCAATTTTCATGTTTCCCTTGAAAAACTCCTAATTCCAACTATCTCTATGCATTAGATGTTGAACATCAGCCTGGAGAGCCAATCAGCAAATCTTATAGCTACCTGGCTCAGTTTTGATATTTTCAAACGACCCTTTAATTACAAACGCCGTCTGGGCCAGCGTAGCCCTGGTGGCGCAGTGGTTAAAGCACTCTGCTGCCAACTGAAAAGTCAACGGTTGGAACCCACCAGCCGCTCTGCAGGAGAAAGATGTGGCCAACCTGCTTCCCTAAAGATTTACAGCCTTGGAAACCATATGGGGCAGTTACAGTCTGTCCTGTACGGTCGCTATGAGTCGAAATCCACTCGAAGTCAAGGGGTTTGGTTTTGGGGGGTCTGGGCCAGCAGGGCTCAAAATGGGAGGGACTGAGGTGCTGGGGACACACGGTAAACCTGCACCTTCGTAGTCCTTTTGGTTCAATGCCCAGTTTTCAGCCGACGTAGCGAAAGACTCAGCTCCCACGCCTCTTTCTGGAATGCTGAGACGCCTAGCAGGATCTCCAGCCAACGGCTACATATTTGCGCTAACTCCCGGCCAATGGGCGGAGGGCTATCTTTTGATAACTGTTCTTTTTCCAGCCAATCGGAAACGTTCTTCAACTGCCCCTCTCGGAGGTGCTCAAACTCCAGCCAATGGCTATACGTCTGCCTAACAACTCCGAGCCAATGGGCGGAGGGCTAGCTTTTGCTCCGCTACTGTCTTTTCCAGCCAATTGGAAACGTTCTTCAAACGCCCCTCTCTGAGGCGCGCAGACTCCCGGGAAGCTGCGTTCGCTTCCGGGCGGCCCCTGGGGCTGCTACGCGCGTTGCCGTAGCGACCATTTTTACGTTACTGGTTTGCAGCTTCCATCCAGGCGTCGGGGCGGCGGCGGGGGCAGCGCTCCCCCAGTCCTGGAAAGCCGCCTATTGGCCTTTGGCTCCCGCGACCGAAGGGCCTCAGCTGGCTCGGAGGTCAGGGCGCCTCTTGCCACGCCGAGTGGGATGGCTGCGGAAGAGGAGGAGGAGGTGGAGTGGGTGGTGGAGAGCATCGCGGGCTTCCTCCGAGGCCCGGACTGGTCCATCCCCATCCTGGACTTTGTGGAGCAGAAATGTGAAGGTAAAAACGACAACTGGGACCGGCAGTGCTTTCTCGCCTCCTCTCAACCGCAGTGGGCGGGGAGGTGGTCAGCGCAAACCATCTGATCCTCACGCCCCATCCAACCCTGTCGGCCGCATTCAGAGCCCGGAATGCAGGAGGGTGGCTTTCACTCTGCGGGGCTTTGCGTCACAGGACTGAAGTGGGGACCGAGGTCCTTCTGCTTGCAGACCCAAATGCATCTCCGGAAAACACCAACCCTGTGCACGGTCTCTCACCCTTTCCCGCACGCCTGTCCTGGGCCAGTGGACTGTTTGGGGTGGGCGTCTTCAGCTGCTTCCCCGGTGATTTGAGAGGAGAAACATCAGTATGCACCGAGGCCATTCTGATCCCTAGTATTTCGCCCTGTATAGTCAGCTTAGGAAATGGGAAATGATTTGCCCCAGACCAGCAGCTGAATGAGAAGGAGGGCTATGATGACCTCTGGCAGGCCCAGAGCTGGTGATGGATCCCGGTTGCTTGTATTCCTTTTATGGAGATTTCTGACACTTGGCTATCCCAGAAATGGGGAGTGCCTTCCAACAAAGAATATAGACCCAAAACCCACTGCTGTCGATCAATTCTGGCTGATAGCGACCCTCTGAAACCAAAACCAAACCTGTTACCGGTGAGTCGCTTCCGACTCCTAGCGACCTTACAGGACAGAGTAGAACTGCCCCATAGGGTTTCCAAGGCTGTAAATCTTTACGAAACAGACTGCCACATCTTTCTCCCTCAGAGGAGCTGGTGGGTTCCAACCGCTGACCTTTTGGTTAGCAGTGGAGAGCTTTAACCACTGTGCCACCAGGGCTCCTAAGAATATAGAAGTAGCATAATATTCCTTGTGAGAGAGGGGCACCTCTGGGTGCTGATCAGTTCACAGTTGGAGTTCTGCATTCAGTTCTTGAAGACAAATTGGATCCCGTTCACGGAAAAGAAACCAAAAATGCTATCATGTGAATGAGTACCCAACCGTTACAAGGCTTGTTTAGCGTGGCAAGACTTCGAGGGTGGTAATACCCGGCAGTCATTTGAAGCTCTGTCTTATGTTGGAGAGATTAGTCTTGTTTTGTAAGGGTCAGTGGGAGAGAGCTGGGAACAGTGGGTACAAGCTACAGGGAAACATTTCTCTGAAGGAAGTGCTTCATAACGGAACTCGCCCGAGATGGGTTGGCCTTCCTGGGAAGGTGATGAGTTCCTCAGGCACTAGCAGTGTTTTAAGAGTGGATCTGACAGTCACTGGAGATGTTATACATGAGATTCAGCCATCCCATGGTTGGTTATTCTGGATGACCTTTTAAGAGTCCTTTTCAGCCCTTCCATTCCATGAGTCTGGTAAAGATGAAATTTAGATGGACGTGGAATCTATTCATTGCATTCCCAGTGCCACAATGAGAATTCCAGTAGTAGTTATTAAGTATCGTTTTTATAAGTATTTTTTAAGAAGTTCAAAAACAAAATTTTTTTTTTTGTACTCCTTTTACGAATTTAAAATGCTGTTATGAGACTGATGAAGCACAAGGAAATCTGATCAAAAGGCCAGCTGCTCCTTGGAAACCGTATGGGGCAGTTCTGCTCTGTCCTTCGGGGTCGCTATGAGTCGGAATCCACTCGATGGCAACAGGCTTGGTTTTATTTTTGTTTTGCAGCTGGAATATCTCCTTGAATAGAGATGCCAGGAGAAATGGAACTAACATGGCCAGTGACACTTGGAATACAGTTTTTATGCTTCACTGGCTTTGGGTTGTCAGCATGCTGTTCTCTACCTCAGATAATTTAAATCAACACTTATTTCAACAAACATTGAGTGTCTACTATATATGAGTCCTTGGGCCAGAAGCTGGGGATAGAAAGATGAATAAAGCAGTCTTTGAGCTTGGGAAGTTTATACTCTAGTGGGGAAGATAAGGAGGTAAACAGAATTTAAATATAAAATGGTAGGTGCTGTAATAAAGGTAGACACAGGGTGCTGTGTGTTATGAATTAGAAGAAAGGATCTAACCGCTTAGGGGTTGGCGAGTAGGTAACAGGTCACGGAGAAGGTGTCCGTTGCCTTGTGTCTTGAAGAGTGGTTGGGAGAGAAGAGGGGAGAGGCAGAAAGAAGGAACTGCTTGAGCAAAGGCCTGGAGGTTTGAAGCAGTGCATGTGCTGTGTTTGCAGGCATTTCGGGGAGTAGGATATTGGTAAGAGTGCAAAGTTTGGGTTGTGGAGTGGTGGAGATGAGACGTGGGACCCAGTCTTGGAGGGTCTTGCCTGGCCTTCTAAGGGTCTTGCACTTATTCTCTAGGCAATGAGCAGTCATTGAAGAGTTTCAAGCCAATAATTACAGACATCTGTTTTGCGTTTTAGAAAGATCATTCTGGGGGAATTAAAGTGTGTTTGTGATTCATGAATTTGTCCTGTTTCCCTAATTAGATTGTAGCTTCTTGAAAGAAAATGTATCTTTCTAATCTCCTGCAGTGTCTCACTGGTGATCATTCAGTGGACATTTGTTTTGGTTTTCTTTATTTTAAAGTCATTATTAATGTATTCGTTATTAATCTATGTGTAACAAAAATGACCTAGTCGTGTTCAGTAATATTTGTATCAGCAAAGTTTCAGTACTGCAAAACAATCCGGAGCCTATTGTAAGAGAATTTTAACATTTTAAAACTATTAACAGTAATATTTCTTTAAACATTTACAAAGAAATTGTTGCTTTATATTATTGGTTAAAAGTAGCAAATTAGTGTTTGTCTCAGTATTAGGTAGATCTTAAGTAGGAGAAAAAATTATTCACAATTAACGCAGCTTTTTTTTCTGTTACAGGATAGAGTAGAATAATGAAGTATTGAGGTACATTTGAATTTTAAACAATAATCAGATTTTATGAGTGCATAATTGTATTTCTTCTAAATAGGAGTTTTCAATCTTGAGGAGAGTTTTCTTTTTTTAAATTTTCTAAAATCTCAAGATTGGCTTAGAGTTGTGGGAAGTACAGCGTAAGATTCGTGAACAAAACGTAGTCTCCTCCTGGAAATTCAGGGATCGGGAAAGAAGTGTGCCTTGGTGCCCAGCCTTATTGGATGAAGAATTGGATGAGCTTTTGGACACAATTTCATAGCTGATGCTGATCTGTTGGGGCTCTTTTCAAAAGCAAAAGGCATAAGCTTTTATCTATATATATTCTTTTCTTTGGGCTACTTATTAAAGGTCAACACTGAGTCCTATTATGAACAGCAATTTATAATCTATAAAGTATTATCTGAGAAGTATTTGAGCAGTTCTAAAATACAGTGATGTCCTTGTATAAGTCTGTTTGCATGAGAACTTAAAAAGAATATCAGGTTTGGACAGGTATAATTATGTGTGCTTATATTATCAAACACGCTGTATTTAGGCACCGTTTAAAAACCTCTTATAAAAAACTGTCATGGTGCAAACACATGAAGAAATGCTCACAATCATTAGCTGTTAGAGAGATGCAAATCAAAACTACAATGAGATACTATCTCACCCTGGCAGTAATTATACTGGTGAAAAAAACCAGAAAACAACAGATGCTGGTGAGGTTGTGGGGAGATTGGAACTTTTATACACTGCTGGTGGAACTGTAAAATGGTACTGCTGCTATAGAAAATAGTATAGCGCTTCCTTAAAAAGCTAGAAATAGAAATACCATACAATCCCGCAATCCTACTCCTGGGTATTTATCCTAGAGAAATAAGAGCAGTGACACAAATAGACAGATGCACACCTGTGATGGTTAAGATTGTGTGTCGTCTTGGCTGGGCTGTGATTCTCAGTGTTTATATGTGATGACTCCCATGATTGAATATACTGCGAGTAGGCAGTCAGATGAAAGGGAGTTTCTTTGGGAGTGTGGCCTGCATCTGAATATAAGCAGACGTTCTGGCTGTTTGCTCACTCCGGATCCTGCGGCTGCCTGCTGTCGTCTCACCTCCGGTTTTTGGGAATTGAGCTGTCAGCTTGTCTGCCGAACTTGGGATTCGTCGATCTTCATAGCCTGTGAGCAGAGCCCTGCTCTCTGACCTGCCAATCTTGGGCTTGCCAGCTTTTGCGGCTCCATGAATTGGGAGAGGTCTCTACCCTGATCCATGGACTTGGGACATTCTAGCCTCTACAATTGCATGAGCTGTTTCCTTGATATAAATTTCTCTGTATATGTTTATACGCTTTACTGGTTTTGCTTCTCTAGAGAACCCAGCCTAAGACAACACCTATGTACATTGCAGCGTTAGTCATAATAGCGAAAAGATGGAATTAACCCAAATGTCCATCAACGGTTAACAGCTACTATAGAAAATGGTATGGTGCTTCCTTAAAAAGCTAGAAATAGAAATACGATACAATCCAGCAATCCCACTCCTGGGTATATGTCCTAGAGAAATAAGAGCTGTGACACAAACAGACATATGCACACCCATGTTCATTGCAGCATTAGTCGCAATAGCAAAAAAGATGTAAATAACCTAAACGTCCATCAATGGTTGAATGGATAAACAAATTATAGTACATAGGTACGGTGGAATACTACCCAACAATAACGATGAATCCACAAAGCATTTTACAACATGGATTCATCTGGAGGAGATTGTGCTGAGTAAAATAAGTCAATCACAAAAGGACAAATACTGTATGAGACCACTATTATAAAAAGTCAAGGATAGGTTTACACACAGGAAGAATCATTCTTTGATCGTTACCAGGGGAGGGAGGTGGAGGGAGGGAGGATCATTAAATAGATAGTAGACACGTGTTAACTCTGGTGAAGGGAAAGGCAGGACACAATACAGGGAAGGAGAGCAGCATGACCAAGGCAAAGGAAGACACTGATAGATACACAAGAGTGAATGGCAAATACAGTAAATACTGTAACATATCCTGCAACAACAGTAATAACAGTAATTTGTGAGTGGATGCATAGGTAGATATGTATGCTAAATAGGTGTGAGAGGTTGTATAAGGAGTACACCTGCATGCGTGCATAGGTATAGTTATGGACGTTTCTACATATTTGTGCTGCATGTATATTCATACACATAATACAGCACATGGGGACACAGTTAGGAAAATTCTTAGGCATAACCAGACACCCCTTGAGACTGAACTACTGGACTTGAAGGCCAAGAACCACAGTCTTAGGGGACAGCTGGGACAGCTGGGTCAATTGGCATAACAGTTCATAAAGATAATGTTCTGCATCCTAGGTTGGCGAGTAGCATCTGGGGTCTTAAAAGCTTGCAAGCAGCCATCTAAGATACAGCTATTAATCTCTTCCTGTCTGGAGCAGAGGAATGAAGAAAACCAAAGACTCAAGGAAGAAATTAGTCCAGAGGACTAACAGCCCGCATGAACCACAGCCTCCTCTAGACTGAGAGCAGAAGAACTAGATGGTGCCTGGCTACCACTACCCACCGCTCTGACCACGAACACAATAGAAGGTCCTGGTTAGAATGGGTGAAAAATGTAGAACAAAACTCAAATTCATAAAAAAGACCAGACTTGCTGACCTAGTAGAGACTGGAGGAACCCCTGAGACTATTGCCCTAAGACACCCTTCAAACTTGGAATTGAAGCCCCTCCTAGAGGTCACCTTTCAGCCAAATGATAGACTAGCCTGAAAAATGAACAGTAACACCCGTGAGGAATATGCTGCAAAGACGATCAACTATACAAGACCAAGAGAGCACCATTTGCCCAAAAGCAAAGATGAGAAGGCAGAGGGGGGCAGGGAAACTGGACGGATGGAAACGGGGAACCCAGAGCGTAAATGAGGAAGTGCTGACACATTGCAGGATTGCAGTCGATGTCATGCAACAGTTTGTGTATAAGTTATTGAATGGAAAACTAATTTTCTGTGTAAACTTTCACTGAAAGCACAATAAAATGTTTTTGTTTTTTTAAAAAAAGCTGTCATGGTGATTTTCTTCCCATGTTCTGAGAATTGGTTTCTCATAAAAAGTTTAAGAGATTTTTTATTTTTAACTTTTTATTACCCATCGTCTTCGGGGAGCAGTGAAGTGAGAAGTTATTTTCTACATCAGGTCACTTGCTTTATCTGTTATCAAGGAGATATGTTCAGATTTGTTCATTCCTTCAGACTTTTAAGAACTGGTAAAGAAAGACTTTCTGGATGAGCTTAGGTTTTGGTTCTGGTGCTCATACGCACAAGAATTCTTTATTCTTGAAGAATCTTTTCTTTTTTTGATCCCAAATGCCTAGGTTGCTTGTCCTTTTTGAAGAAGAGATTATTACAATCACATTGCATTATAAGATATTTGGAATAATATTAGTGGTGGTATTTATAGTGTAGGAATCTAGAAGCATCCTGGGGCATATAGGGGACTGGTGTGTGAGGGAAGTATTTCTCTGATAAAGCTGAGTATTATAACCTGGATATTTCAGGTTTTTCATGACCTTTAGTATCAGTGTATTCAGTTTATCATTACCGAACTATACTTTCTGTGGTGAAAGTTGAGACCCATGATCTGATATTGAGAAAGAACATTACCCAAGATTGACTAGTAATACACGCACCCATCATAAGCTTAAGAATTCTGCCTTTCTAACAAATCTGAAAAACTGACCATGTATCAGTTCTCATAACTTATTCTCCAAGAACTTTTGGACTTAGGAAGTGGTAGATGTAGCATAAATATACCTTATCTATATTTTCAGATGTCCTTTTTATCTAAGGGTATTAAGAAAAAAACCCAAGAATTAGAAGCCAAAGAACTAAGCTATAAGAATAATAGCTCTGTTTGTAAGGAATAGACTTTTATATTTACATTGGTGAAATGGCTTTTTTATGTTTACACTGTGTACTATTTTTAATTTAGTTTTTGATGATGAAGAAGAAAGCAAATTGACCTATACAGAGATTCATCAGGAATACAAAGAACTGGTGAGTATTTTTTTCACTGATTACTATTACTTCTAGCTTTTTTTAAATAAAAAAGGACTTTTCCATTAAAATTCTTTACTTTTACAAAAATCAAATCTACCCTAATAACACTACCAGTTAACATGATGTTCTGAGAGTTCTCTGAGCATCTCAATGTTACTTTTATCTCTTCTACTCTAGAATCCGAGGAATAGTTTTATTATTATTATTATTTTATTTGTTTTGTTGTTGAGAATATACACAATAAAACATAACACCAGTTCAACAAGGAGTGTTTTTTTGACGATTTTAAGGGATCTTGCATCTAATCTTTAAATTTTATTCTTATTCTTTTGCTGATGCATCCAGGGAAGTGTTAATTATTCATTTAGCCCTGATTGTCTTGTGATTTTTAAAAATGCCTCTGGGCAGCTGAAGAGTTATGCCACATTGAACTTCATGATCCTCACATTATTTCTAGTAGAGGAAATAAAATTATTTTACGTGATTCTCTGTAAAGTATTTTAACTTTTTGTCGTTTGTTTTTTTGTGAAAAACAATGTCAGTACCGTGTAATATAATATGTAGATTAATAATTGCAAACAAGCATCTGATTATACTTTTCTAAGCTAGATACGTAATGTGAGAACTGTCAGTTACCGTTTTTCTATGTTAATTATAAAAGTTAAATGTTCTTTTTGTAGGTTGAAAAGCTGTTAGAAAGTTACCTGAAAGAGATTGGAATTAATGAAGATCAGTTTCAAGAAGCATGCATGTCTCCTCTTGCAAAGTCTCGCACATCACAGGTTTTTGCTTTTGTGATATTGTGCTAACATACAGTTCTAACAGAAATGCCCAGGGTTTCACTTAAATTTGTATGTTTTTCATCCACACTTCTTTCACTCAGGTATGTAGAGTTACGTAGATGGTCCAAGTATAATATATTAGACATTGTAGGAGGCAAAGAAATAATTCATCCCATGTGGATTCATTTTGGAACCACCTTGAGAAAGGATAATCTGAGGCATTAATGAGCTGGTGCAATTACAAATGAACTTTCTGGACTCAGAACTACAAGAAGATCACAGGGTTTCTCCACACTTACCGTTTTATTTTTATAGATCTCTGGTAATCCTGTGGTTACTCTTTGTTAATTTTAGCAGATCCACAATGCATAGTTCTGGGGCTTCCTTCTGTTGGAATCCCTTTTATTGTCTCGTTAGCCCTGCAGTGCTGGAATGAAGTAGCTATTATGTGTATTTATTGTTTATTGAGGGTCTGTGCTAGCTGCTGTTTTAGGCCCTTGATGTGTATGATCTCATTTAATCTTTCCGACACCCCTTAGAAAATTGGCACTGTTGGCTTCCATTTAAAGACAAGGAAACTGAAACACGGAGACCTTAGCAACTGGTTCAAAGTCCACAGCTAAATAAGGAGGAGGGCCAGGATAGCAGCCCAGGCAATCCAGCTGAGAGTTCACGCTCAGAGGCTACTTGGAGTAGCCTTGGTTTCCCACCCCTTACCAAGATGGTGGTCAGGATTGTCTATGATTTGACTGTAAGTTCTGACCTCAGCCTCCACCTGTAGTGCTCCAGGACATTATGTACTGCGTGCAGTCATTTCAGGTGCTCGCTCTTGTGAGCGTTCACACATCCGGCCTTGCTCATGCTGTTCGCATAACCTGGGATGTCTGCCCACCTTTCACCCCCCGACCCTTCTTCACCCACAGAAATCCTTGTCGGCATCAGCCTGGTTGACAGCAGCTTTCTGGTCCTCCCGTCAGACCAGCACTCATTCTCCCCTCCTAGGCACTTTGACATGGATAGTTTGGGTACTCTGCCTTGAATTATCATTTCTTACAGGTCTTTTTGCCCTACTGGATTTGAGGCCTTTGCGCTGTTTTTAGTCATCTTTGCATTCCCAGCGTCTGACAAAAAGAGAGGAGAATTTACTTCCTAGTAGGTAGTTTTCAATAAATCTTTGTTAATTTCACTTGTTTATGTGGCCTGGGGCGTTGCTTTGACTGCTGTTTAACCCATCACTTTCTGGCATAGTTCTCTTCAGCACAGCTTCTGGTCATTTAAAAGTCACCTCTGATTAAATCTTTAATGTAACATAACATTAAAGAATACAATATTTACATGTTATTGGCGTGCTCACACTAATGTAAACAGACAGCTGATTTTATTAGTGAACAATTCTGTAAAGCAAAAGTCGTTTTAGAGTTCAGTGGTGTTGGCGGTTCAGGAGGGCATTGACGGTTCAGAGGTAGACTTCTCACCTGCCCTGCAGGAGGCCTGGACTCAATCCCTGGTGAAGGCATCTCACACGCAGCCACCACCTTCTGTCATTGGAGGCTTGCATGTTGCTATGATGCTGAGCAGGTTTCAGTGGAGCTTTGTGACTGAGAGACTAGGAAGAAAGGCCTGGTGCTCTACTTCTGAAGATGAGCCAGTGAAGACCTTGTGGATCACAACGGTCTGATCTGCAACCAGTCATGGGGATGGCGATCATGGGGATGACACAGGACCAGGCAGCGTTTCCTTGTGTTGTACACGGGGTCACCGTGAGTCGGGGACTGACTTGATGGTAGCTGACAACAATCATGGTTTTATTCTAAGAAATAATAACGGCATTATTTTCTCCTTTTTAGTTGAATAGGAAGAATTGGATTGAAAATTATTAACTAGTATTTAAATTTCTTTTGAGACATTGATACTTGTTTTTGTTTTCCTCACTTATCAGGAATACACTTTTCTGCTTTTGTTAAAATTTGCCAGCTTCCTGCTAAGCCATCATGGATGAGTCGGAATTCCTTTGTGAGTGAAAATGCTTGTGGGTAATAGTAGACGCACCCATCTTTAGTTTGTGTTATCGAAACAGCTTTGAATTGTGAGTGAAGATGTCCTGAGTTTTAAAATACTGTTTTCGGATCTGGATTAACGCGTCTTTCTCTTTCATTACTGTATCGTACAATGCCTTTTGATTTATTTGGACTTGATTGGCAGTACAGTTTGTTATGTACCAGGAGGCAAGGCTTTTGAGTCAGACAGATTTGAATTTGAGTTCTGGATCTTCCATTTCCTTTCTGTAAGACGTCGGACAAGATTCTTAACCATTCTGATCCTCGGTTTCCATCTTTGTGAAATAGAGGTAGTATCTACTATGAAAGGGTCTTGTGAAGTTGAAGAGAGAATGTGCATGAAGCATTTAGCACAGTGCCTGGCATCCATCAGGTGATCTATAAATGGAAGCAGCTCTTAATTAAGGTAGCTATTTTGGTAGGTGATTAGCAGCGTGCTGATCGGGCCAGGGTCATGGGTTCAGTCCCTACGTGGACTAGTTAGCTGTGTTCTCTTCTGGAGCAAACTCTTAGCACCAGACAGCTAATGGAACGTCATTCTGTCAGCACTAGGATGTCGCCATTATGACAGAAATAGCCCAAAGCACATTATCTCCTGCTTTGCAGCAATAATGCAATCTTTATACATAAGATCATAAGGCTGATTCCAGTATGCCAATATGGGGTGCCTAAAAATGAACTCAAGAAACCATTTCTTGCCCTGGGAATTTAGGAGGTAATTTTTGTTTTATTTCAGTTTGGTTTGCTTTGCTTTTGGTTTTTTCAATCCAGTTGCCAGCTCCCACTGAACTGTACTGCTAAGGCAGACTTGCAAAATCCGTTTGACTTGGTCTGGTCATAATGAGACTCCGGCCCCTGGTCATGGCGTACTTTTTGAGTCTTTCTTGCTTTCCAGTTAAAACCAGCAGGAGCAGCAAGGAGTGCATGTGATGGAGAGCTCTACAAAAAAACACTGACCTTTCTAAGAGCTTATTTTTCAGTTATATATGTGTGGTTTCTTAGAAAATGCCATGAATTAGGATATCCTTCTAAACAGTTCAGAAAATACGATAATAATATAATAAAAAGACATATTTATTATTTCATTTGTCTTCAGTTGGTCTTTGGAATTCTGTGGCGTTTTCCAGCTGAAATAGGCAAAAGTGACGTCTTTATTGCTTGTAATTTTTTGGCCTGGCTAAAGCCTCTCATTGATTCGTGTATATGGCAAAACCCAGATACTCCTATGGAATAAGAATCAGACCAACAGTATTTTCCGCTTCTTGTTTTTTTTTTTTTTTTTTTAATATTTTATTGTACTTCAGGTGAAGGCTTACATAACAGATAGTTTCTC
>NW_004443941.1:6500922-6566768 GCF_000243295.1 Trichechus manatus latirostris | reverse complement strand
CTGATTGTGCCCTTTAGGTCTTCTGTATCTTTGCTGAGTTTCTTCTTAGTTGTCGCTTCTTGTTTTTGAGTTGGTTTTTTTTGACTTTTATGAGATAGAAATTAACACTCCCACAAATATTTTTATTATAATAATAGTGGTTTGGGGAAATTGTGCCTTTTGTTTCAATAATTTTCACTGTTGAACTGACAAACATGGTGATACCATTCCTTTTAAAAAATACAGGATAATTAACGTATTTTGTGTGAGTGCTAATAAATTTTTAAGTGATTCTCCGAAATACTTATTGTTATATTAGATATTTCTTCTTAGTTCAAGTACTAATAGCTCTTTTTTTTTACATCGCAGCTTTGCTGAGATATAATTCTTATGCCATAAAATTCACCCACTTAAACGTTCTCAGTATATTCACAGAATTGTGCAGTTATCACCACAATCACTTTTAGAAATTTTTATCACTCCAAAAAGAGACCCTGAACCAATTAGCAGTCACACCCTATTTCCCCCTAAACCTCTTTAGTCCCTGGCAATCACTAATCTATGTACTCTGCCCCTGTGGATTTGCTTATTCTGGAAATTTCACATAAATGGAGTCATACAGTATGTGGTCCTTTGTGTCTGGCTTCTTTGTTTAGCGTACATGTTTTCAAGGTTCGTCCATGTTGTAGTATGTATCAATACTTCTTTCCCTTTTTTTGGCTGAATATTCCATTGTATGGATATATCAGTGGAGCCCCGCTGGTGCAGTTCTACTCTGTCCTACAGGGGTCGCTATGAGTCCAAATCGACTTGACGACACACAACGATGACAGCATGGATGTATCACATTTTATTTATCCATTCATCTGTTGATGGACATTCAGGTTGTTTCTCCTGTTGGCTATGATGAGTAACGCTGCTTTGAACATTTTTGTCTACAAGTTTTTGTGTGTATATATGTTTCATTTCTCTTGGGTATATACCTAGGAGTGAATTGCTGGGTCATGTGATAACTCTATGTTTAACCTCCTAAAGAATTGCTAGATTGTTTTTCAAAGTAGCTGCAGCATTTTCTGTTCCCTTCAACAGTGTATGAGAGTTCCAGTCTCTCTACATTCTTGCGAACATTCGGTCTTTTTGATTATAGCCATCTTAGCTCTGTAACAGATGAGTTTGTCCTGAGTCAGAGTTAACTTGATGGCAGTGAGTTTTTTTTTTTTTAGTGGGTATGAAGATATATGTCATTTTTATTTCGATTTCCATTTACCTTAGTGGCTGATGATGTTGAGCATCTTTTCATGTGCTTACTGGCACTTATATTTTTTTTTGGAGAAGTATCTATTCAGATCCTTTGCCTATTTTTTAATTGGATTGTTTATCTTTTTATTGAGTTGTAAGAGGACTTTATATACTGTAAATACAAGTCCCTTATCAGACATATGATTTGTAAAAATTTTCTCCCATTTTGAGAGTTGTCTTTTCACTTTATTGATGGTATCCTTTGAAGCACAAAGTTTTAAATTTTGATGAAATCCAGTTTATCTGATTTTTCTTTTGTTGCCTGTGCTTTTGGCATCATATCTCCGACAGCTTTGTCTAACACAGAATCATGAAGATTAACTCATATTTTCTTCTGAGAGTTTATAGTTTTAGCTATTATGTTTCATTCTTTTCCATGTGAATATCCATAGTTCCGCCACTATTTGTTGAAAAGACTGTTCTTTTCCCCATTAAATTCTCAGTTTTGGCACTCTTGTCGCAAATCACTTGACCCTAAATGTGAGGGTTTATTTCTGCCCTCTTAATTCTATTCCATTGGTCTATATGTCTGTCCTTACTCTAGTACCACATAGTCTTGATTATTGTAGCTTTGTAGTAAGTTTTGAAATTGGGAAGTGTGGGTTCTCCAACTTTGTTCTTTTTCAAAACAAAGTAATCTTGGCTATTCTGGATCTTTTGAATGTCCACATGTATTTTAGAATTAGCTTGCCAGTTTCCGGAAAGAAGCCAGCTGGGATTTTGATAGGGATTGCAATCAATCTGTACATCAATCTGAGTAGCCATCTTAGCAATATCGAGTCTTATGATCCATGTATGTGTTTCTATTTATTTAGGTCTTCTTTAATTTTAACAGTGTTTCATAATTTTTAGAAGGTAAGTTTTCCACTAATTTTTGTTTAATTTTTCTAAGTATTTTATTCTTTGTGATGGCTATTATAAATGGAATTATTTTCTTAATTTCGTTTTGGATTAGTCTTTGCCGTTGTCTTGAAATACAATTGATCTTTTCTGTTTGTTTGTTGATTATTGTGGTAAAAATATATCTAACAAAACAATTTGCCAGTTCAACAATTTTTACATTTATAATTCGGTGACATAGATACAGTTGATTTTTATATAATGTGTCCAGCACCCTTGCTGAACTTGTTTATTAGTTCTAATTGTTTTTCAGTGGATTACTTAGGATTTTCCATATACAAGATTATGTTATCTGCAATAGAGATAGTTTTACGTCTTCTTTTCCAATCTAGATGCCTTTTATTCCATTGTCTTGTCTAGCTGGTGACTAGAACTTCCAGTACAATGTTGAATAGAACTCTCGTTCCTGATCTCAAGGGGAAATCCTTCAGTCTTTCCCCACTGAGTATAATGTTAGGTGTGCATTTTTCATAGGTGCCTATGGTTTTTTTTTTTTTTTAAGGGCTGCTGTAACAAATCACCACAAACTGGGTGGCTTAACACAACAGAAGTCTATTCTCTTACAGTTCTGGAGGCGAGAAGTCTGAAATCCAGGTGTCAGCAGGGCCGTGTTCTTTCCCTGCAGGCTCTTGAGTAGAATCTTTTCCATGACTCTCTCTTAGCATCTGGTATTGCTGGCATTCCTTGGCTTGTAGGTACATCGTTCCAGTGTCTGCCTCTGTGGTCACCTGACATTCTTCCTGTGTGCCTGTCTCTTCTCTCCTTAGAAAGACAACAGTCATAGACTTCAGTTTCCCTTGATTACATATGCAGAAACCTTAGTTCCAAATAAGGTCACATTCACACATCTTTTTTGCTGACCCTCTACTTTACCAGGCATGATGTCCTTCTGTAGGGACTGGTCCCTCCTGATAACATGTCCAAAGTATGTGAGACGAAATTGCGCCATCCTTGCTTCTAAGGAGCTTTCTGGCTGTACATTTTCCAAGACAGAGTTGTTCATTCTTCTGGCAGTCCATGGCATATTCGGTATTCTTTGCCAACACCACAATTCAAAGGCGTCAGTTCTTCTTCAGTCTTCCTTATTTGTTATCCAGCTTTCGCGTGCATATGAGGTAATTGAAATTACCATGGCTTGGGTCAGGCGCACCTCAGTCCTCAATGTGACATCTTTGCTTTTCAACACTGAAAGAGGTCTTTTGCGGCAGATTTGCCTAATGCAGTACTTTGTTTGATTTCTTGACTGCTGCTTCCATGGGTATTGATGGTGGATCCAAGTAAAATGAAATCCTCGACAACTTCAGTCTTTTCTCCGTTTCTCATGATGTTGCTTATCGGTCCAGTTGTGAGGATTTTTGTTTTGTGTTGACATGTCATCCATACTGAAGGCCGTAGTGTATTCCACTAGTAGCTCTTAGTTTTCCTTACTTCAGTCTTTGAAATTCCCAGGGCTTTTGATTGTCACTGTTCTGAGAGGGCTTTCTATATAGTCAGATCCCATTTCAAAGTCCGTCTGTGCTGCTTGATTGACCAGCGTGTCACTGAGCAGCTTGGAAAATCCCTCTTGATCCCCTTATAGTGATCTGGGAGGATGCTTAATGAGATTAATTAGCCTGATAGATTGCCAGCTAGCATGTATCGTCCTTTTGTAGTTTCAACAAATATTTATTATTTCCTGCGTGTAGTACAGTGTTTATGGTTATGGTCTGGCAAATGTACTTGCCAAGACCTGGGTTCTCTGAAATAGCCCATCTGCACATTTTCTCAATGGAGCAACACAAATGCAGAGAATCCCTTACACTGTTTAAGCCTGTGGTATGATTAAGTAGAGATAATGGTAGAAGAACCCTAGGCTAAGTGAATTTGAACATGGACATGTTTGAATGTCTTTTGAACTCATCAGAGTCAGATTCTGAAGGCCTGGATGTTCATTTTTTGTTACTGTGCTCTAAGGTAGATCCTTTCATTTTTCAAATTTAGTATATTTCTCAGTTTCACCTAGAAATGATTTTATATCATAATTTCTAACTGCACCTCTTGTGTGAAGCTTTCTACGTGTAGGACACCTACAGTTGTGTTCTTCATTGCTAATAGCCCGTTTTACGTATTGTCCAGACTCTATTTTGGAGGGCATTTAGTTTTATGTCGATATTTTTATTAAGGAATAATTTTGTAGCTACTGACTTACCATTAAATAAACAGTAAGTTGCAAGTGAAAGAATATAAACTAAGTAGATTATTTTGGCTGAGAAAACAAATCCAGATACTGAAGTGGTTACTTTAGAAGAGTGAGCCAGATTCCTGCATGGTTTTTTGGAGGCATCCAGTTCTGGCTCATTGGGAAAATGTATCACTGTCACCCTTAGCTTCCTGGAGCCTTGGGGGTCAGGAGAATCAACCTCTCGAGAACCCAATTTTAGAGGCTTTTAAAATAAAATCATAAAATTGTCTTTTTTTGAGTCATCTGATGATAAATAACAGCGCAGTATTCTTTCTTGATTTAATGCACCATTTTGCACTGGAAATTATATGAATGCATGGGAAGCTGTTTAAAAAATTGAATCTTCATTTAACCTATAGATTTCTCTCTACAGGCCATTTTGCAACCCGTGTTGGCAGCAGAAGATTTTAGTATCTTTAAAGAAATGATGGTCCAGAAAAACATTGAAATGCAGCTGCAAGCCATTCGAATAATTCAAGAGAGAAATGGTAAAATGTTCAAGTTAGAAATTTAAGTGCTAAAGGCATGTTTTGCATTTTTGATTATTCTAATTCAAACACAGTCCCGCATGTAGCTGCCTTGACTAATTTTATTTCAAGTTGAAAAGTCTGTGGCTGCCTTAAGAGTTGAAAGAGTAAAACTTGTTGATAAGCGTGTATCTGACATCTGACGGAAAGCAGACCAGAACTTGGTTGAATGGTGCTTTCGGTTTCAGGGAGCCCGATTTTCTGCGCAGCCATTTGTTGATGAAATTCAGTAACTTTTAATCACAGTTACAATCACAGTTACAGTTTCTGTGGAGAGAAGGTGACTCCTTCTCTCCTTGGCTCATGGTTAGGGCCTCGTAGGGAGCAGTGGACCTTATACTCAGCGAGCATCCGAAGCACTGGGAAGGCTTGTTGAAACACGCGTTGATGCCCCGCAGTTTGTGATTCAGTAGTCTGGGTTGAGACCCCGATAATTTGCTTTTTTAACAAATTCCCGGGTGATGCTGAAGCTGCTGGACGTGGGATCCCATGAAAACCGCTGTTAGAAGGTACCAGCATTAGGTGGAGAAGAAGACAGAACCCAGAGTCCCAGCGAACCCGCTTTGACTTTATCTCCTCCCTGACTGCTTCATCTCGGTGTCTCTCCGGCTCTTCCTGCTTTCGTTCCTTCTTCGCTACCTAAGCCATGTTGGACATCCTGACTCAGAGCATCTGACTTTCTGACCACAGCGCTTGTTATTGTACCATCTTCCTTTCAAATCTCTGTTTTGGATTTCTGGCCCTGGTAGCTGGGCTGGAATTCCTAAGTGTTCCTTTGCTCAATAGATTGCCACTGATACTCTTCACCGTTCTATGACCTGTCCAATGGTTTGGCAGCAGGACTTCCGCTTTGATGGTGTCTTGCAGGTGAGAGAGCTGTGTATATATAATTCAGTTGGATTATTTGCTCTGAAGGGTCTGGAACGTGCACCAGTAGGTGCGGGCAAACGTGGGGGTGTTGCAGGGCCTTGTAGGTTCCTCTTGTGTTTGTCTGATGTGAATAGAAACTATTTCTTAGAACCAGCCACCACCTTAACTGTCCCCCCAAATCCTGAGACGCTGCCACAGCAGGTAGAGAGCTGTTGTTGTGGATAGGCGCGCCCCCACCCTAGCGTGAAGAACGACGGCACAGTGCTGTTGCTTTGCTGGTAGAAATAGGTCTGGTAAGCAGTCTTTCTCTCTGTCTTCCTACCAAGGTTTGTGCTCTAAAATCTTTTCTTCTGACTTTTTCTGAAACCCTACTGTATTCTCACCTGTGGGATAAAGAATCTGAATAATCGTTTTATATCGATAAGTTTTGTTTTCAGGAGATCAGTTTTGATGAAGGAAATTGTGAACATGACATTGACAGCTTGTAGATTTCAGTTTGGAATATTCCTGGAAACTCATTTAGATTTTACCAGAAAGACAACAAGTACATATAGCTTGTATCGGTTCAGTGCTTCCAGCTGCCAGTAACAGAAAACCCCAATAAGAAATTATCATCTCACAGAACAAGAAGTCCAGAGGAAGGGAGGCAAGGAAGACAGGCCCAGGCTTGATGAATTCAGTGGTTTGGTGATGTCATCAAGGACCCACCACTTCCTATCGCTATACCCTGCCATTCTCAGGCTCTTCTCTCGTGAGTGTACTCTGGCTGTACTGAAGGCAGACTCGACTCAGCAGTGTCTCATGAAGAAAAGGGATGTTTTCTCCTGTACATCTCTTTTGGTTAGCAAGATAACACTTGGACGGAGCCCCCTCCCCGCCCCCGACCCTCAGTTTTCCCCTCAGGCCCTATTGATCAAAATTAGGGTCACACATCCTCCTTCTTAAGGAGCCCTGGTGGTGTAGTGGTTAAGAGCTCGGCTGCTATCCAAAAGGTCAGCAGTTTAAATCCACCAGCCGCTCCTTGGAAACCCCCTGAGGCATTCTGCACTGTCCTGTAGGGTTGCTATGAGTCAGAATTGACTCGATGGCAATGGCTTGGTTTTTTGGTATCCTTCTTAAACCCCTGATGGGGAATGAAACCATTATGCTTGGTTTAAACCAATCATGAGTCAGTGTGGGGGCCGGGGGTATGCCTCTCAAGTATTTGGCTGCCTGATAACTACGCACAGTCTGGCTTATGTTACCAAGGGAGGGGGAAGGGAGTGATGTGGAATAATGGCCGCTGTCAGACCACGGGGTGGGACGGTGCACTTACGTCTAAACTAAGCTAATGTTTAGTTTCTGCCTCAGAGTTATTTATATTTAAGAATGTTGCTTAAGTTAGATTCAGGGAGAGCACCTTGTAGCTCTGTCGACTGTTCCTAAAATTGCTGTTTGAAAATTACCTTTGTGTTGAGAAAAACTCAAAGGTGCTCTAGATTCTTGGATGTGTCTGATCGAACAGTTATGGAAAACGCACATCAGAGCGTTGTTTGGGTGGTTTAGGAGTAGTCCCTACTGCTGCCTTGTTCTTCCCTTACTGCTTTTAATCTGCCTTAGAAAGACTATTAGGAGAATACTGATTTATATCTTTTGACTGAGCAAAAATGCACTTATGATGAGTGGATTGTAATACTGTTTCCTGGCCCTGCTGTTGTACCATGGTTTGTAAGATGTCACCACTGGGGGAAGCTGGGGGAAGGGTATCCAGGCTCTCTCTGTTATTTTTTACAACTGCATATGAACCTGTTACCTCGAAATAAAAAACTTCATTAAAAAGGTACTGAAACATCAAGGGGATCAGCATGAAAACGCTACTTGAATTTAGAGCAGAAGTGAAATCTCCAAGTCACGTGTGGATAAAGTAATGGAAGGTAAAAATTGAAAGAGATGCTGCTAATGCTGTGGGAGTGTAGTGACAACAGATAGAGACAGAACACTTAGCACCCATCTACCTGCTTATCAGGACGATACAGGCAATAAAGTCAGTTAAACCGGCACTGAAAATTACTTGCCTTGGCCTGAGGGCTGTAGTGCCCTGGTTTATAGTTATTAAACTGATGACTGAACAGAAGTTCCAAGGGATGAGATTGTTTTATACACCTTTGTATCCCTCGAGAGAGCTGAGCACCATGCTTTCTTTGTATGTAGTAATCACGGCCTTGTTTAATTGTGGTTGTGATATGAATTAAGAGTATCAACATGCTGTTTCAGTTAACAAATTATTTTATGTTTGTTTTTAAACCTTTTTCCCACTTAAGGAACACCTTTACGAGTGTAGTTCCGTTACTAACCTCAGCTTAGGGGGTTTCAGCATTATGTTCTTAGGCAGTGTATAAGAACAACAACAGTGTGATCATGGAAGACGATAGCTTGTGTTATTTTATATCTGCCATGTATTAGTATTGTTATTTTAAATAGGCAATACAAATAACTCTAAGAGACATTGCTTGGTAAAATGGTTGGGTTTTTTTTTGTGGGAATGATTCTCTAAAATAGAAATAAAGAGATGATGGCTTAGAACATTTAAGAGGTAGACTTCAGTGAAGTAATCTGTACTTCTTGATGAACTGTAACAGTGAAAAGTAAAGGTTTTCAGTTGAACTGATGTTCTTCTGTGTGGTCTTTGGTTTTGAACAGGTGTGCTACCTGAGTGTTTAACAGACGGTTCGGACGTGGTTAGTGACCTTGAACAGGAAGAAATGAAGATCCTGAGGGAAGTTCTTAGGTACTCTTCTTTAATTATTTTTTGAGTGAATCATTAGTAATATTAGAATAAGATCTGTATATGCTTTTTACCCCAAAAGTATTACGAACCAATAAAACACCTAAATTATCTACTAAAACCAAAAGCCAAAACGAAACTTGTTGCCATTGAGTCGATACGGACTCATAGGGACCCTGTAGGACAGAGTAGAACTGCCCCATAGGGTTTCCAAGGAGTGACTGGTAGATTTGAACTGCGAGCCTTTTGGTTAGCAGCCAAGCTCTTAACCACTGTGCCACGAGGACTCCAGATTATCTACTAAAGACCATGAAAATGATTTATGAATTTTATTTGTATGACTGTGTATATATTAGGAGCCCCTGGGTGGCTCAAATAGTTAAGCACTCAGCTCCTAACTGAAATGTGGGCAGTTTGAGTCTACCCAGAGTTGCCTTGAAAAAAAGGCCTGGCAATCTGCTTCCAAAAGGCCGGCCATCGCAGAACCTCTGGAGCACAGTTCTACTCTTAAACACGTGAGGTTGCCATGAGGTGCAATCAGCTCAACTGGTTTTAGGTATAAAATTTCCTAACAGAAAAAATTATTTTCAGATGACTCATAACAGATCAGCCCAAATGGGAGGGTCTTCTTTTGCTCCCATTGTAGAAATAGGAAACTAGATCCCTTGGGAACAAGTTGCAGTAGACTCACCCTGTTCCTGGAAAGGGATGAATAGTGACCTGAGCTGAGCAGGGTATCCCATGGCTCAGTGTTGGGGGAGGCTTATCCCAGGTCTCTCACAGGAGGGGCATCCAAACTGCCACAGACTGAGGAGCTGGAGGGGTGGCAGGTAACCCGCAAGAGAAGGGGAGTGGGAGGTGTCTGTCCCAAATGAGTATGTCGCCATCTCCTCGCCCCAGCTACATGACTCAGCCTGGCAGGGAGCGTGCAGCTCACTAAAGGGGCCCACACGGAACTGAGAAAGGTCAGCAGGCATTTCCTTTTCCCGTGGGCCTGTTGCCCTGCCCGCTGTGGGAGTTTTGGGAGGGAGGTGGAATGTGCCTCATTGATAAATCCCCCAGTGATGTACTAGGTTTAGGACAAAAGGATACCTGCAGCCACCGTGTCACTTGCAGAACGGGGCTTTGCCTTTGCAGGCCCTTCTCTGCACATGTCCATCTTCTGGCATCCTGTAGTGTCCCCGCCTGCCCACCTCCAAAGCAGAAGAGAGGGATGGTGCTTAGGGGATGGGCCTGGTTGGGAACTAAGGAAGGAGCTTCAGGAATTAGTGCTTAATATCAGGGATTTGAGTGGTAGTGGGGAGGGAGGCAGATGTGCGGCCCTCAGTAGTCTACTGAACCGAGCCCTTTCCTGCCAGATCTTAGCTTCCATTGCGGGGCAGACTGGGGCCTGGTCCCACACGGAGTGATTGCAGGTTTAAAGCCGTGAGGTATTTGGTACTAAGTTTAGAGGACTGATAAAGTTTTGAATTGGATTGGTTGCACCTGATGATTGATTTGGTAGTCTGAAAACTGATCAGCACTGTACTTTCAGATTTTATTTTCCAAGAGCTTTTGAGGAGGGTGACTGCAGTGAAGGGGTCCCTGGGGGGTGCAGACCATTAAGCGCTGGACTCCTAACAGTAAGGTTGGTGGTTCAACCCCCCCCGAGACATCTCGGAAGTAAGGCCTGGCCATGTGCTTCTGAAAGGTCACAGCCTTGAAAACCCTTTGAAGTAGTTCTGCTGCACACTTGGGGTCGCCGTGAGTTGGAGTCAACTCAGTGGCAGCTAACAGCACCAACTGCAGCGTAAGACATGGCCAGGGCACTTAGTGACCAATGTGCACGAGGATTAATTTAGTGTTTTCCTAAATCAGACTGCCTCAGTCAGCAGTTTATAAAAGTTGACAGGGCTTTGGCACAGTAGCATCAGAAGTGCTTTGGGATGGCTCAGATGCCAGTGGAAGAGCTAGAATGAGGGGAGAAATGGATCGCATCAAGAGAGGTAGAACTGATCTCAGAGATGGAGATCAAAGGCCATATTAATGGGATTCATCATTCAGATTTCAGTTTAGGATTTCCAGCGTGTTGGTCTTTGTTCAGCTAGGGGTCATTCACATTTCCTGAAGAAATGGATAAACCTGTGTTTTATGTTACCAGTGATATTGTGCTGTATCTCCCTATCTGTGTCTTTCACAGTTGATTCTAAGCTGCCTTATAGCAAGGCCTGATTATTTTCCACCTCTGTAACCAGCATCCCTTACGTGTATTGTACGTTTAGGCTTAAACGTGGGCTGGTTGAATATTTGTTCTTTGACTAGAAAAGAAAACGTACTTTTCTACCTTGTGTTTGTATATTTCAGAAAATCCAAAGAGGAATATGACCAGGAGGAAGAAAGGAAGAGAAAAAAACAGGTGCCTGCAGACCATATTAATATAACAGAAATATTTCATTGCTCTTATCTCTTCCAAAGTTTATGCCTAGTTTTGGCTGTTCAAGTTTAAGCTCATGTAGAACTACACAGTTTCTCAGAGATTCATATTTTCTTGGCAAGTCTAAGCATTTATATTTAACTTTTACCTATGAAGAATTAATTTTTTTTTTATTGTGCTTTAAGTGAAAGTTTACAGTTCCAGTTAGTTTCTCATACAAAAATTTATACACACATTGTTGTGTGACCCTAGTTGCTCTCCCTATACTGTGACAGCACACTTCTCCTTTCCAGCCTGGATTTCCCCTGTCCATGCAACCACCTCCTGTCCCTTTTTGCCTTCTCATCTCACCTCGGGACAGGAGCTGGCCATTTAGTCTCATGTATCTACTTGAGCTAAGAGGCACTGTCTTCAGGAGTATCATTTTATGCCTTACAGTCCAGCCGAATCTATGTCTGAGGAGTTGGCTTTGGGAATGGTTTCAGTTCTGGGCTAACAGAGCATCCAGGGGCCATGTCTTCCAGGGTCCCTCCAGTCTCAGTCAGACCATTAAGTCTGGTCTTTTTATTAGAATGTGAGTTCTGCACCCTACTTTTCTCCTGCTCCATCGGGGACTCTCTGTTGTGTTCCCTGTCGGGGCAGTCATTGGTGGTAGCCGGGCACCATCTAGTTCTTCTGGTCTCAGGCTGATGGAGTCTCTGGTTTATGTGGCCCTTTCTGTCTGTTGGGCTAATGTTTTCCTTGTGTCTTTGGTGTTCTTCATTCTCCTTTGCTCCAGGTGGGATGGGACCAACTGATGCATCTTAGATGGCCACTCGCTAGCTTTTAAGACCCCAGACGTCACTCACCAAAATGGGATGCAGAACATTTTCTTAATAAAGTTTATTATGCCAATTGACCTAGATGTCCTCTGAAACCTTGTTCCCAGACCCCTGCTCCTGCTACTCTGTCCCTTGAAGTGTTTGGTTGTATTTAGGAAACTTCTTAGCTTTTGGTTTAGTCCAGTTGTGCTGACTTCCCCTGTATTGTGTGTTGTTCTTCCCTTCACCTAAGATAATTCTTATTTACTATCTGGTTAGTGAATACCCCTCTCCCTCCTTCCTCGCCCTCGTAACAATCAAAGAATATTTTATAATAGTGGTCTCACACAATATTTATCCTTTTGCGACTGACTAATTTCACTGAGCATAATGCCTTCCGGATTCATCCATGTTATGAGATGTTTGACAGATTCATCGTTCTTTATTGTTGCATAGTATTCCATTGTGTGAATATACCATAATTTGTTTATCCATTTGTCCACTGATGGGCACCTAGGTTGTTTCAACTTTTTGCTATCACGAACAGTGCTGAAGTGAACATGGGTGTGCATATATCTCTTCGTGTGACGGCTTTTATCTCTCTAGGATATTTTCCTAAGTGTAGGATTGCTGGATAGTATGGTACTTCTATTTCTAGCTTTTTAAGGAAGTGCCAATCGATTTCCAAAGTGGTTGCACCATTTTACATTCCCACTAGCAGTGTATAAGTGTTCCAGTCTCTCCACAACCTCTCCAGCATTTATTATTTTGTGTTTTTTGGATTAATGCTAGCCTTGCTGGGGTGAGATGGTATCTCATTGTAGTTTTGATTTCCATTTCTCTAATGGTTAATGTTCGTGAGCATTTCCTCATGTATCTCTTAGCCACCTGAATGTCTTCTTTGGTGAAGTGCCTGTTCATATCCTTTGCCCATTTTTTAAATGGCTTATTTATCTTTTTGTCGTTGAGGTTTTGCAGTATCTTGTAAATTTTAGGGATTAGATGCTGATCGGATTTGTTGTAGCCAAAAATTTTTTCTCAGTCTGTAGTTTGTCTTTTTACTCTTTTGGTGAAGTCTTTTGATGAGCATAAGGGTTTGATTTTTAGGAGCTCCCAGTTATCTAGTTTCTCTTCTGGTGTCTGTGTATTGTTAATAATGTTTTGTATTCTGTTTATGGCATGTATTAGGGCTCCTAGCGTTGTCCCTATTTTTTCTTCCATGATCTTTATCATTTTAGATTTTATATTTGATCTTTGATCGATTTTGAGTTAGTTTTTGTGCGTGGTATGAGGTATGGGTCTTGTTTCATTTTTTTGCAGATGGATATCCAGTTATGCCAGCACCATTTGTTAGAGAGACTTGTCTTTTCCCCAATTAATGGACTTGGAGCCTTTGTCAAATATCAGCTGCTCATAGGTGGATGAATTTATGTCTGGATTCTCAATTACGTTCCATCGGTCTGTGTATCTGTTGTCGTACCAGTACCAGGCTGTTTTGACTACCGTGGCGGTATAATAGGTTCTAAAATCAGGTAGTGTGAGGCTTCCCACTTTTTTGTTCTTTTTCAGTAATGCTTTACTTATCCGAGGCCTCTTCCCTTTCCCTATGAAGTTGATGATTTGCTTCTCCATCTCATTAAAAAATGCCATTGGAATTTGGATTGGGATTGCTTTGGGTAGAATAGACATTTTTCACGTCGTCAAGTCTTCCTATACATGAGCAAGGTATGTTTTTCCACTTATGTAGGTCTCTTTTGGTTTTTTACAGTAGTGTCTTGTAGTTTTCTTTGTATAGGTCTTTTACGTCCCTGGTTAGATTTATTCCTAAGTATTTTACCTTCTGGGGGCTATTGTAAATGGTCTTGATTTGGTGATTTTCTCTTCCAGGTTGTCTTTGTTGGTGTGGAGGAATCCAACTGATTTTTGTATGTTTATCTTGTATCCTGATACTTTGCTGAAATCTTCTATTAGTTCCAGTAGTTTTCTTGTGGATTCCTGGGGGTTTTCTGTGTATAAGATCATATCATCTGCAAATAGAGATACTTTGACTTCTTCCCTGCCAATTTGGATGTCCTTTATTTCTTTTTCTAGCCTAATTGCTCTGCCTAGAACCTCCAGCACAATGTTGAATAAAAGTGGTGATAAAGGGCATCCTTGTCTGGTTCCCATTCTCAAGGGGAATGCTTTCAGACTCTCTCCATTGCGGATGGATGTTGGCTGTTGGCTTTGTATAAATGCCCTTTATTATGTTGAGGAATTACCCTTCTGTTCCTATTTTGCTGAGAGTTTTTTTTATCATGAATGGGTGTTGGACTTTGTCAAATGCCTTTTGTGTATCAATTGATAAGATCATGTGTTTCTTGTCTTTTGTTTTATTAATGTGATAGATTACATTGATTGTTATTTTAATGTTGAAACATCCCTGCATACCTAGTATGAATCCCACTTGGTCATGGTGAATTTTTTTTTTTGATACGTTTTTGAATTCTATTGGCTAGAGTTTTGTTGAGGATTTTTATGTCTGTGTTCATGAGGGATATTGGTGTGTAATTTTCTTTTTTTGTGATGTCTTTACCTGGTTTTGGTATCAGGGTTATGTTAGCTTCCTAGAATGAGTTTGGGAGTATTCCACCCTTTTCTGTGCTCTGAAATATCTTTAGTCGTAGTGGTGTTAACTCTTCTCTGAAAGTTTGGTAGAATTCTCCAGTAAAATGGTCAGGGCCAGGGCTTTTTTTGTTGGGAGTTTTTATAAATTACCTTTTCAATCTTTTTTTTTTGTTATAGGTTTACTTAGTTGTTCTGCCTCTGTGTTAGTTCAGGTAGGTAGTGTGTTTCTAGAAATTTGTTCATTCCATCTAGGTTTTCAAATTTGTTGAAGAGTACAGTTTTTCATAGTATTCTTTTATGATTCTTTTAATTTCAGTTGGGTCTGTTGTGGTATTGCCCATCTCGTTTCTTATTCAGGTTATTTGCTTCCTCTCTTGTTTTTCTTCTGTCAGTTTGGCCAGTGGTTTATCGATTTTGTTGATCTTTTCAAAGAATCAGCTTTTGGTCTTGTTAACTCTTTCAGTTGTTTTTCTGTTTTCTGTTTCATTTAATTCTCCTCTAATTTTTATTATTTGCTTTCTTCCGGTGCCTGAGGGCTTCTTTTGCTGCTCTGTTTCTATTTTTTCGAATTGTAGGGTTAATGTTTTGATTTTGGCCCTTCCTTCTTTTTGAATGGGTGCATTTATTGCTATAAATTGACCTCTGAGCACTGCTTTTGCTGTGTCCCAAAGGTTCTGGTAGGATATGTTTTGATTCTGATTTGATTCTGTGCATTTCTTTATTCCATCTTTAATTTCTTCTATAACCCAGTAGTTTTTGAACAAGGTGTTGTTCAGTTTCCATGTGTTTGATTTTTTTTCCTTGCTTTTTCTGTTGTTGATTTCTACTTTTATGGCTTTATGGTCAAAAAAGATGCTTTGTAATATTTCAGTGCTTTGGATTCTGTTAAGGCTTGCTTTATGGCCTAATGTGTGGTCTCTTCTGGAGAATGTTCCATGTGAGTTGGAAAAGAAAGTATACTTGGCTGCTGTTGGATGGAGTGTTCGGTATATGTCTTTGAGTTCAAGTTGGTTGATTGTGGCATTTAAATCTTCCGTGTCTTTATTGAACTTGTTTCTGGATGTTCTGTCCTGCACTGAAAGTGGTATGTTGAAGTCTCCTATTATTGTGGAGCTGTCTCTCTCTCTTTTCAGTGCTGTTAGAGTTTGTTTTAGGTATATTGGAGCCCTGTTGTTGGGTGCATAAATGTTTATTATGGTTATGTCCTCCTGGTGTATTGACCCTTTAATCACTACATAGTGTCCTTCCTTATCCTTTGTGGTGGATTTTACTTTAAAGTCCATTTTGTCAGAGATTAATATTGCCGCTCCTGCTCTTTTTTGAGTGTTGTTTGCTTGACATATTTTTTCCATCCTTTGAGTTTTAGTTTGTGTCTTTAAGTCTGAAGTGTGTCTCTTACAGGCACCAGATAGACGGATCGTGTTTTTTTATCCATTCTGCCACTCTCTATCTGTTTATTGGTGGATTTAGTCCATTTACATTCAGTGTAATTATTGATAGGTATGAGTTTAGTGCTGTCATTTTGATGTCTTTGTGTGTTGTTGACAATGTCTTTGTTCCACATGATTTTCTGTGCTGAGTCATTTTTCTTTATTTTTTTTTCATCTTTTTCATTTAGTTGATTTTGTATTTGCTGAGTCTTTATATTGTTTTTTATTTTCATGTGTAGGATTGTTAGTTTCCTTTGTGGTGACCTTAATATTTACTCCTAATTCTTCTAAGTTTAAACCAATCTTTTATTTCTTTATATCGCCTTGACTTCCTCTCCGTGTGAAAGATCTATGATGACAATTTTTTTGCCCCCCTTTCTTGTTTTAATGTTGTCATCTTTTACACATTGATGTCTGTTTCCCTATTTACACAGTTTTAGCTTTTATTTTTGTGACTTCCCTATCTGGATTTGTATCTGGTTGCTCTGTCCTGTGTTCTAGTCTTGGGTTATTATCTGATGTTACTGATTTTCTAACCGGAGGACTCCCTCTAGTATTTCTTGTAATTTTGATTTGCTTTTTGCAAATTCCCTACACTTCTGTTTATCTGGAAATGACCTAATTTGGCCATCATATTTGAGAGACGGTTTTGCTGGGTATATAATTCTTGGCTGGCAATCTTTTTCCTTCAAGTCTTTATATAGATGTCATTCCATTGCCTTCTTGCTTGCATGGTTTCTGCTGAGTAGTCCGAGCTTATTCTCATTGACTCTCCTTTGTAGATGACTTTTCGTTTATACCTAGCCACTCTTAAAATTCTCTCTTTATCTTTGGTTTTGGCAAGTTTGGTGACTTTCTTTTGGAATCTACCTTGTGTGGGGTTCGATGAGCATCTTGGATAGATATCTTCTCATCTTTCACGATATCAGGGAAGTTTTTTGCCAATGAATCTTCAACAATTCTCTCTGTATTTTCTGTAATCCCCTCCTTCTGGTACTGCAGTCACTCCTACGTTATTCCTCTTGATAGAGTCGCACATAATTCTTAGAGTTTCTTCATTTTTTAAAATTCTTTTTTCTGATTTTTCCTCAAATAAGTTGGTGTCAAGTGCTTTATCTTCATTCTCACTAATTCTGACTTCCATTGCCTCAATTCTTCTTCTATGACTTTTTATTGAGTTGTCTAATTCTGAATTTTATTGTTAATCTTCTGGATTTCTGTTTGCTGTCTCTCTATGGATTTTTGCAGCTTGTTAAATTCGTCAGTTCCTCTTCTCTGCTTAAGTTTTTCCTCTGTTGCTTTGTCTATATGTTCCTTGGCTTGTTCTGCGTTTAGCCTGATCTCCTTTCTGAATCTCCTGAAGAGTTCTGTATATTAATCTATTGTATTCTACCTCCGGTAATTCCAGGAAGTTCTCTTCCTCTAGAAGATTTCTTGATTCTTTCTTTTGGGAGCTTGCTGAAGTCATCATGGTCTACCTCTTTATGTGATTTGATATTGACTGTTGTCTCCGAGCCATCAATAAGTTATTCTGTTTATTTTATGTTTGCTTACTGTGTCCTAGTTTCTTGTTTTGTTTTGTTTCGATATGCCCAAATAGGCTGCTTGTGTGAGCTAGTTTGATTATTGGTACCTTTGAAGCTCTAACGTCCTGTCACCAGGTGGTTAGATCTGTTACTAGGTACGTCAGCCCAGGAGTCTGTTTACTTTTGTTGAATAGATTCAGCTTTGGTGTCCAGACAGTTGGTCACCAAGTTTGTGGTGCAGGCTCTCACCTACAGTCGTAGATGAGCAGGGCAATTTGAGTAGGCACAGGTATCTGGCTGCAGTAGAGGGTCACGCGCTGAGCAAGGCAGGGGGCTGACGACTGCCCGAGTGGGAGGAAAGCGTGACCCTGTTCCCTAGAGTGTGTAGGTGAGTGAGTTTTGCAGCAGGACTCTGGGCAGCAGTGCTGTTGGCTGTAAGGACTGGTAGGCACCACTTATTCTTGGACCCCTGTTGCAGGTGGCTAGGTGGCGTGGGTGGAGCCACCAGTCCTCAGGCGCCTGATGTAGGTAGGTGAGAACCCTGCTTAATGGTCAGGGTGGTATCAGATGTCATGAATCTGCCACTCCCCCATTTAGCTGATACAGTTGAAGTTAGGCTTCAGGTATATACCCTGTTGTACTGTTCTAATGAGGGCCTACACTGGTGAAATGGGCCCACACAAGTCTGTGCAGGGGTGAAAGTCACTCAAAGGCATGGACCCCTTACGCCTGTGCCTAGGCAAAGGAGCTGTGCCTGCCCTGAGTTCCTGGCTTAGTGGAGCTGGCAGATTATTTTTCCCTGTTTGTTAATTTGTTATCTCTCAAAGGCCGGGAGAATGGCTCAGGGTGCTTGATAGGTCCTACATCCAGCCCAGGGGACACGGCAATTGTTGAAGCCGGCCCAGGACCTGGTGCAGAGCGGGGAGGAGGCACGTAAATGGGAGAGAGGTTCTTCCCAGATGGGGTGTTTTTTGATCCACGAGGTGGATAAGAAGCACGTACTTATCTTTTGTCAACTGAGCACTGCTTTTCACTGGTTCTGGAGGCTCGAGTAGACTCTCCGCCGCTTGGTCTCTCTTGATGTGGAAAACACATCCCGAGTGCCACTATTTGCCTCACTGTGCACACCAGCCGATCTGGCCTGCAGGGTGCCAGTTCCTGCCAGGTCAGTTCTGGCAGCTTCTTGCTGCTTCTGAACTGTCTCAACTTCCCCCTGCCATTCAGTCCGATTCCTCAACTTTGCCTTTGATGTTCAGGTTCCCTAGATTGTCATACATAATTGATTCACTTGTTTTTTTCGGGTCTTTTGTAAGAGGAACCACAGGAAGCGTCTGACTACTCCACCATCTTGGCCCTGCCTCCTGTTTATGATTTCTTTTAGGTTATAATTCATCCAGCAACCTACCTTCTAAATTCCATGATAAAGACCAAAAGTATTAATTCCAAAAAACTGTAACAGCATTTATATTTTCAGAGAGTTCCTAATAAAAATTGCCCTCATTTTATGAACAAAAGAGTATTAAGAAAAATATTTTACTTCCCCGCTCCATGACTCCCTTACTGTTTTGAAACAGCAAGTACAGCTACTATAGAAGGTCCCCTGCAGCCCTTCCCATTATCATATTAAAGCACAGTATTCAATATCACATTTACTGGCACACTGTTCTTCCACTAAGAAACATCTCCATAAAGCACCTGACATTTCCTAAGGGTAAATTAAATTGAGGTGAGGGAACCTAATTTTTATTCCTTCCTCTCCCCTTTTCTAGCTGCCTCTCTCTTTACACATCTTCCCAATGTCCCTGAACGGGAAGGGAAACTTAATATAACCTCTCCCTCAATCATTGGAAAGTAATTGCCTTTTCTCCCTCCTCACTCATGGCGTACATATGTTCTCCTATCTTTTCACTGTCAGCTTCTGTGAAAAACCTATTTTACTCCAAGGTACCCAGTGCAGAGCAGAAGAGAGACATTTTAGGATTAAGAGGTAGTTGAGTAAATCTCTTTTTAGTAAATGGAGACAAAGTTCTTAGATGTTAATAAAGATTTTTTAATATAAAGGGATAGAACAGAAACCAGTTCAAAACTGTTACCAGAAGACAGTAGTACTAACTCTCTAATTTTTAAGCAAACTACATTAGGTAGGTACATCAGCTTCTTGAATAATACTATGTTTTAGGGACATATGATTATTTTTATGGTTTTTTTCCCTTGGCTTTTTGTTATGGAAAATTTTAAACACATGAAAGTAGAGAGAGTAATAATAATAACCCCACGTATCCAGCATATAGGGACTTGTGCTTTAGATATTCATGAATTATCTAGTGAGCTACGTTGTGATGGGGTTTTCCTCTATTTTTAAGGAAAAATAAATGATCAGTTTACTTAGTTCTTTCCAACATTTAAATGATTTTTTTGGTGGAAAAACAGTATTCTGTTTTAAAAATGGCTATAAATTTGTGCCAACTTCAGACATTTCAGAATAGTGCTTTATAGATTATTTTCAGTGGAAAAGCACCTTATAAT
This sequence comes from Trichechus manatus latirostris, assembly GCF_000243295.1. Classification (NCBI taxonomy): domain Eukaryota; kingdom Metazoa; phylum Chordata; class Mammalia; order Sirenia; family Trichechidae; genus Trichechus; species Trichechus manatus. Next base: position 6,546,906 of record NW_004443941.1, on the reverse strand, counting down.
TCAGTAGTTTGGTTTCTCCTAGGGTATTTCCCAGGGTTATATTAAAGATCACATGACAAATATGGGTGAAGCCTGGGTTTTAACCCAGTTCTAGCTAAGTCTGAAGCCCTAACCTTAATAGTCACCCTTAGTGCTGCCTGATCTGAAATAGAATGTTTACCTACTTGGTAAAATAGGAGATATATAATGCTGGCAACTCTTAAAAACTTTGGAAAAATAGAACCTTTTGTTCATTATCTATTCAGTAGGTAGGTTTTGTTTTTCCTTTTTCCTTTTTTAATGTCTTTGGATGCCTTAAGTAGTGAATTATTGAAAATAAAATGTTTTTTGTTTTTTTGTAATTGTATTCTGGATTTCTGAAGTTATCAGAGGCTAAGACAGAAGGACCCTCAGTGCATGCTGGTGAAGCTACAAAAATGGATAATTTCCAAGGGGATGGTGAGCCCTTTGCACACCCACCCCCAGGTAAGGCTGAGGTGTATTGAACCTCTAATAATCTGAATATAGGTAGCATCGTTTTTATGTGGGTCTTTGCTTCTCTTACTCTGCTTGCTTTCATAGCTCATGTACTTACACTGAAAATGTTTTATCTTAAAAAAAAACAACAACAACCTTGTAATGAAAATGGCAATTCGAATGTTAATCCCCTTTCTTGGCACAGTCTCCTCCACATTGCTGGGAAATATCAAGCTCTTCTTCCAAATCCTCCTTGCTTTAGGAATCTTTACATTTTAATCTGTCAACAGGGTTTAGAGTTATCTTCAATATGTAATCATGAACAAAAATTGATAGTAATCGAAGTTACTCTTTCAGTACAGAAAATGGTAGCTTTATATTAGTTGTTTTGAAAATACAAGGTCACTTAGTTTTTACTTGCAAGCAAACATTTTGAAACCAGTTACACTATAGTGAGGAATTAGCGTGTTTATTTGGTGTACAAGTTGGAATCGACTCGACGGCAGTGGGTTTGGTTTGGCAACCTTGTGTTCCATTTTAGTGTAGTCTAATCTTCAGACAAGGATTATATCCTTTTGTATCTAGGAAACCAAACCCAACCCCTTGTCATCGGGTTGATTCTGACTCATAGCAACCCTATAGGACAGAGTAGAACTGCCCCATAGGGTTTCCAAGGAGCGCCTGGTGGATTCAAACTGCTGACCTTTTTGTTAGCAGCCGAGCTCTTAACCACTGCGCCACCAGGGTTTCCTTTGTATCTACAGTACCTTATAAATAGTAGACACTCAGTATTTGTTGAATTGTCATTAATCATGAGATAAGAAACTGTAAACATTTAAAAATAGTTGGTAGTGTTCAAGCTCCTTGAGGGCAGAGACTGTGTTTATCCTTCTCTTTCAGTGTCTGGCACAATGAAAGCACTAAATATATGTTGATTGAATGAATGTGAGAAAAAGCCAAGGATTAACATTAACTCATTCTGGTGAACCTAGCCTAGTATTTAGTATTTTCTTGTAATTTTCTAATTGGTCTCATTATCTAATTGCTGCCAGAAGTTGAAGTGCATTTTGCTAATCGGTCAGCACAACCCTTGGCAAGAAAGCTGGGAATGTTGCCTGAATCTTCCTCCCTCCCCCAAAGAGGACTGAAGATGCCTGACTTAGAACACGCGAGCGTGGAAGGACCAATAACAGTAAGTAAAAGACACGCCTTAGGAACTCAGCAAATGCAGAGCTCTGGGAACAAGCAGTGTGAGCAGCTGTACACTTGGCTGTTCGATGGAATCCGTCAGAGTCTAGGTGCCGTTCATCCTGTAGGCTTGAATTTACATCGTTTCCTTCTCTTGTCTGATCCAGAATTTATCAGCACTTGGAACAGAAGAGCTGCGCCAGCGAGAGCACTACCTCAAGCAGAAGAGAGACAAATTGATGTCCATGCGAAAGGACGTAAGGACTAAGCAGCTAGAAAACACTGAGCCCCAGGGAACACCTGCTGGGGAGGTCGAGGTATGACTGGCCTTGTGGCCTGTCAAAATTTGCAGATCTCAGAATCAGACCATGTGCAAGAAAGCATCAAGAGTGAATTTGGCTGGTAGACCCGTTCATGTTAACCACCCCACTAGTGCCAGCAGCTGCTTTTTCTAGGCAGGTGGATAATTGTGATCAGGATTCTTTCGGCAGAAATAAGTTTCACACGTTTTTTCTTGTTTCTTGCCCCGCTCTGAGTGCCTAACAGTCAGCAGTCTACTGTCCCTGAGCCTTTTGAAGGGTTTGAGATGTTTTATTGTAGAGCAGCATCAGGACCCCAGCCACCACCTCCCAAGAGGCTCTCGCCAGAGATCTTAGAGATTTAAGGAACCGAGTCTACATCTGGAGCCCTGGTTAAGCCAGTGTTAAGAGTTCGGCTCCTAGCCAAAAGGTCGGCAGTTCGAATCCACTAGCTGCTCCTTGGAGACCCTATGGGGCAGTTCTAATCTGTCCTGTAGGGTCGCTATGGGTTGCAGTCGACTGCATGGCAATGGAAAAGTCTGCCTCTGGCTTATCTTCTTACTGAAAATATCCTACTCTTTATTCGAGACAGGATGTTGGGAATTTTACATAGATGAGCCCATTTTCGACTGAAGCCACCTTTTCTCTCTCTTTTACAGGAAATGACAGAGAAACCAGAAATGACAGCAGAGGAGAAGCAAACGCTACTGAAGCGGAGACTCCTTGCAGAGAAACTTAAAGAAGAAGTTATTAACAAGTAATCACTTTATGAACAGTTCAGCAAAAGAGCAGTTCACATTTTCTTAAAAATAAATTATTTAATCCTTCAACTGTCGAGTTTCAAACATCCTTGAGTCTGTAAATGCCAGTGTAAGCTTATTATTACTATTTCAAACACTGGAAATGAGGCTGGTGGGGAAGGCGGCTACATATACTGCCCAAACCAAAGAACCCGTCGCTGTCAAGTCAATTCTGACTCCTAGGACCCTGTAGAACAGAGCACACCCGCTCCATAGCGCTTTCGAGGCTGTAGTCTTTATGGAAGCAGACCGCCGCATCCGTCTCCTGTGGAACAGCTGGTGGGTTCAAACCACCGACCTCAGCTGAGCACTTAACCACTGTGCCACTTGGGCTCCCTTATTCTGACCAGTTTGATACAAGTTTCTGGATACTGCTCTTGGAAACCCTGGTGGCATAGTGGTTAAGTGCTACAGCTGCTAACCAAAGGGTCGGCAGTTCAGGTCCACCAGGCGCTCCTTGGAAACTCGATGGAACAGTTCTACCTTGTCCTGTAGGGTCGCTATGAGTCGGAATCAACTCCAGGGCAATAGGTTCGGATTTTTTGGTTTGCTCTGTTGGAGAGGTTATAGAAACTAGTTGACAGCACATTTATTCTAACTTGGTTACTACTACCACGCTATGCTTTGTGCTAGGTACTTCGCATATAGTGGTCGCCTAGATGGACAGGGTCCCTACCCTCATGGGGCTAGTGAAGAAGGCCCAATGAACAAAGTCTTACAAGTACAGAGTGCTGCCTAGGCCTCCTTGAAAAAGAGTAGTTTCAGCTGACTGGAAGGCTAACTGCAGGGAGAGAAGGAACAGTTAAGGCCCTGTAGCAGGCAAGAATGAGGCTCACACTGAGGGGCTGCAGGGTTGGTGTGGCTAGAGCATCTTAGACTAAGGGGGCAGGGTGGGATGTGAAACAAGCGTGGTGCGTGCTGACTGTGCAGGGCCTGCAGGGAATGCAAGGACTGTAGATTTTCCAAGGGCAGAGGAAGTCACTGAAAAGTGGGAAACTACATCAGCAAAATTTTCATTTTAAAAAGACCTGTGGCTGTTGTGTGAAGACCGGCGGGTGGGTCGGGGTAGTGGTGGGCACACTGGAGGTGAAGCAGTCCAGTCAAGAGTAGCTGTCTTCAGTGGTGGTGAGGTGGGTTCTAGCAACACTTGAGGCTGCAGCAAACAAGACTTGGAAAATGGACGCGCAGGATGTTAAAAATACTCCATCGCGCACTCCTGCTAGAAAAGCTATCCTGAAAACCAATAAAGAGAACGCTGCCGTTGGGTAGAAGTCTTTCGTATGTGAAGAGATCTTGGAATAGTTTTCGGTAGTCTGTTTGCTCAAAGATTTCTTTCAGAAACTTCTAGTGTTCTGACATCCCACATTCACCCCCTTTCCTAGTTACAGGCAAGTCCTGATTCCATTTTATCTCCCGAGATCTACAATTATATATTGTAGGTAAGTTTTTAAAAAGGTATACCAAAATTAGTTTAACAGAATTCGGTCACTTTAGCTACACTAACCTTCAACCTGCAGAAAAGAAATCAGTACAGTTTTACTTTGTTCCATTTTCATCACTAGATGGACAAGAGGAAAAGCTAGTGATCAATAAAACACACAAGTCTGTTTTATGTAACTTTTTATTAAAAATAGTCTTTATATCAGATACAGTTTACAGATAAATTTTAAAAGGGCCTCAGGCACACAAATGTGGCCTGTGGCTCGCTCCATTGAGTGAAGATATAAAAACTCAGATGTGCCTGAGGGTAGTCATTTAAGCAGCAGCTAACCTGGACTCCATAGTTGTTCTTTGAAGGGATTATTTCAGTCTTGTCATACCACGGAGGGTGAAGCACACTCGTACGATGAAAACGGTTATCCTGCAATCCAAGAAAACATTCACATTTCTGCTCGAAGGAAAGGCTCCTATGATGATGATTTGAATGTTCGAGACTTGTGGCAGTTCTTCAAAAAGGAAAATTCACTCTTCGTAAGACATAAAGATAACACTTCCTACTGGGATTTCAGGTTACTTAGGACAAGTTACAAGTAGATGTTTTAGGCCTGGGCTTCTTAGATTACAAGAGGAAATTTAGTAAGAGCTCAGAAGAAAGAAGGGGCTTGATAAAACCTGCTTGAAAGAAAATGTATTCCTATGATAACTTTACGGATCTTAGTTTAAAATATCGTGAGTCACTTTCTTGATGAGGTGGAAGATCCTTTTCATTACGTGCGTCTTTAATCAGAGGTGAGGAAAACAGCTACTTTCTGTGGTGCTGATGCCCCGCGAGGTCCAGAGACTTGACTTGCCCGTAACCTTCCTTCTATAAGTAGTCACAGATGCTCGAGTACAACTGACCCTCGTTTACTTAGAATTCTTTTCACTCAGTCTGGTGTGCAACCTGCTGGTGTACAATAAATATCTATGGGTAGTTTTATTGGCTTTCAAAAGATCCTGTAAAATGGACAGATCTCAAAATGGGGTTAATTTACATTTACAACAGACCAAATAAAAGCAACGATCATGGACTTACAGGGTCACATTTTAATTCCTGAATTTTACAGTTCCGCATTAATATCACCACATGTATACAAATGGTGTAAAACAAGTACAGTGGTATTTTTAATACAAAATAAACATCTGTTTTATGGAAAAACTATACTTCATATCTACACAGACAGCCCATTTTTTCCAAACAATAGCCAAAATTAAAATTAACTACAAAATCTCCAAAACAGGGCAAACTGCTTCAGTTTAAGCTATTCCAGGAAAAACGGACCCATAACACATTACAAAGGTGACCTAAAGACTGTAGCTAGAATTACTGTTTTTAGCTTTTTTTTTTTCCGAATGCATTAAATTGTAGTTTGGGGATATTTTTTCTCACTTCAGCATGATCTCAGATCATAGGTGAGTAAAATAACATTAAAATATTTACAGTAAACTTGCTGTTCTAAAAATAAAACCTCTTAACAGTTTGCCTCGATTTATTATTTTAAATTCATTACGTACATGGAATGTGCTTTGACTCTAAAAAAGCAGCTTTCATATTACACCCTTGTTTGTTTATGGAAAAACTTTATGTGATGCATGCTGACTTTGACACTGAAGGAACTTCTTGGTCCAAAATAGCTTGTAGATATTAAGTGCCACTTAATCCAGCCCTATTCTTTGTATGTTAGTCTTTGTAAATTACCTTTTAAAACTTGCCTGCAGCTCTACAAGACAGACTTCACTAACAAAGCAGAAAATGACTTCAGAGTATCTTCCACAAAACATGGTTACTGGCAGGCAGCTGGAAACAGTCTGTTCGATTCACTACTCAGGTTTCTAGGGAAAGTCCTTTTGGAATATACTACTGTACTGCTGCTTGGCCTCTGTTATCTCTCAAAGTGCTGACTTTGAAGTTACGTTACAGAACACCGCCCATTTTGAATCTGGCTTGCTTGTTTTCGTTAAGATACATACTGAAAATTTCTGGTGTACAAAACTCAGCATGCCCCATAATACCAGGTGTACCTTCCCTCCAAATACCTCCCAGGCTGAATTTCTGTGAGATCTTCAAAGAAATGGTCCCAACAGCTTAATTTTGTTTTTTATGATAGTTGAACTTGTTTCCATAAAAATTTCTTTTAAAAAGAGGCAACTGATTAAAAGAACATGGCCAGCACCATTATACAAGTAATATTATTGGGTTTGCAACTAAAATTTTACCGTTGTTTCTAGATTGGATACCTCCTGGAGCAATCCTGCATTAACATTGCTTTATCGACCTCTTCCCTCCCGTAAACTGTCCCCAAACCTGAGACTTTCCTTGCTAAGAAGCTATCTTCCAGGTTAGGGTTACTAACCCGTTTTTTTTTTTTTGACAACCTGAAAGGCAAACCCCTTCACTACTAGCAAGCAATCAAGTTCCTGGAAAGCCTGGTTTTATACAGAACTAAACCCTCCTAGCTGATACACTGCGTGTTGCTACTCCTTGTATATTTATAAGTTCAAGTGAGAAAGCTTTCTGATTCAGACTTTCAGCTCATCGGACAGTGCAGCATTTTAGTAAGACCACATGTTGAGGGTTGCCCAGTAAAGACTTTATGAGCCAAGACGAGGTCTTTTCCTGGGGGATGTTTCTTCTTCTTCATCTTCCTCTTCATCATCTGGATAATCCACTAAGCCAACCAAACTTCCCTAATGAATTTAAAAAAAAGTATTTTTTAACATACATAACTTAAAAAAGAAAACAACTTGTTAGTAAAAACAGTCACTTTTAAAAATATTGAAAATCATTAAAATTTTCTTTATTATTTCATGTATCTGTTATTAGCAGGTGTATTTAGATTTGATAAAGGAACCACTTGAAGTTGTGAACATTTACTGAGAGCTGATCGGTGGGGCTCTTAGTTACCCTTAACTTTTCTACTCGGCTCTTGGATTTTTTTTCCTTTTTATTGTGCCTCAGGTGAAAGTTCACAGCTCAAGTTAATTTCTCATTCAAAAATCTATACACGTACTGTTCTGTGACATTGTCTGCAATCCCTGCAACATGACAGCACACTCCCCCTTTTCATTCCAGGTTCCTTGCCTCCATTCGTCCAGCTCCTGTCCTTTCCTGCCTTCCCATCCTGCTTTCGGACAGGAGCTGCCCATTTGGTCTCGTGTATCTGACTGAACTAAGCAGCACATTCCTCACGTGTATTATTTTTTGTTTTATAGTCCTGTCTACTCTTTGTCTGGAAAGTGGGCTTTGGGAATGGTTTCAGTTCTGGGTTAAAAGTGTCTGGGGATGGTAGTTTTGAGGGTTCCTCTAGTCTCTGTCAGACCATTAAGTCTGTTTTTTTAATGTAAATTTGAATTCTGTTCTACATTTCTCTCCTGCTCTGTCCGGGACTCTCTGTTGCATTCCCTGTCAGGGCGGTCACTGGTGGTAGCCAGGCACCATCTAGTTCTTCTGGTCTCAGCCTGATGGAGTCTGGTTCATTGGCTCTTGGATTTTTAATGATATATCACAATTCAATTTAATTTGATACCACTGTGGGAAAATGACATACTTCTCCAAACAGTAGGACTCACAAGGAATCAGACTCTGGAGCCGGAAAGGGCCTTGGAGACGAACAAGTCCATTTCTCTTATTTTACACTAGAGAAGATAACAGGCAGCCAGTGACAAGAAGTCTCCTTGTTCATCATGTATATATTTCATCACTAAACACGTCTTTGCTTTTGTTCTACTTTTGAACAAAATAGTTTAAATGGCTAAAGATAATAAACTTACCAAATGGTTTCTAAAAACTAATGACTAAAAAATTAAGTGCTAGCAAAAAAAAAATAAGGATAAGGTAATTCAGAGTTTTGGCCTTTTTATGAGTAATAAAATGCAAACTTTGAAAATCCTATTAAAGCTTTAGACTCCCTACACAGAAAATGACATGTCCACAAATGTTTGCATTCATTCTGAACCAATCCCATGAAGCCTATTCATATGTCCTACAGGTTAAGGGGTCTACTGGGCACAGCATTTAGTTCAAACCGTTTAGACCTCTAGGGGGTAAACAAGCAAAACTGAAGTAATTCACTACTTTACACCCAAAGAACCCAGGCAGCTGGCACTAACATTTTACTAGAATATAACTGCGACACTAATATGAATAAACAAAAAAAGGCCTCCAAGCAGCTAGAGACACAGCTATCAGAAAGTCTGTGCAAAACAAAACTTACAAAATGGGCGTGTGGGAATCCTGCTGCTTTCTCAGCTTAACACATCGATTTCAGCAAAGCCGGGATGAGAAGAGGCAGCAGGGCTAACTTTAAGAATATAACGAGTGCAGTCTGACTGCCTGGCTTCCAAGTCTAATGCCACGACTCTGAGCTGCCAGACCGTGGGCAAGTGATTAAACTTCTCTCTGCCTTAGTCTCCTGTAAAACTGGTGTAGTAACACCACCTCACTGAACTACTTTGAAAATTAAAAACAATACATGGAAAGCACCTCGCACAGCGCTTAGTATGTAGTTAGGGTTCAATAATTGCTATTAGCTGCTATTACTATTATTACTATTATTTTTGTTATCTGGTTTTTAAGACAAGTTGCAAGAGAGGAGATAGAAGAAATAATCACAGCGTCAACAGGCACCAGTTTGACATTCACAAAGATGACAGTGAGTTAGCAAAAAAAAATTTAATCATGCTTTGGGTTATATGTCATAATGTATATACACTTTGGTCCCAAATAGTTAACACTTAAGACGATATTTTATTTAAGATTAATACTCTAGCTATCTGAAAAATTCAGCTACACAATTTAATTCTGAACTTTGTTATCTATACCATGTACATACACCCATAAACAAATTCATATACATTTAAAAAATCATGTTTACTATAAACAGAATAAAAATACAAAGTGTGAAATGTTGGAAGTAAAAAGGCCTGTAATCCAGAGATGTACCCTGTAAAGAATTTGACAGATTCCAGACTTAACATACATCTATAAATGTATTATTGTTTTTATAAATGAATCAGATTGCAATTATACCCACCCTTGCACAAATGTGTTCACTTGAAAACACATCACAGAGAGCGTTCCATGTCAGCACATACAGATCTATTTTCATTCCTTTTAACTGTTGTACTGTATTCCATAGTATGAATATACCATCACATACTTAAAGAATTCCCTGTAGGACATTTGGGGCTGTTTCCTCAGGGTGTTATACTGTCTTTTTAAAAATCTGTGTCTGATAATGGCTCTTCTCATTTATTAATGAAATTGATCATATTAAAAAAGAAAGACCTCAAATCAACAGCCTAAACCTACAGTTTGAGGAACTAGAAAGTGAAGAACAAACTAAGCCTGAATCTACCAGAAGAAAGGAAATAACAAAGATCAGAGCAGAAATAGATAAAATAGAAAACAGGGGGAAAAAAAAAAATAGAATCAACAAAATCAAAAGTTGGCTCTTTGAAGATCAATAAAAGTTACAAACCTTTAGCTAGACAGACAAGAAAAAAAGAGAAAAGATGCAAATAGCCAAAATAAGAAATGAAAGCGGAGACATTACAACTGACCCAACAGAAATAAAGAGAATTAGGATAGAACGCTACGGAAAACTGTACAGCAACAAACCAGACATCCTAGACGAAATGGGCAATTCTTAGAAGCACACAATCCGCCCAAACTAACTCAAGAGGACACAGAAAATCTCAACAGACCCGTAACAAGTGAAGAGATCGAATCAGTGATCAAAAACCTCACAACAAAAAAATGTCCTGGACCAGGTGGCTCCCCTGGGGAATTCTACCAAACATTTAGAGAAGAACTGATGTCAGTCCTGTTTAAACTCTTCCAAAAGATAGAGAAGGAAGGAATACTCCTGAGTTCATTCTGTGAGGCAAACATAACCCTGATACCCAAACAACGCACCACAAGAAAACTACAGGCCAATATCCCTTATGAACACAGATGCAAAAATCTTCAACAAAATACTAGCGAACAGAATCCAACAGCATATTAAAAGAGTCATACTATGACCAACAGGGTTTTATTCCAGAAATGCAGAGATGGTTCAATATTAGAAAACCAATCAACGTAATACACATCAACAGAAGAAAGGAAAAGAAACATGATCATCTCTATGAATGCAGAAAAATCATTTGATAAAATCCAACACTCTTTTCTTGATGAAAACCCTCAAGAAGACTGGAATAGAAGGGTAATTCTTCAATATGACTCAGGGCATACATGAAAAGCCAACAGCCTACATTATACTTAATGGAGAAAGATCAAACATTTTCCTCTTGAAATCGGGAACAAGACAAGGATGCTCTCACCACTTCAATTTAATAATGTATTAAAAATGCTAGCCAGAGCAATAAGACAAGAAATAAATGGTATCCAGACTGGAAAAAAAGAAGTAAAATTATCTCTACTCACGGATGAAATGATCCAATATATAGAAAATCACAAAGGGTCCACTAGAAAACTTCTAGCACTAATAGAGGAATTTAGCAAAGTTGCAGGGTACAAGGTCAACAAACAAAAATCAGTTGGGTTTCTATACACCAGCAATGAGAAATGTAGAAAGGAAATTAGGGAAACAATTCCATTTACAATAGCATCTAAGAGAATAAAATATCTACCAATAAATTTAACCAGGGATGTGAAGGACTTACACAATGACAATCATAAAATACTGCTGAAAAAGATTAAAGATGACTTAAATAAATAGAAGATGTTCCATGTTTGTGGACTGGAAGACTTAAATGTCAATATTATCTATAGCGATCTATAGATTCAATGCAATCATGATCAAAATTCCAACGGCCTTCTTTACAGAAATGGAAAAACCAATCTTCAACTTTATATGGAATGGCAAGAGACCCTGAATAACAAAGAATGTTGAAAGAGAATAAAGTAGGAGGATTCACACTTCCGATTTTAAAACATATTATACATGGGCCTAATAATATGCTTAGTGCTTCTGTTCTACCTCCTAGTTTGCTGTGTAGTGCCTGGTTCTTTAAAGTCTGTAAGCGGTCATTCAAGGTACAACAATTGGTCTCTATTCACCTGGAGCAACAGAGGAAGAAGGAGAGTCAGGAAGAGAAGGAAATGGAATTTGTGACTACCTGCCTCCATGAACAGCTGCCTCCTTTTGCCATGAGAGCAGAAGAACTGGGTGGTGCCTGGCTACCATGACTGAACATTTTGATGAAAGATTCTATAGAATAATCCTGACCAAAAGGGGGAAAAACTCAGAACAGAATTCAGTATCTCATGAACTCCAGACTTTCTGGAGCCACAGATGCTGGATGAACCCTGAAACTACTATCCTGAGATAACTTTTAAACCTTAAACCAAAAATATCCCCTGAAGTCTTCTTAAAACCAAACAATAGTTTAGCTTAACTAGTAAAGAATGTCTGCCTTGAGCACTATGCTCTTTTAAGAGCTATTATATTGGATTGAGGGGCATGGTGGCACAGTGGTTAAGTGCTTGGCTGCCAACCTAAAGGTTGGTGGTTCAAACATCAAATTGGCAACAGTAACTCAAAAGATTACATAGGAAATTTAGGGAGCAGAGAGTTTACGTTAATGAGGGAGGGACAACTTGGAAAAGGAGGGTGAGAATGGTTGTACAACTCAAAGAACGTAATCACTGTCACTGAACTATACATGTAGAAACTGCTGAATTGGTGTATTTTTGCTGTGTATATTCTCAACAGCAAAAATAAATCATGTAAAACAAATGAAAATAAAAAGAAACAACATACTGAGAACCATCTTTGTATATGGAATATCACATAGATACGTTAAACTCTAAAGGCTTTAAATCTGTATTCACAAGTAAAATTCGTGTGTAGTTTTTTTTAATAGTACTTCTTCTTAAAGCATTACATATGTATAATCAGAAGATAAGCTCATGGTGGCGAAGCTTCCACTCTCTCCCGAAACCTCCGTATACTGAAAGTAGTTTTAAAAGGTATATACCAACAAAGACCAAAACAAACACACACACACACCAGCAGGAGAGGAGAAAATAGCAGATAAAAGCTGTCAAAACATTTGTGGAAGAGAAAAATCAGAGACAAGGTAATTCATTTAGCAGAGGAGGATGCCAAGAACGAAGTACTTGCAGGGGGAGAGAGAAATGGGAAACAAATGAGAACCAAACTGATTTGCCCTAAAGAACCCCAGGAAAGACCAAGAAGTAAACACACCAGACACTGGGGGAGGGCAGGAAGACACAGGGATGTCAGTAAGACAGACAACTGGGTTCTCCCTCCTACCCTCTATGACGGCCAGGAGGTTCCTGCTCCACCAGCACCGTCCACCACCAACCGACTACAGAAAATGAACCAGAAAGACTCTGCAGTGCGGGACCTCAGATATAGTAAAGGGCAGGCAAGGGGCCAGGTGGAAAAGAAATACAATCCTAAGAATAAATTTAAATTCTGCATACTGAGCAGAGACCCCCTTGCCCCCATCCCAGGCTGTCTACCCTGTCCAGGTTTTCAGAGCACCAACAGCCAAGCTTATTCAGCCTAGCTGCTCCCGAAACGTCTAAACTAGACGGCTGAACAGGAAAAAAACTACAGACAGCTAAAATCCCTGAAAAAGGCAGAGCACTGCTCTAGTCTGCTACATAAAGGCCACATCGATAGGCCCTGCTCATTCTGTTTTTTAACTGCTTCATTTTTTTTACTGAGACACAATTCACAAGCTGTAAAATTCACCTTTTTTAAGTGCACAATTCAGTGGCTTTTAGTATACTCACAAAGTGGTATAACTCACCACTACCTACTAATCCCAGAACATGTTCATCACCCTTCCCCAAAGAAAGATGCTGTACCCAAACCTCGTACCCATTAGCAGTCATTCCCCATTCCTCCCTCCAGCTCCTGGCAACCATTAATCTACTTTGTTTCTATGGATTTGCTTATTCCAGACACAAATGGAATCATAAAATACAAGACCTTCTGTGTCTCGCTTTTTTCACTTAGCATGTTTTTAAGGTTCATGTATGTTATAACATGTATCAGTACTTCATTCCTTTCTATGGCCGAGTACTGTTCCTTTGTATAGATGTACCACATTTTATTTATCCATTCATCCAGTGATGGACACTTAGGGTTTCTCCACTTTTTGGCTATTACAGATAATACTATTAACATTCATGTACAAGTTTTGCTTTCAATTCTCCTGGGAGTGAAATTGCTAGGTCACATGGTAACTCAGATGTTTAACTTTTTGGAGAACTGCCAGACTGTATTCCAAAGTGGCTGCACCATGTTACATTTCTACCAGCAAGGTACGGATGTTCCAATTTCCCCACGTCCTTGTAACATTCGCTATGGCTTGCTTTCTGATTACAGCAACCCTAGTGGGTGTGAAGCAGTAACTCATTGTGGTTTTGATTTGCATTTCTTCTTTGGAGAAACGTCTATTCAAGTCCTTTGCCCGTTTTTAAATTGGGTTATCGTTATGAGTTATTTATATATTCTAGATATCAGTCCCTTATCAGATATATGATTTATAAATATTCTCTCGCATTCTGTAGGGTTTTCTTTTCACTTTCTTGATAGTGTCCTTTGAAGCACAATTTTTAAAAACATTTCCATGAAGCCCAATTTATCTTTTTTTTTTTCTTTTGTTGGTTGTGCTTTGCCGTCTTAGAATCGCTGCCTAATCCAACGTCAGGAAGATTCACAACTGTTTTCATCCATTTTGAGTTAAATTCTGTATATGATGTGAGACAGGAATCCAACATCATTCTGCTGCGTGTAGGACATCCAGCTGGCCTAGCACTGCCTGTTGAAATGGCTATTCATTCTTCGTTCTTGGCACCCTTGTTGAAAACCTGCCTCATTTTTTAATATGAAAGAAAATCTAAAGCTCACTATGACACTTGAAGGTGTCCATTATGAAAGAAGGGGTCAAACCAATGGTAACAACAAAAACCCACGCAAAGACTACAACACTGTTTTTAAAAACCAACCAACCAATAAACTGACAAATTACAACCAAGCAGAGCTGGAGTACGGAAGGAAGTTTCAAAATTTGGCAACTGTAATGCATTATGTTAATAAAGCTAAGAATCATTCCTTAATCAAAGAAATAAGGACTAGGTAGATCGCCCCTAAACACGATTTTTGGTGACTTTTAAAAAATCACAGGAAAAAGTGACAGGTTTTCCAGCTAATTCCCAACTGTTACAGCTTTCACTTCTTTATCTCTCCTGACTGCCTTGGCCAATACCCCAGAGCAATGGTTCAACAGCAACAGGAAGGTGGCAGGCTGTCTTTAGAGGGAATATTTCTAATACCCTCACAGAGCTAGCTTTCAGCATGAGACATATGTATCATTTTAAGAAATTATGCATTTATTCCTATTTTACTGAGTGGTTATATTTAGAAATAATTACCAAAATTATGATGAGCATTCTACACAGAAATACACATGGGAAATAACATATGCAGAAGGTCATGGACTATGACAAAGATTATAACCGCAAAAAACTGGAAAAAACGTCCATGTCCATCAGTAGGGCTAGTTATAAATTAAAGGTTATTCTTACACTGTAATACTATGCAAAAAGATTTTTATGTCCTGATATGGAAAGCGTGCCAGAATAAATTTTAGAGAAAAAGATGCAGGGTTTTCTTTGGTGAATATGCGGCAAAAGAAGTGTTTATTTTAAGCATCCGCTGATCTCATTCAGACCTTCTAAGTATTTTTTTCTCCTAGTAAACGCACATGTTTTCCACCTATACAACTAAAGTAGTATTTTGCATCTTTACAGCATGCTCATCTTTTAAAAAGTATTTCTGGTAGCACATTAGAGCTTTAGGATGCCTTGCAAAGGAAAACAAAGGCGAACAAGTTCCCACCTGGTCTATTTAATTTTCTTTAGAACCAATCAAGTTGACCGAAGTAATCCAAACTGATGGTGAAGCTGATAAACTAAAAGGCCACTGGCTAGGAAGAGCTTTCCACCACGGAGAAACGGAGAAACGCAGCTGGTTTGTGGACGACGACTTAGAGTCAATCAGATCAGTGCTCCCCTTCTGTGAACCCCATCTTGCCGAATTTCAAACGCTGTTACAGTGTGAGCAAGTACTTTGTTTTCCAAGAAACACCGGTTTTCTCTCCACTCTCCCAAAAGATGCAGAACAGATGCATTCAAGTTTCTATTAGTGTCAAAAAGGGTGAAAAATGTGCTTCTGTTTGTACTTGATTCTGCTCATTCTTAATAAAGTATCTGTAAGGATAATAAAATAAAAACTCAAGGGAACACCCCAGAAAAGAGAACAAGGAGACAATGAAATGAGTAACAGGAGAGAAAAATTATAAAAATTGTCAGATCACTCCAGAAGGCCCAACATCCAAAGAGTAAGTTATAGAAAAAGAGCATAAACTTTCCCCAAACTAAAAGATATAACTATTTAGCTGAGAATGACCAAAAGCATATCATCATAAAATTTCAGAATACAGAGATAAATCCTAAATGTATCCAGGAAGAAGAGAATAAAATCACATACAAAAGATCAGGGATAAGAATATCTCTGTACTTCTTGACTTTTTTTTTTTTTAATTGTACTTCAGGTGAAGGTTTACAGAAGAAATAGTTTCACATGAAACAGTACTACACATATTGTTTTATGACATTGGTTAACAACCCCATGACATGTCAACCCTCTCCCTTCTCGACCTTTTTTTTTTTTTGGTGAAAATATACACAGCCGAAGATATACCATCTCAAAAATTTCTACATGCACAGTTCAGTGACATGGACTACGCTCTTCCAATTGTGCTGCTATTCTCACTTTAGATCAAGGTTTACAGAACAAAATAGTTTCTCATTTAACAGTTAGTACACGTTGCCCTATGAGAACGGTTAACAACCTCACAACGCATCAACACTAACCTTACTCAATGTTGGGTTCCCTATCACCAGCTTTCCTGTCCCCTTCTGCCTTCTGGCCCTTGTCCCTGGACTGCTGTGCCTCATTAGTTCCATTTGGTTTTATGGGGCTGTCCACTCCCTGGCTGAATGGTGAACCTTGGAAGTGACTTCACCACTGAGCTAAAAGGGTGTCTGGGGGCCATACTCTCAGGGTTTCTCCAGTCTCTGTCAGGCCAGTAAATCTGGTCTTTTTCGTGTGAGTTAGAATTTTCTTCTACATACTTCTCCAGCTCTGTCCAGAACCCTCTGTTGTGATCCCGGTCAGACCAGTCAGTGGTGGTAGCCGGGCACCATCTAGCTGTGCTGGACTCAGTCTGGTGGAGGCCTTGGTAGCTGTGGACAATTAGTCCTTTGGACTAGTTTTTTCTCCTTGTATCCTGTTCTCTTCATTCTCCCTTGCTCCCGAAGGGATGAGACCAGAGGGGTATCTTAGATGGCTGCTCACAGGCTTTTAAAGACCCCAGACGCTACTCACCAAGGTAGAATGTAGAACATTGTCTTTATAAACTGTGTTATGCCAACTGAGCTAGCTGTTCCCCGAGACCATGGTCCCCACAGCCCTCCGCCCAGCAATTCAGTCCCTCAGGGAGTTTGGATGTGTCTATGGAGCTTCCATGACCTTTCCTTGTACAAGTTGTACTGGTTTCCCCAGTATTGTGTACTGTCTCACCCTTCACCCAAGATACCACTTATCTATTGCCTATTTAGTATTCCTCCCCACCCCGGTAACCAACAAAGATTGTTACTTTTTGTGTGTGAACTTTTTCATGGGTTTTTACAATAGAGGTCTCAAACAATATTTGTCCCTTTGTGATTGACTTATTTCACTCAGCATAATGTCCTCCAGTTTCATCCATGTTATGAGATGGTTCACAGACTCATCATTGTTCTTTCTCATTGCACAGTACTCCACTGTGTGTATGTACCATGGTTTGTTTATCCACTCATCTGCTGATGGGCATCTAGGTTGCTTCCATCGTTTTGCTATTGTGAACAATGCTGCCATGAACATAGGTGTGAATATGTCTATTCGAGTGAGGACTCTTATTTCTCTAGGATATATTCCTAGGAGAGCGGGACTGCTGGATCGAATGGTATGTCTATTTCTAGCTTTCTGAGGAAGCGCCATATCATTTTCCAAAATGGTTGTATCATTTTGCATTCCCACCAGCAGTGCGTAAGAGTTCCGATCTCCCCGTAGCCTCTCCAACACTTGTTATTTCCAGTGTTTTTGATACGTGCCAGTAATGCCGGGGTGAGATGGTATCTCACTGTGGTTTTAATTTGCATTTCTCTAATGGCTAGTGATTCCAAGTATTTCCTCATGTGTCTGTTGGCCGCCTGAATGTCTTCTTTGGTGAAGTGTCTGTTCATTTCCTTTGCCCATTTTTTAATAGAATTATTTGTCTTTTTGTTGTAGAGGTGTTGGATTGTCTTGTAGATTATGGAGATTAAACCTTTGTCTGACTTGTACTGTCCAAAAACTTTTTTCCCAGTCTGTAGGTTCTCTTTTTACTCTTTGATGAAGTCTTTTGAAGAGCACAGGTGTTTGATTTTTAGAAGATCCCAGTTATCTAACTTATCTTCTGGGGTTTGTATGTTGATGGTTATGGTTTGTATCCTGTTAATGCCGTGTATTAAGGTCTGTAGTGATGATCCTATTTTTTCTTCTATGAACTTTATAGTTTTTGGATTTAGGTCTTTGATCCATTTTGAATTAGTTTTTGTATATGGTGTGAGGTATGGATCCTGTTTCATTTTTTTGCAGATGGATATCCAGTTTTGCCAGCACCATTTGTTAAAAAGACTGTCTTTTCCCCATTTGATGGACTTTGGGCCCTTGTCGAAGATCAGGTGACCATAGGTGGATGGACTTACATCTGGGTTCTCAATTCTGTTCCAATGGTCAATGTATCTGTCGTTGTACCAGTACCAGGCTGTTTTGACTACCGTAGCTGTATAGTAGGTTCTGAGGTCAGATAGTGTGAGTCCTCCAACTTTCTTCTTCTTCTTCAGTAGTGCTTTACTTATTCGGGGCTTCTTCCCTTTCCATATAAAGTTAATGATTAGTTTTTCCATCTCTTTGAAGAATGTTGTTGGTATTTGGATCGGGATTGCGCTGTATTTGTAAATTGCGTTGGGTAGAACTGTCATTTTCACAATGTTGAGTCTACCTATCCATGAGCATGGTATGTTTTTCCATTTATGTAGATCCCTTTGGGTTTCTTGCAGTAGTGTTTTGTAGTTTTCTCTGTATAGGTCTTTTACATCCCTGGTCAGATTTATTCCTAAGCATTTTATTTTTTTAGGGGCTATTATAAATGGTATTGTTTTCCTGATTTTTCACTGGTCTCCTTATTGGTGTATAGGAATCCAACTGGTTTTTGAATGTTTCTCTTGGATCCTGCTACTCTGCTGAATCTTTCTATTAGTTCCAGTAGATTTCTCATGGAGTCTTTAGGGTTTTCTATGCATAGTATCATATCATCTGCAAACAGGGACAGTTTAACTTCTTCATTACCAATTTGGATGCCCTTGATTTCTTTTTCTTGCCTTATTGCTGTAGCTAGAACTTCCAGCACAATGTTAAATAGGAGTGTTGATAAAGGGCATCCTTGTCTTGTTCCTGTTTTCAAGGGGAATGTTTTCAGCGTCTCTCCATTAAGAATGGTGTTGTCCACTGGTTTTGCATAGATGTCCTTTATTAGGTTGAGAAATTTCCCTTCTATACCTATTTTATTGAGTTTTTATCAGGAATGGGTGTTGGACTTTGTCGAATGCTTTTTCTGTGTCAACTGAGATGATCATGTGATTCTCTTCTTTCCTTTTATTTATGTGGTGGATTAAGTTGATTGATTTTCTAATGTTGAACCATCCTTGCACACCTGGTACGAATCTTACTTGGTCGTGGTGTATTATTTTTTTGATATGATGCTGAATTCTATTGGCTAGAATTTTGTTAAGAATTTTTGCATCTATATTCATGAGAGATACTGGTAATTTTCTTTTTTGTGGCGTCTTTGCCTGGTTTTGGTATCAGCGTTATGCTGGCTTCATAAAATGAATTTGGAAGTGTTGCTTCCTTTTCTATGCTTGGAAATAGCTTGAGTAGTACCGGTACAAGCTCTCCTGTAAATGTTTTGTAGAATTCTCCAATGAAGCCATCCGGGCCGGGGCTTTTTTTTGTTGGGAGTTTTTATTACCTTTTCGATCTCTTTTCTTGTTATGGGTCTGTTCAGATTTTCAACATCACTTTGTTGACTTCTTGACATTTTTGAGAGAAAATTATTTCCAATCTGGTTCTACATTCAGTTAGACTGTCAATCAGGCATGAGGACAGAATCAAGCCATTGTCATACACGCAAGGCCTCAAATTTGACCTCTTACGGATTTTTTCTCAGTAAACTACTAGAGGAGATGCTCCACCAGAATGAGAGAGAACATGAAGAAAGAGAACAGAGACACGGGATCCTGATATAGAATGGAACAAGAAAGGAGAGAGACAAGAGACAGTCCTAGTATGCCAGCTGAGGAAGCCTCCAGGTGACAGGTGGGCAGCAGATCTAGAGAGCAGCAGCCTAAACTGGAACAGGACGGTAGACCGTTCATAGAGGAGAACAAGAGAGCCGCGCCAAGGAGGAGACTGTGTGCCAACTAACCTGAGATGTACTGCAAGAATTAGCAAGGGGCACATATCTACTGGAACAAATGAGAGAACTAAGGCAATTATTCTAGAAAAAGCAAAAACTTATAAAGAACTCAATAAACAATATACTGACATTATGACTATACAATTATCAAATACTGTTGTAACCAAAAATTGTACTACAAGAAGAGGGAGGAATGAGGGTGAGGATGTGGGAAGGGATACTCACCTGTGCACATCTACCACAACACAAATCTAATGAATTATGGCTAAGCTTGGTAAAGAAACACAGCAGCATTAGCATGTGATCTAGAAAGAGAAGCAGAAGCTAGAAGAGCTCAGACTTGTCTCTGTGGAAAAGAACAGAGGACTGATTTTTCCTTTCAATATAAATTTGCCTTGCAGTACTATTCAACTTTTGAAAGAAAATGCATATATTGCTTAAAAAAAAAAAGCTAACATTTATTAAGAGGTGCCCATCAGTGATCTCAGTTCTTTACGTACGTTAAATAACTGAATCTTCACACCAAGCCTACGAAGTAGGTGCTGTATTTCATGCCCATGTAAAATGAGAAAACTAAGGCCCAGAGAGATTCAGTAACTTACTCAAGGTCAAACAGCTGGGAAGAGGCAGTGCCAAGACTGAACCCAAACTATATAAACTCCACAGCACATATTCATAATACAGTGTCACGATATTACACTAAATCGCCCTATCAGAAAATGAAAATTAATTTTAAAATTTGCTAGTTAAAAACATAAAGTGTTTCTAACAACTGACAGAAGAATCCCATTGAAAAATACGATTTCTGTGATCTTTAGCCAAGAGCCTGCCTAATGCCTAAGTACAATACTGAATAAAAGTCTGACATTCTGTAAAACATGACACTCAGACCTACACTCAGTGTTTGGAACGAGCGGTGCCCCTTCAGGTACGTCCCCACGGCTATGGCATTCCCCTCCTCCTGTCCTTCTACCCTGACACAAACAGCTGTTCTATACTTGGGTCTTCTTGTTTTAAGCCACTCTTTTTTGGGAAAAAGGATGGTTACATACAACAATAAAAAATGGAAATGAACAAGTAAAAAGTTCCATAAAGAATTTAAACTTGCTTATAAAAGAAAAAGTAACCAGTGGGAAACGTAGATGCTATGAGAATAACTAACGATTCAATTCATGTTAAGAAAAATGTTAAGGAACCAGTTAAAAAAGGCAGGACTATGAACAGGTAACTCACACAACAGCAAATTCAAGAAGCTAAGATTCAACCCTACTGATAATAAAGAACACACAACTGGGAATGAGATAGTATACACTGTCTCCCCTACCTGACTGGCAAAGATTAAAAGTAATTATAACAACCCTGGCAAAGCTGCAGTGAGCCGAGCACACTCATACAGTGCCTGTGGGATTATAAACTGGTACAGCCTTTCTGGAGAGAAATGACAGTGTGTGGGAAGGCATTCATGCCCTATCTATCCAAGAAATACATTAAAACGCACCACCACCACCAGTCATATTAATAAGAAGTCAGGTAGAACTTAACTGCTCCGAAACAGAATGAGGGCGGAGGAAGCCATCCTCACAGAAGTTACGATACAGCTAAGTAAAGGAAATCCTATGGTCATCAGTAACATTTTAATACGACAGAAAAATTCTTATAATAATAAATAAGTACACGATACAAAACCATGTTTATAGAAGGATCTAAATTACTTGCGAGATAAACAATCCCAAAGACCTGAAGAAAAATCAATAAAATGTTAGCAGTCATGTTCTCTGATGATAATGTAATTTTTTCTTCTTTAAAATTGCTTTTATTACCCAAATTTTCTTCAGTAAACAGGAAACAATTTTATAGGTAAAAAAGAGCAAAGCTTGTTTGTAGTGCTGTTTCACATACCTTGGTGGCTGTTACTGACGCAGCCAGATTTGTGGTTTTGGAAGAAGATCCATTAGAACTTGCTGGTGATGTTTGAGCCACTACAGATTTACTGTTCGTACTGTTTGTTCCATTAGCAGCACTGGCGGAGTGGGAGAAAGTAAATTTGAAGCCACCAGAAGACGTCCTTTTGGGGAGGTTTTCCTTGTCTTCACTTTCCTTTGCTAAAGTAAAAGTAAAATTTTGAACCTCTATCAATATATACTAACTCAAAGCATCTGAAAAGGACAATAATGTTAAAATTTATAAAACACTGCTTCTGCTTTCTAAGAGCTGAAAGAGTAGAGCATGATGTGTACAGCGACGTCTTTATTAGCTGGAATCTTAGAAATCTCACGGTTACAACGGACCTGAATAATCATCCCACAGAAGTAGCCCCCAATGCCAGAATCCCACGGGGCCGGACCTAGGGGACACTCCCAAAGACTCATCAGCTGTCTGACTGCCTTTTAATGTCTCCCTGCAGCTTCCATTCACTGACCCTCCACTTCTATACTTCTTGTAACTTCACCTCTCCCACAAATTGACATTTCAAATGTCTACAGACAATGATCATGCCTACAGTCGTTTATTCCTGGAATATTCCAGGCTCCTTTATCTGTTTCTTATATGTCTTAGGTGTCCGATCCCCTTTATTATCTGGTTGCTATTATTATTTCTATATGACTCTTAACAGTGTGGCATCCCAACTGGATGTAGTACTTCAAGTATGGCCTTACTGACTCTTCTGACAGTAGTAAGGGCAGTGGCTATGAGGAGTAACGGCAGAAGAACGTGACCATGGAGATGCCTTACTCCTTCGAACATTTTAATTGACTTATTTGCTCCCTCAGGCTCAAGCACACAGAATCTACGGCATTAACGAGTGAGGCTAGAAACAGTTTCGGGGAAAATGTAATAAATGAAACGGTACTAATGAGAACTGCCTTTGGAAAATTTCACATTCAAAATCATAGACTTATATAAAGTTCAGGAAATGTTCTTGTCTTTCAAACTATAAATTTTGATTAAATATTTAAGATGATATACGCAGGGCAATATTCCAATAATGATAATTATTCAGGCCATATATAATTAAAGAGATTAGTTCTTTTGAAAAATACTACTGAGATATTTAGTTTTACAAAACAAGTTAAACATATTTGAAAGCCAGGAGGAGAAATTTTACTTCTCTTCTCCTGACACATCTTTATGCAAATTTTATATGATCTGAAAACTCCCAAGAGCAAAGTTACTTCTCTGAGCTCGGCTTCCTCAGCTCTAAAAGGCAGTAAGCAGGGTGCTGCGGAAGCCACGGTGCCTTCAGTTGCCTCACGTGCGTGTGAAAGCTGCACGACGGACAAGGAGACCGAAGAAGAACTGATGGATGCCTCTGAATTACGGCGTTGGCAAAGAATACTGAACATATTGTGCACTACCAGAAGAACCAACGAGTCTGTCTTGGAAGAAGTAACAGCCGAATGGCCCTCAGAAGCAAGGATGGTGAGACTTCGTCTTACATACCTGGGACATGGTACCAGGAGGGACCAGTCCCTGGAGAAGGACATCATGCTTAGTACAGGGTCAGTGAAAAAGAGGAAGACCCTCAACAAGATAGACTGACACAGTGGCTGCAACAATGGGCTCAAGCATAACAACAATTTTAAGGATGGCAGAGGACGGGGCGGTGTTGCCTTCTGTCGTACCCAGGGTGGCTATGAGTCGGAATCGACTCGACAGCACCTAACAACACAAGTACTCTGGAAGGCTTCTACAGATCTACATGGTCTCTATTATTACTGGAGATTTCAGTATAGCAATAAAGCCAAGAGTATTCATTGGAAGGCAATGTGTAATTTCTAAACCACAAATGAACAGCATCACAAAATGGCAAGTTGCAAGGAAAACATTTTAAACATGTCAAGAACGTCCACGCAGATTTGGAAAAGGTGCGTAATTTTAAAAGGGCATGATTCAGTATAAGATTCGTGTCTTTCATGTCTTAAACAAAAATTCAGAATTTTAATACCTTTTTTAGTCTCCATGAATTTTTCGTAACTATCTGGAAAATCATCTTCTGGCTTAGATTTCTCCACTGGTGCCACGACTGCTTTGCCTTCCTCCTCCTCATCTTCATTAAACCACATTTCTTCGTCCTCTTCCAAGGCTTTTGCATCTCTGCGAAATCTGTTACTACGCAATATAGACGGGACACTGTAAGAGACATACCACAAACACTGAATAGTCATCTCAAGTTCACGACCAGATTCAACTTGTGGAAAAACACGTAGAACCCAGAGGCACTGAAGTAATTTCAACTGAGTATAATTTTATTATAATCATCTCAGTCATGATACAATATGTAACCAGAGAATACTCCAAAAGACTTTAGAGACTGTCGGAAACTAAACTATATTAAACTAAATTTATCTTGATTTACAATACAGGGCAGTAATTCGTCGTGTAAACGATTCAGGGGTGGGGAAAGATACCCTCACTTCCTATACAACCTTATGCTATCTAGTGATGAAAAGAAAACTCCCAAAAGATCCAAACGACAGATGATTTTGGACACAATTTTACAGGCTATAATTGCAATATACTTAAACGATACCTGTTGAGTTTCTGATTTTGTCTGTCTTTCTCTTGCTCATATTTAGTCTTCAATCCTTTGAATGTCTGAACATATTCAATCGATTCAAGTGCCTTATAAAAGTTTTCAACTATATGGGCAGTAAGAGACTTGATATCTTCCTGTATAAGCACAAAATTTACATTTCAAATATAATACGATGCTTGTTAGGAAAAAAACTTCATAATTCTAAAGCTGATCAGAAAAGGGTTTTTAAAGTCACCTTCTAAAAATATCTTAGTTTCTTTATACAGAAGCCAGGACTCCACAGAAAATGGAAAAAAGGAGAAGCAATATACTAGAGCACTTCTGGGGGACTATAAAGAATGTCTGAGGAGTAAATGGATTAGTCTGTCTTGTGTTTATTTTTTACATCTACACAGCCCTTTACAATCTAAAAAGCACTTTCCGATACAATTCCATTTGGTCCTCTCAACAATTCTGTGAGATAAGTTTTATAACCCCCATTTTACGGAAAAAGAAAATTGAGGCTCCAAGAGAGGCCTGATCAAAAGTACACAGCTGGTTACGGGCAGATGTTTAGATTGTATTTTCAACAAACATTAAACCCGTTGCCATCAAGTTGAAAACTCCGACTCATAGTGACCCTACAGGGCAGAGTAGAACTGCCCCCTTGGGTTTCCAAGGAGCGGCTGGTGGATTCGAACTGCAGACCTTTTGGTTAGCAGCCAAGCTCTTACCCACTGTGCCTCCAGGGCTCCTCAGCAACCATCAGGTGTTATTTAATGACTTCACGTTTAACTGCCATAAAATGGGATAAGCCTCGTCTAAACAAGCATAGATTTCCAGACTCTATGACATATAGTCTGATAAACTATGTGGCGTTCTATCTAGAGATAGCAATAACTTTCTCTAAATTCTTCTTCTAAAATCTAAATGAACCAATCTAATCACTGCAAATCCTTGAGTACAAGGCAGGCTCATTTTGTAAAAAAAATTAAAGCTGTAACTCAGGACTTTATAGATAATACTAGCTAATAAATACACAGAACACATTTCCAGAAGATATACTATAATCTGGTTACATTAAGGTTTTTAAGTCTCTCCAAGTTCCCTTAGACATCTCAATACAAAAATATGCAAAGAAGAAAAATCAGAAAACTAGGTAAATGGTTCTGTGTTCTATACTGAACAAAAAAGACGAGTTAAGTCTGGAATTCGATGTACATTTATCAGTCGAACAAAAGGATTTTGAGAAAAACATAGTCATGGAGATAGGAGTGGGGTTGTGAACTCTATGATTCACTCATTTCATCAGTATCTCACCAAAAATTTTCAAGGAAAAAAGTTAATCTCTGATTCATTAGAGCAGTGCACTGTGAACCTGGGTTCAGATACCTAGAGAGATGCTCGACTATGTTCCCTCTTTTCTAAGGCTAAGACTACAGACTTCAATCCTCTCTCCATCCTTCTAGAAATCATACTCTTGGCAAGTGACTGCTATTAGAAAAACAATCCAGTCAGGCCAATCAGCTGCACGTGAGGAGAGCATGTCGTCAGCAAGAAGTCTGGTCTGTAAGAACACAAAACCAGAGAAGGAGTTTCTAACTTTGACTTATTTTTTCACGTTTTCAGTCTCTGGCCATCTCTCCCATGGAACGAGGTCCGTGTGCACATACCAGGAGGCAGTAAATTTGTAACGGTTCCACAGTTGTTACCTGTCTTATCCCTGTTACTCACAAAGAGCTCTTCCAGACCTTTTTAAGATAAACCTTTTGCTCACTGAAGCTGAGTTAGGATGTACCTGCTAACTCTGACTGTGCTACTAACCAAATGGATGCTCCTGAATAAGTCACTTAATTACTTTGGTGTCTCAATTCTCTCATTTGTAAAATAAGGCAGTTGGAGCAGTGTATCAGCTTCCTGGTCTCTTCAACTTGTAATTCAACTTGAGATTCCATCCTACCTTTTATGCATTTTGTCTCCATGTGGAACAAAGGGATTCTTTTTCAACTTTTTTATTCATTTTTATTACCACCCCTACATTAAGCCACCTTTTCCTAAGACATGGCATGAACAGCAATGCCTGACTAGAATGTCCACATATGACCCATGTGATCCTGAAACACGTGGCCAACAGAAATGAAGTGAGAAGAATACAGAGTAAATATGAGTTAGAAGACTAAGCTGGACTTCACAATTTAAAATATTAACACCACTTAATGATAATCATGTGGCAAATGAACATAAAAAATACCTGATTTTTAAAATTTCAGTTTCTTGGAAATAGATTCTAAGACATGAGAAATAAACAATTTCAGAAGAGAGGAACAAAGAAATCACTTCGCTTACATCTATTTTACTTTACTAAGAATCTTTTAGTATAAACTTACCACTCTTATAAATTCAAACAACTCGACCACAGCTGAATTCAACAGATTGTACCGAGTCCCGTTATCCAGAAGAGCGTTTATAACTGGCTCAAAAAGATTTCCCTTGGTGATGTAACGGTTATAGAATTCGTCTTTCAGGCCAATTATCCGCCTCATAAAGCGAAGGGCACCTAATTAAATAGAGGGAATAAATTCATGTTCTTACTACATATTATTATATAAGTGTCTTTGCCATAAAGCAATATATATGCTCTTCTAAAATGAAAAAGCAAAAACTGTGCCATAAAAATTACTGGGCTTTGAGAATAATAAGAGTTCCCGGAAGTCCACCCAAAATCTGTGCAACTGTGTAACCAGAACTAACAAAAAAACCCCCTAAGAACTGTATCTGGGAGATAAACCAACTACCCGGCAGGCAGCTCCACGGCAGAGAGATTAAAAACACTCAAAAGCCAGAGACTGAAAATGCTGGCAGTACCAACAGCAGTGGCGCTCAGGATGAGCGGGGGCTGTCACTCAGGTGGGCACAGCAGTGGTGTGACCTGCGTGAGCTACGAATGCATTGCCTGTCTGGGGGACGGAGCTCTGGATGCAGGTGCTTCTTTTTAATTTTCTTCAAATAAAGAGAAGGGGCTCCCAACGCCAGTTTAACAGGCGAGCTAAGGGTTTACTCTTCTGATGAAAGCTGTGGTCCCACTCCCACTATCCCAGCTCCAGCTGCCTTGGAAAAACCCTCTGTGAACTAGCACTGCCTCCACATTAAACTGATGTCATCCCCTTATTTACCAACTGCGCATGAGCTATTTTGTCTCAGATAAGCAGGCACTGCGGCAGAACAGACTGTATTTGTAGAAGAGTAATGGGTAATAAGCAAGCACTAATAATTTGGCTTTTCACAATTTCAAACACTAAAAAGAAAATGTCCTTTTAACTGGTCTTTTCCCTAGCGAAGTAAGACAGTAAGAATTACTGCTATGGTTCTTACAGAACACAAAAGACTGTATTTTAATAACTTATTTTTATGTTTCTTGATCCTTGTAACCTTTCTCCTCAACAGTTTAATTTATTCCACAGATACCAATAGACAAATACATTTTTAAAACACAAGGCTCCTAATTTTATAAGTCAGTCTGCCACTTCAACCCTCTGCTGAATGGGCTGGAAGTCATTACACGAAGAAGTTATGACTTCCACAAGAGGTTCTAAATAGTATCTGAGAGTAAAATTCAAATAGGACACACAAGGCACAAATGTATGTTACTTGTAACACCAAACAAGTGTGGGAAGTGCTAGACTTGTACCATCACCTCTTCTCTGTGCAGTATAAGGAGTGGTTTCCTGAAGATGGAAAAGGCTGAAGCACTGACAAAGGCGTGAGCCAAAAGGCACCTCACACACTGCTGGTGAACAAACTGACACACACACACAGCTGGAGCTACGAGAGCATCACTTATAACAAGGAAAATCTTGGCACGATATAAACGACAATAGAAGACTGGTTCAGTTACTACAGACCCACATTAATGGGAGCACTCCAGTCATCAAAAAGGACAAAAAGAAAAAGAAGACATGGAAAAACCTATCGTGAGAACATCAATCCTTCCAATATTAATCTAACAATTTAACGTTATTCCGATCAGGAAGAACTGGAGAAAATTATTTTGAAGTTACTGCAGAAGAACAAGTGTACGAGAACAACCAAGAAAATGATGAAGAAAAGTGAGGGGGAATTTAGCAGATAAAACACCTCACAACAGAGGTACTATAATGGCGTAAGGATAAACATTCCCATTTACTTCATCTAGTGACTAGACAGCCCAGGAAAAAACACAAGTAGCTTAGTGCATAACAAAATGATACTTCAATTCAGGGGCGAAAGTATGGTTTATTTAATAAAGGTGTTGGCACACTTGGCTATCCATCTGGAAGAGAAAAAAGCTAGACCCCCATGTCATACCATATGCAAAACCAATTTTCAGATGCATTACATATGTAAGTATATAAAAAAGAAATGATTTAAGAAACTTGAGGACACTGTATAATCTCAGGGCATAGGAGACCTTCCTAAGACAAAAAACCCAAAAGCCATAAAAGGGAAAGACATTTATCAGCAGAAAGGATTTTGCTCTTTTATTAAAAACAATACCATAAATAAAATCAATGACAAACGACTAACGATGCAGGGAAATTTTTTTCAAAACTATCAGTTTTATTGTCTCTAATATCCGTAGAGTTCCTAAGAAAAAGCTAAGAGGCAATTCACGATAGACAAAACGCGACTGGCAGAAAAACACAAAAGCGGAAGACCACATTTTTCATCACCAGACCGACAGCATTTTTTTAAAGCAGTAACATTAAACGCTGGGAGAACGTGAAGTGCTTTAGTCTTTTGGGAAAGTAAGCTGATGGTTCTATGTTAAAATAAAATTTAAAAGATGAATTACAAATACGTAAGTCTTTTGTCCTGGCAGTCCTATTGTTGGGAATCTATGCTTTGGAAAGAAACAACCTAGACTTAAAAGTTTTATGTACTCGGGTATTTACCACGGTGTGGTGGTAAAAACCTGAGAACAATCTTGCAACTCATCCACCGGAGACCGGAAGAACAAAATGTGGAAGAACCACCCTAAGAAATGTTACTCAGCTGTCTCCGGGAAAAAATAAGCCACAAGGTACCGACTGACCTAAAGAAGCACTAAGAGGCTGAGAAATGTGTTACTGCGATCCTGTTCGGAAAAAAACAAAAAACCCTATATGCGCATGTGATAAATGGAACGGCTAATTTAAAAGCATTAAAAAAAAGGAGGTAGTAAGGAGATGAATCTTTTCTCTATACATTTAAATTTTAACTACAATCTTTATGGTCAGAAAAAACCCCATAAGGCGCTTTTCATTTGAAGGGAGGAGGTTTCTTTATCTCTACTTGCAGGGAAGGTTATGAAGACCAAGGGAATTTTACAGTTTGCCAAAAATCAACACTGGAGCCAACATCCTAATTTCAGTTTAATTACTATTGGTCAAGTGGTCCGAGACACTGCCCGTAAGTTATTTTGCAGGTTCACTAAATCTGAGTTACACAGAAACCCTTCAAGGCCCACATCTAAAGAATACAAAGAGCCACTGAGAAACACGTTTGTTCTATTAACGAAATGATGTCACTGCACATGGGGCTGCAGCACAAAAAAGTTATGCTGATAAAATCTAAATGTGGGCAAAACGTGGGGCTGGAACACTACACCCTAGTCCTCTCAACCTTTAAATAAAAACAGAAGATTTTAACACTTCTCACAGCCATCGTTTTTAACAACATACACAGTGCTGAAAGAAAAAAAATTCAAATGAGTAACTCTGGCTTTTATCTCTATTAAAAACATGTTCCATAAAGCATCTGACAAGAACGTTCAATTAAATCGTTACTTACACAAAGCTAGGAACGTGTGCTTCGAATTCATCAAGACCAAGACTCTTCTTAGCAAGTCTTTGTTCATAATGTAGTTTTTTATGTGATATGTGTGATGTTCCACACAAAATGTGAGTAACTCTAAAATTAAGGCAAGCAGCTGTGCTGTTTGATAATTATCTACAAAAGAAAGTCATCATGTAAAAATACACAATTCATCTAAATAAAATGTATAAAACATACATCCTACATTTCAGAGCAAAATTAAAACTGTATCTCCTGTCAATTTTCTGTCAATTAAAGAGGCTATTATAAATTTTTACTTTTTCATTAAGCAGACTTCTCCGGAAGTATTATTAGTTACACTTACTAAACAGATTATTTCTAAGGCTCTCATTTGTATAAAATATTAATAATGTTAAGAAGGAAGAAAAACTCAATTACAAAAAGTCTCCAGGTATGATCACAAAGCCCTCATGGAGGTGATATTTTTCTTGGTACTGTTTCTTTAATAAACACAGTTATTATAAGCTCCTTGATAATACCTAAGCAAAAATCAATGCAGCGATCAGCAAATGGTGTAACACAGCTTTGTATCTGATGTAGATGATGCTCCAAACAGTGCACAAGTGGCTCTAAAATGAGGGCAAACTCTTTGTTTGAGGCAGTATCTTTTACATCAAGATTTTTTTTTAACATCCAATCATTATATCCATAAGAAAAGGCCAACTGAAATAAACGAGGCTTTTCTGTCTCCCTCGAGAGGCTCTGATTTATACATTCGTGGAATGATTCTGGATTGCTTCCAGAACATCAAATTTTAATGGATGTCAAGGGCTTGCATACAGATAACCACCCACTCCTATTACATGGATGCTTTCGACAAGGAGATGTCAGACCATGAGGAAATGATGAAATCACAGCCGGGTAAAACAGGAACAATAACTAACATCACACAGTTCATCTATTTTATTTACTCAAGAAGATTACACACAACGTAGATATTTTGTGGAAATATAATGCTAGCAGGATTAAATTGACATTCTTTTCAATAACAGAATGACTATAAAATATACAAAATACAATTCTGGTATTTCAAAGATCTTTTCAGGTTTAAACGCAAGTAAAGTTTTACTTGCTCCAGACAAATCTGTAAAACAGCCAACAGTACAACCAATATCTGAATTAGTCCCTCACCATTAAAAAGTTTCTCTTAATTTCTCAATCCCCCAATTTTGTTTACAAAAGGCTGTGTAACAATGATCTACAATGCTAACTGCCTTGTTTTTACTTACCCAAATTAGGACACGAAATTCCTCATTGTATCTCTAACCAATTCAATCTCTAAACAGCCTCCTTGTTGGAAGCTGGCTGGCCTGACTGAAGAAGTTAGCTCCTGGACCTGTGATGGGCCTGGCAGAAAAGACTGCGTGCCAAGTGCACACAGAATATGTACTTTCGGTATGACCAGGCCCATACCTGGTATGTATGCTCCAAATAGAAGCAACAGTGCTTAGATCAGATTCATAAACAATATCTAAGCATAATGTTGTCATGAAGACTGGTTCCTAACTAACTGGTCTTAGTTTACTAGTTATCAATAAGAACAAACAAAATCTTCAGCTTTCAGATGTTTTCTCAAAAGAATACCTGAAAACCTAGTAGAAATTTATAGAAAAAAACAAAATTCCAACTAGATTTTCTTCTTTTCTATTGGAGAAAGTGGAATTTTTTTTTTTTAATAATGAAGAAAAACGTAAATCTATTCTTGGATTTTGCTTTTATGTTGAAAATGTGCTTTTCTTAGCCTTGTATAAATGCATACACCTTGAGTAGGAAAAAACTCATAATGTACTTTAGTTCATAAAATATGAGTTCATACTTACCTGGACAAATTGTGTTGTTTTTGTTAGATCCAACTATATTATCTAATAAAAAAAATTAAAATCAGCTGTTTCAGTGATAATATCTCATATTTCCCTAGCACATTACAATATACAAAGTACATCTTCAATCATTATCTCACTTCACCCTCATAATTACCATTAAGAGTTAGCTGCTTCCGTCAAATATTAAATCTTTCAATGAACTGGGTGTAGATGTGAAATTGTTAAAAGACAATGTAGCATAAATATTCTAATACAAAGTAAGACTACAACCAGAGATAAGACTGATGTACATTTGGGTTTTTATTTTTAAATAAAGTAAGTATAACAATATAAATAAATTCTGATTTCTAGGCACACATCCTAAGCACGTGTAGGCACATTCACACAGGAAAACATCACAAGACTGTATAATGGAGTATTGTTGGTAACAGCAAAAGACTAGAAACAACTTAAATGTACATGAGAAGTAAAATGGCTAAACTACTGCATAACCATACAAGAGAATACTACGTAGGAGGTAAAATGAGGAAGAACCCTAGGCAACAATATGGATAGATCTCAAAAACAGCACTGGATATAAAGAAAAAAACTGCAGAAGAGTGTGTATGCTCCAGTATGCCCCCACACATTCCTGACTGCACCAGCGCAGCTGTATGCTTAGCAAAGAGCCCTTTGTTTATGCCAGTGATATTTGGTACTATGATTCCATTAATTTAAATCCTACAGACTGATGACACTTAAGGGAACTGTAACATCTACGGCTAAGCTGAATATTGTAGAACTCAAAAACTTGCTGCCAAATTTTATACACAACTATGAAAACCTGGGGGGAAATACTTAAAACTCTAGTAGGGGTCTGTACTCAGATGGCTTCAAAAATACCTTTAGGTTTTCATTACACTTAAACAAACTAAGCCAGAAGTTATAGCTGATGAATTATTGGTGTAGTTTATGCAAGAAAAATACAAAAATACAATCAACAAACACATACTTTAAAAACAAAAAGCCTCATCTCTATATAAAATATTGGCAAGTGATCATGCATTTAGAAATTAAGTTAAAACATTTAAAGAATTTATCTATTTTTTTAATCTCTCTCTACTGTAACTAACTTGTGATTAATCAATCAACTCCTGATCCTGCTGCGGTGAAACAAAAGGGCTTTTACTCTGTTACCAAACTGTTGTCTACCATGACAGTTCCCTTCGAGTTTCCAATGCAGGCACTGTATTCTCTGCCTCACTCCTTCAGACAGCAATCCCACCAGCTCTGGGGGCAATCTCCTTTGCTAAGTCTCTACATCTCTCGTCCGCAGTGTATAATACTTGTTGCCATATTTTCTATATCATGCTCTCCCACAGACACAAAAACACCAGGGAAATCATGATTCTATACTGCACTTTACATTTTCAGTAGTAATTTCCCCGTCATATAAAGCAACAAATAAACAGCCTGTTAGTCATAATGTTTACTTCACCTTTCTTTAAAAATGAAAACCATAAACAGATAAATATGGGACCCTACCCTTCTCACATTTGTCTTCTGATGTATTGGCCAAAAGTGGTGCTGTGAGGACATGCATACAATGGTTGTAGAAGAAATTTAGAAATTCACTTTTTTCAGTTTTCTGAAACATACAAAATTTAAAAAAATGAACACTTTATCATCTTTGTAACTAGCAAAAGCCGTTCAAGAATTAGCAGTGTGGGTCCTACACAAACAAAAGAACCTTTAACATACTGTGAGAGAACCAAAAAACTAGTGACATTCAGCTCAACCTTATTTCTGTAGAAATGAAAATCAACTCTAGTTCAGATTACATATTAAATAAAAATAAAAGCAAGAAAAAAGTCAAATAACATTATAAAAAGTTTTTCCAAGGAAAAATATTCAAAACAATTTTTTTCACGTTTGTGATCTGAAATGCAATGAAGAACCAATCAAATAAACAACAAAATAAATGCAATTTAAAAAAAAGAACCAATTAAGCCATGTGATGGTAACTCAACTGCTTCAAAGGTGGATGCCCAGGCTTCACTGCATGCCTACCTCTGACACCAATGCATCGATTCTCAAGGCTCAGGAAGCAGGAGGAAATTTAGATCTGTTTTTTAAACTGTTATTTTTATTATTTGGAAATTTGAAAACTAATGCCTTTAAATCTTTCTGCCACTATATTCTGCACAACTAGGCCCCCAAAACTGTAATGATTTTAAAATAATATACATATTCTTTAATTCTAAGGGAATTTTATAAAGGAGAAATACCCCATCATTTTGCGATAACTACTATTAATATTCTGGAATACTTCCTTAAGTCTTTTTTTAACTTACTTTTCTATGCAGCTGGGGACATTCAGTACATACTAATTTTTAAGAACTTAACAAAAGACCATACAAAGGCCAGAGGCCATAAATTGACTTTTCCAACATTTCACTAAGACTTTTAATAGAGTATAATCTTGTATTTTGCTGCAAATGAACTGCCACAAGGATATCATGCATACAAATACTTAAGCATTTATTGTTTTTCAAAGTTTTATTATAAAACCATCTAAAACTGACTAGACCAGAACGTTTTTATCTCAGAGTAATTTCTTACATTAGTTGTAGCCAGCATGTTCTCTGGATCAATGAGAGTTCGCAGAAGTCCCATTAGTTGAACAGCGCCTCCTAGCTCAGGATCAGTGTCACAGATCATTTGTTCAATTATTACATTAATGAGAAGGATATCCTGAAAGAAAACACGTTTCCATTAGATGTAGTCTGGATATAAGACAAAACGTCAACTGAAGGAAAGAATTATATGAAGAATGGAACAGCTGATTTGAAATTTTTTCTTCCTATAGTTTTTCAAAGTTCTATAAACATACTAGAGGAAAAAAAAAAAAAACACACTCAAAAAACCAAAAAGTAGAACATGCCACAGCTTATGATATGAGCAATACAGGGAAGGAGAGAACAAACTCACCAGCAATTCTTGTTCTCTGGAGGTTCTAACAGATTCTCATGCTAGGCCTTAGCCTCAGGCATGAATTTAGAAGTTCACTAACAAGCAAGATGACACCTCGTGTGACCCCAAAACACCGATTATCTCAGCCTCTAACTACAAAATCTTTCCTAGCAAAAAAAATGAGGAAAAAATGCCCCAGTATACAACCCTCTCCAGAAGCAAGTGGGAGCACACGTGATATACAATGCTCTCATGTCAAACAGACTGTTACATTAGTAAATGCTCTTTGGTCTTGATATAAGAGCTACATATACAGAATTTATCTGCCTTCTGTTTGTATCTTTTAAGTAGAACTCCTATGCTTTTAAATAGGTCAAAATGTGATTGTCCACATCAAAGAAAAAAGCTTTGACATCAACTCACTGGATTTGAGAATATGTTTACTATTGGGGGTAGAAAGGTAACTGAAAATGGAAATGAAGTAAGGGAACTGCGTGGAATGAAGACAAATGCCTTAAGTTGGGAGAATTCTGTAAAGTAACATAAAGAAAGTCTCAGTATAAAGTACTTTTTGTTAAAGTTTATTTTGATCACTCCTAAACAATATACTGCTTTATCCAGGCATATTTCCCTGTGAAGTTGTCTGGGATCTGAAATGTAGCCACAGCTAACAGTGTCCTGAGGGAAGAACCAGGGCTTTGGAAGACAGTGGACAATATTCTTCAGAGATGAGAACCAGCCTGGCTACTTAGGCTCTCTAGGGACAAGGAAGAGGCAGCCCTGGTGGCACAGTGGTTAAAGCACCTGGCTGCTAACCAAAAGGTCGGCAGTTCAAACTTAGCCTTTTTTATTATTTTTCATGAGACTTTTCAAAACATGGTCCAATGCATTCTTCCATACTGAAGAGCAGTACTTACAGCCCAAATATCGAGGCTGCTTATGTACAACCAAACACCTCATGGTATTTGGTTCCTTGGTTTGGAGGTTTAGGGTCATGGTTTCATGGGACATCCCAGTTAATTAGCCTAATAACGTGTTTAATGCTTCTATTCTACCTCTCAGTTCACTGAGTAGTGCCTGGTGTCAAAAAGCTTACAAGTGGCCATCCAAGGCCAAACAATTGGTCTCTATTCACCTGGAGCAACAGGAAGAAGAGTCAGGAATAGGAGGAGGCAATGGAATGTGTGGCTAACTACCTCCATGAACAAACTGCCTCCTTTGCCATGAAACCAGAACTGGGTGGTGCCCGGCTACCATTATGGAACATTTTGATTAAAGATTCTAGAGACAAATCCTTATCAAAACGTGGAAAACGCAGAACAGAATTTCAAATTATCATGGACTCCAGACCTTCTGGAGTCATGGGGTCTAGATGAACCCCTGAAGCTACTGCCCTGAGATAATCTTTAAACCTTAAACCAAAAATATCCCCTGGAATCTTCTTAAAACCAAATGACAGTTTAGCTTAACTAATACAGAATGTCTGCCTTGAGCACTGTGCTCTTTTAAGAACCACCTATATGGATCAAAGTGACAACAGCAACCGAAAGATTAGACAGGAATCTTAGGGGTCAGTTATGTTAATGGGGGAGGAACCCTCCAGAAAAGGAAGGTAAGAATGGTTGCACAACTCAAAATATGTAATCAGTGTCACTGAATCGTACATGCAGAAACTGTTGAATCGTTGTATGTTCTTCTGTGTATATTCTCAACAACAAAAAATAAATTATTTTATATATATATATATATATATATATATCTCAAATCAGACTTCCACTTCTGGCCAAGATGGAGTGACAGGAACTGGATTTACCCTTCTATGTGAAACAACCCCCAAACGGATAATATACATGAAATTATGGTTGGTAAGACACTGGACATCAGCCAATGAAAGACACTAAGAGATGAGAAACAAATGAGATGAGCCCTATGATGCGTGTCAGCGTCCACTATTATTATAAGATTACTGGATTCTGCCAAACTAAATTAAACATCAACTGCTAGCATACCGCAATTAACCATGGATAGAGATCATGTTGCATAAAGAACTAGGGAACAGCAAGATATTCTTACCTCAGAGGCCGTCAGCTCAGCAAACAATTAAAATCAGTCTACTATAACACATGATTAAATTCACTCAAAAGTAATGATACTATACTTTCAGAAACAATGACCAATTAGTTTCTAAGCAATATAATCAATAGTTGAACATCACTATCAGGAACTAAGTGGTCTCAAGGCATGCTTCATTCTGAGTTAATACAGTAAAGCAAGCCTGGTGAGCAGGACTAGCAAAATCAAGACAGCCAGTCTCTCGTCACAGTACTGCCACTAACTAGCTAGCTAAGTGACTGGATGTACTCTGCATGCCTGTTTCTCCACTGGTAACACGAGGGGAATGGCCAGATCAACGAGGTGTGACCATTTTCCCAAGCTTCAAGCACCACTTCTAAGTGTCTGCTGGATTTCTTTACTGGCACTAAACACTACAAGCACAAATCAGATTTCTCTTCTTCAACTTGCTTCTCCAAACAATGGCATCACCTGGGCTAGAAAACTCATATATCAAAGCAATTCCAGCAGAAAAAGTAAGATGTAAGGCAAATTGTACTGGAACATATCTAGGCTGTCAAACAACAACTTGATCTTAAAACAAATCACTACAGAGTAACCCCAGTGAATTCATTCCAGTGAATTTTAGAGAACACCCTCATAACTTTATAGCCTTAAGAGGTCTTAATAACTTCCTTCTCATTAATGTCTGGTCATTCCTGTGGTCTCGTTTTGCTCTTTTTATTAACTGCTGCTGTAGCTTCTGCAAGTGTAACTTTCCATTCACAATCAGCCTCTAGATGCCACCATCATTTATTTACCTGCACGCTCTGTGAAAGGGTCTAAATCAGGGTCAGCAAACTACAAAACCAGCTGGTTAGCTGTACATTATTGTAAATAAAGTTTTACAGTGAAAATTTACTAGAACAGTCACATCCATGCACTTTCAAACTATTTATGGCCAGTTCATGTTACCATGGTGGAGTTAAGTAGTTGCCTGCACAAAGTCATATTTATTATCTGGCTCTCTAAGAAGTTTGTCCACCCCTATCTAAATAGTATTTAAGTGAGTTCAACCACAAATTATGGGAGACATTTCAAAGTTTTAGTAGTTTCTAAACCAAAGTTTTAGAGAAAATGAGGCTTCTGTTTGGTTTCATCATACCCTAACCTCACACCACTCTAAGAAGCATGTACTTTTATTCCTAAAGTACATTTGAGTAGGTTTAAGAACTTTGCAATACTGCCCAAATTAATTAGCAACAGCTACTGCACTGTCTTAAGAGGGAAAGCTTTAGGTGCCCGTACATGGAATTCAGATTATTTTATCCGGATTCTGAGTACCTCTATTTTCTGATGAGGAAAGATAAAGAACATACTTTATTTCACTAATTCAATGACAGATTTCTTAAAATTTAAACCTCTTGAAATTAGACTGTATCTTCCAATCACTGGCATTTTCCAGTCACCATTAGCCAAGTGGCGGTCATGACTTGGTTTTAAGAATCTTCTACTGACAGCTTCTGGTAAGATTAAGAAAGTGCCAGCATTCGTGTAGCTGAAGATTCAGTGAATACAGTAAGAAAGAGGAGAAAGAATGAAAAAATTACAAGTGCAGGAAGAATATTCTGAAATAGTAGAATAAGAATAACTGAGGAATGTCGTGAAACATTTCCCATTGTTGTTTTTAATACAAATGGAAGAATTAAGAACAAAAAGCCCATGCATAGAAAATCTGCTCACAGCAATCTGTATGGATCACAAGTATGATAATAATGATATGTATTTCTTTCAACCTATTCAGACAGGTGAGAAGAGAGCTACCACAGTTCCTCAAACTCTACAGAAGAACTTAATGTGAAATGGCAGTTCAGTTTGGGCAAAAACGTAAGCTCATCTTTAAAAACTGGCGGAATTTTATGACACACTGAAGTTAAAAAAAAAGTTAAAAAAAACAAACAAAAAAAAACCCCAAAGACAATTACTGTTGAGACGGCAACGGGTTGATCATAAGGAAACATCAGACAAAACCAAATTGTAGGATACTGGGCCAGAAACCTTTTGCTTTTGTCTTGGCTATAAAGGACATTACTGGGACAAGTGACAAAATGTGAACGAGAACTGTAGTTCGATAGTTAACTTCCTGATTTTTGTAATTATACCGTGGTTACATAGATAATTATACTGTGGTTACAGAGGGTCACTGTGAGTCGGACTTGGCAGTACCCTAACAACGAGGCAACAGTATAAGTACCTGACCTAAAATTCTCCTAAGGGCTTGAAATTACATTTTAGTAGCACTTGAAACTTGTTTTAAGACCAACACCTAAGAATCTGATTCTATTATAATCCATTGACCTCAACACTAGTTTGAGTATCTATTTTTTTTTACAATAAACGAATCAACTGTCACATATTCTGGACTTTCCAAAATTACAACTGACCAGAAAGCTATCCTTTTGCTTAAAAAAAAAAAAAAAAAACACAACAGTAAAATTATTGTTAATGCCCCTTCTCTCAATAGTTTGCAAAAACTACACCACAGACAATTCACAAAGAACTGCAGCGTCACTACTTACGTCATCACTCTGCTGGGCTTCTTGCATTACAAACTCTCGGACCATAGATGGGCTAAACTCCACAAGATAAGAAAATATATCTGTAGCAGCTGATCTGACTTGCAAATCATCCATGCCCTGGGGTGGGGGGTGGGGAAGGCAGGAGGGAGAAAAAATTAGGTTCCTCAGAGACTGTTACAGAGTTATTCTCGCATTCCCCTTTTCTTTCCCAAATCTTTGCACAACTCCTTAGATTTAAAGATTTTACTGGAATCAAAATATGTAATCTCTCTATCATTTATTCCAGTTATTAAAACTTTTAGGCAGTTCAATCAATCATTAGTTTCTACCAGTTTTATCCAAGCAAAGAGAAATATTCAGAGAATTTAAATATAAGAAATCATCACAGGATTATAAAGCAATGCTTTTAAAATTCTGGAAGTTTGGTTGTCTTTTTTCTGGGGAGGAGGAGAGGATCTTGACTTCAAATATATGCAAACATTTCAATGACCTGTCTGTCCTCATTAAAACCTCCCGGAAACTGTATTCTGCCCTGGATGCGCCCAGGTTACTCCTTGGTAACTGTGTCTATCTTCTGCGATTCTCCTAATAAATGCTTTGGGGCCTTTGTACCCTTTTCCACATCTGAGTTTTATAAGACAGTGATCATGAATGCTTTAACACATCACTCCTAAATTACCAAATCTCCAGGTGATTGGGAAAACATCCTCTAAACCAGCAATTCTCAAAGTGTGGCCCCAGGAATCCTGACAAGAAGCCTAACACCCTCTCGGGGAAGTGCGTTTAAGATTACAATTGTTTCTTAAAAATACAAACACGCTATTTACCTTTTCAGTCTCACTCTATCCAAAGTACAGTGGGGTTTTTTTTCCCAGAGGCTAGGTGACGTGATACTATAGCAGGTTCAATACAGAAGCTGCTATAAGAATCTAGGTATCATCTATTAAGCCAGACACTAAAGGGATTTGCAAAATGTAAATCATTCTCATTAAATATTTTTTGTTTTGGAAAAATTAACTTTTTATATAAGTTATTTATGTTAATATATAACGAGTTGACTACCATTTTTAAATGAATAAATATTTAAACAATTTTCTCAGTTTTAATTTTTCATACAGTAAATATCTATAGATAAAACTCCTATTAAAAAGACTGAGCGCCACTGCCCTAACCCTGCCCTGCAGCAGTGTCCTCACTGGTGCAGTCTGCTCTCACGCCACTCACTGGTCTAAGAACTAAGGACATGTTACTGGTTTCTATGAAAACACACAAAGTTGTTACAGAAGAGTTAACAGTTCTGAAAAAACAGGATTTTTATCTACTTGAAGCCATATTAAATGCAAGTGATTACGTATTAATAATATTAATTTAATAAAAATCTGAACTAAAAACATTCTTCTAGTAATTCACTGTTAGATGAGTAATAATTTACATATTATAAAATTTAATACGCATTACAAAAACAAACACTTCCCCACCCACAACATAAATCTCTTAAAAATTCACAATTTCAAAAATATGAGCAGAAACTGTATAATTACCATCACAATTTCAAGAGCAGGAAGAATCCCCAATTTCGCCAAAGTTTTGAAAAATGCATCCCTGTTTTGAGGTTGTAATGTCTGAGAAAATGCACAGAATTCCTTGAAAAAATTAACCTGTAATGTCAGAAATTATAGTGAGAAGTTGACAAACATACAGAAATAACCTTGGAGCACACTGTAATGTGATCTACGTGACAATACAGAATTCTACTGGACTTCTTTTTTTCAGGGTATCACGGCTCCCTGAAACCTACATTAAAGAACACATTATGAGCTAGCACCTCATTAAAAGTACACACTGGATTGTTCCTCAATCACCAACCAATTAATTTCCTAAGGAAATTACACTGTATATATCATACTTGGAGCCTCGGGGTAGCTTCATATACGCTACTTGCGATTTAAGATAAAGCTCCAAAAGTGCCATGTAAGGCATTTGTTTGGAAAGAGCAGGTATTTTCACAGAAACCATGCTATAATAAACTGTGGCTGGGTTCCCAGGGAGCCCTCAAATAATGATTCAATTTTAAGAACTGGAAAAGACATTAGAAATCTCCGACTCTAAAACACTAATTTTACAAATGAGAGAACTGAGTAGGCTATTAATAAATAAATAACCACATCTACACATGATGGACGACTTTAAGTCAGCAATCTTTCATTACTTCTTAAAACCCCAAATATCTGATTATAATGTTTGAAAAAATGGCAAGCAGCTGAAAAACAGCAATCACTTTCCCTTTGGCTTACGTTTCAAAAAAAGGACTTACAAACACATTTAAAAACAATCCAACAAAATTTCCAAAGAACCAGATTATCTGTCATTGATTCATTAAGAAGTATTCTCCTTACCTCTTGTTTAAAAAGAAAGTATCTCTATAATGTGAGTACCTACAACCATAAAAATGTGTATGTTCGCAGTTTTCTCCTAACATAAACTGCTTATTTGACTGTGGGATTTGTAAGGCATATGAATTCATTCGCTAGGGGAAAGAAAAAAACACATCATAATATCTTTGAGTTTTCTAAAATACAGAAGACAATAAATTTAGAAACTTTGAGATTATTTTTAAGTTTAATTTAAATATGTATCTTTCATCTCGTATTAATTATTTAAAAGAACCCTCTTAAGAGAAGTTAACAAACTCAATATTAGAAGTTGTGCACGCCAAACTCAACAACAAAAACACAAACAATCCAACTAAAAAATGGGCAGAGGACATGAACTGACACCTTACCAAAGAAGACAATCAAGCAGCCAACAAACACAGAAAAGATTACCGTAATCATTAGCCTTCAGAGAGATCTGAATCAAAACTACAATGAGATACCATCTTACCCTAGCAAAAATGGCATTGATCAAAAAAAACCCCCAGAAACAAATGCCGACAAGGATGCGGGGAGACTGGAACCCTTATGCACTGCTTGTGGGATTGTCAAATGATACAACCACTACAGAAAATGGTATGGTACTTCCCCAAAAAGCTAGAAATAGAAATACCTTATGATCCAGCAATCCCACTTCTGGGTATATACCCTAGAGATCTAATAAAAGAGACACAGACAGACATACGGACACCTATGTTCACTGCGGCATTATTCACAATAGCAAATACAAACAACCTAAATGCCCATCAACAATAAATGGATAAACAAAATGTGGTACATACATACAATGGAATATTAGGCTGCCATAAAGAAAAATGATGAGTCCTCGAAACATAACGTGGGTGAATCACAAGGACATCAAGCTAAGTGACATAAGTCAATCACAAAAGGACAATGCTCTCACTTTTATAAGACAAGAATAGATATATATACAGAGAACCAATGCTCACTGCTAGTTACCAGCGATGGGTGGGTGGCGGGGGAGGGAAGCACTTTCCAGATAGTAGACACTTGTTATTTTTGGTGATGGGAAAGGGAGCCATTAAATGTGGGTGAAGTGCACACAGCTTGACCAAGGTAAACTCTGTCGCTAAGAAGTGTACAAGAGAAAAGGACATTTTTGGTAAAGAATATGACAAATATAATTGTGCAACACCACCGACAACAGAAAAATGTGTGCAGTTACACAAATATGTATATAGGCATGTGCAAGTATGTGTATAAATATGTGGGTACATATATGTGCACAGATAGATGTATCTACAGGCATATGTACATACAGATATGTGTGTGCATGCATGTATATCCATACACATAATAAACCAACACAGGAGACATGGTTATGGATACTTCTTAGACATAACCAAATATCTTGTGAGCTTGGTTTTCTGGATTTGAAGGCACAGGACCTTAGTCTTGTGGGACAAGTCAGTTAAATGGCGTTAATATAGTTCATAAAGTGTACGTTCTATATCCCATTGTGGTGAGTAGAGTCTGCGGTCTTAAAAGCTTCCAAGTGGCTGTCTAAGACACATCTAGTGGTCTCTACTCGTCCGTAACAAAAGAGAAAGAAGGAAACCAAAGACTCAGAGAAGAAAGTAGTCTACAGGGCTTATAGTCTATACGATTACGGCCCCATCTACCCCGAGACAAAAACTTAATGGTGCCCAGCTACCACTACCTACTGTTCTGATCAGGCCCACAATAGATGGATCCTTATAGAAAGGGAGAAAATGTGGAAAAGAACTCAAATTCTTACAAAGTACAGACTTACTGGACCAGTTGAGACTAGAGAACTCCCTGAGACTATCGTAAATCTTAAACCAAAATTATCCCTTGAGGTCACCTGTTAGCTAAATACTACACTGGCTCATAAAGAATATCACCTGTGAGTAATGAGCTCCTTTAAAAAATCATCTATATGAGACCATATAAGACCAAATGGTTACAAATTACTCTAAAGCAAAGCTGAGAAGGTAAGGAGGCAGGGAAACTAGAGTACTGGAAATGGTACAACTCAAACAGGATGAATGAGAAAGATGACACACTGTGAAAAATGTAACCAATATCACTGAATAATTTGTGCAGAAATTGTGAGACGAGAATCTAATTTGCCGTGTGAACTTTCACCTTAAACACAATAAAATACTATTTAAAAAAATAAAAGCTGTACATGCCAAAAGAATAAGTGCTTTTAAGGGTCTGAATTTTTAAGAATAAATAAATTACCAATTCACGCCGTTTATCATCATCTGTAGCCTCATCTGTTAACTGTGCAAAAACTTCAGACAAAAACTTCTCATCTTCCTGCATGAGAAAAGGTAGTTACTATGAAGTATTAATGAAAACATAAGATTACATTCATTTATGTGATTTACACAA
This sequence comes from Trichechus manatus latirostris, assembly GCF_000243295.1. NCBI lineage: Eukaryota > Metazoa > Chordata > Mammalia > Sirenia > Trichechidae > Trichechus > Trichechus manatus. The sequence continues at coordinate 6,502,486 of NW_004443941.1, read as the reverse complement.
ACTATAATGTAGTTGAAAACCCAACAGCATTTTAATTATGAAACCTAAAATTCCAGGGTATATTCATGTTACAATTTTTCAAAACTTGAATACACCACTCAATTTTAGTTATAAATACATTTCACCTCACTGAACCATAAACCTCAACTATAAAATTCTCTTAGAAAAGCAAAAAATATGTTAGAGATCATGCATGAAAACTCATTTACTTAACTTTGAGAGCCAACTATTAACTCTAAACTTAAACACAATGCAAACAAATTTGAAGATCTCATTGTCAATTCACAGCCAATGAGAAAAACGAGGAGAAGAGTTACAAGAGGTGGCACAGGTACAGTAGAAAGGAGGCTGAACTCTGGCAGCAGATGATTACAAAACCCAAGAACTCATGAAATATAACCTAGGGCCACTGTGCTCCCCAAGCATATAATTAACTACATGACAAAAACCGCTTTTCATTCGGCTGACTCTGAGGTATTATAAGATCCAAAAACACAACCCTAAACCCACTGCCGTCAAGTCGATTCCAACTCAAAGCAACCCAACCCTACAGGACAGGGCAGAACTGCCCTATATGGCTTCTACTGCTGTAATCTTTACGGAAGCAGATTGCCACATTTTTCTCCCTTGGAGTGGCTGGTGGGTTCAAATTGAGGACCTTCTCGTTAGCACCCGAGCACTTAATAAATGTTAATTTTCCTAAGCATTGTTTAAAAGGAGAAACGGAAAAATATAACAGTTACATACTGCATTTTATTTTTTAATATAAATTTTACATATAAACTAGAAGGGATATACATTAAAATGTTACTTGTGGTTATCTTTTGGTGATGAATTACAATTTTGTTGCTTACTATATTTTCTAATTTTCTACAGTGAGCATGGACTATTAAATGACAAACCAAAAAACTGATACAAATATTGAAATTCATTTTAGAGATTTCCATCAAAACCTAATAAAACTGTTAGTGCTTTTAAGCTTATCTTCAAAATTTACTTTTATGAAATACAATTTCCATTGATTTTAATTAAAATAGCATGCTCTATAAATATTTACAGTAGTAATGCCTGTATGTTTGATGGAAAACCAAACCATAGCATGCGAAGGATATACGCCAGACACCTGCACTTTTTCTTACTGTGGATCATCCATGAAGTGACATCAATCCCTTAAATTCTTTCTGAAATAAGGTGAAGTATATATGAAAAAGCGAATGAATGAAAAACACTAGGTACCATTATGGAGAATGTAACACGCTCTCCCACTAAATACCAACTCATGCTACTCAAAGACAAACACGGAGCCGGGCAAAGCCTCTCCTCAGTCTGACTCAGAACACTTCCGTTGACTTCTTTGGACCCTGCCCACGGCAGCCTGAATCATCTCTCTTCTGAAGGAGTTCAAATGCATATGTAATCCTTTACTTACCCCTGAAATCAACTTTTTCCAAACACATTTAGTCTCAGTATTTTAGGTTTTGGTGAATAAGTACAATTTACCTCCATTTACACCTTTTATGAATTTTTATCTTCCTGAATCTCTCCCAGAGTAATCTTTCTCCTT
>NW_004443941.1:6481695-6500822 GCF_000243295.1 Trichechus manatus latirostris | reverse complement strand
CACCTTTTATGAATTTTTATCTTCCTGAATCTCTCCCAGAGTAATCTTTCTCCTTTTCTGTCTGAAGATTTTTAACTTTTCAGAATATTTTCCTGGGAAGAAGTTCCAGCTCCTTAATAAATGTAACTTCCCATTTAAATTCTTCTTACAGGTTTCAGGGTATGTGAACTGGCAGCTAGAACAGGATGAAGTAACTAACACCACCTGAGGAGCCTCGAACAGTGCAGTCTGTCGGCGGAATGCTTTCTGGGCTGCAGTGGTTTTGTTTTTCTCATTTCTAACATTATTCTTTCAAGTATCCTTTAAGCTAAAAAGTAATGTGTTCCAATGAACATATTAAGAAAACAATGGACAGTTTAAAGCCTATCATAAATACAGTTCTAATGTTACCCTCTAAATTCTTCGTTCTCAAGTTATTAAACTGGTCTTTTTAGATCATTTTAGTTTTTCTTTTCCATTTGGTTTTAAGAGCTTTTGTTTTAATAAAAAATAACTATATAAATCAAATCGTGTATGGCTGTTTTTTTGGATAACACACGACAAAATCTTGTGGGGAACAGAAGGACTGCTTCTAAAAAATCTAATCTAATTATTTTCTTTGCAATAAAGTACAAACAAGGCAAAAAACCAACCAAAAACCCAGACGCCATTCATTCTTTTTAGAATCATGTAAACACAGAAATTTAGAATTAGATCAGAGCTGAAGATACTGCCTGGTTCAATTCTAAATCTCAGGAGGCTGTGGCCCAAAGCATACGTAGCTGAGGTCACAGAGCTAGCTAGTGACGGATGGATTTAGCATCTAGGTCTCCCGTATAAGGAAGTTTTCTCACCCCAACAAATTAGCCATAGGACAGGTTTCTAAGTAGCTCAAAGTTATGAACCAAACCAAAGCAATACATACACACATACTGGAATGTGCCACATATTATTAGGATACAATTTAATGTGTTGAATCCTACGTTTCAGTCTAAAAATAACCCTAAAAAATAAAACAAATCATATCACTGCAAACAGATGTTTTGTTATTTTTAAGGCATCTGAAGGTTTTATATATTTAGTTAATAGCTGACATAAAAGGTTCAGGAATTTCTCTTTCAATGCTGAAAGCTTGAGATCTGCTGCAAGATATGTCAAAAAAAAAAAAAAAAAAAAAAAAAAGAACTAAACCACTGCTCTTGCAGATCTGTTTTAACCACAACTCTCTGCTATGGAATAGTGGAAACTAATGTAGTGTGTCAGAACGTCAACATCTGAGATTCCTGTCCTCTCTAATTTTTGGCAGACGGGGAAACAAACTTCCTGTTGTGAGAAGATCTTATTCTGTAGCTAGCTGTTTGTGTGGAAATAACCTCATTTCACTGGCTTTTAGTAATGTACAAAACCTTTATACTGTATTTCTCAAATTTTAGCATGAGCGATTTCGACCTGCAATTAGCTGGAAAATTCAGGTTAACTAAAACCTCAGGACCCAATCGTGCTTAAGAAGATGCCAGCATGTATTAGAGCACACAGCAGGAGCCGGCGACCTCGCCGAGTGCTTTCAGATAACTTCACAATTAGGGAATTTAGGGTGGGATTTACATGAACCTTTGTACTACCTCACTTTGGTTCAGTCAAATCAAATTTTTCCATTTTCATTTGCCTTCTATAACTCGGGAGGCGCAGTGGTTAAGAGCGTGGCTGCTCAAATCCACCAGCCACTCCTTGGGAACGCTATGGGGCAGTTCTACTCTGTCCTGTAGGGTCACTATGAGTCAGAATTGACTCAATGGCAATAGGTGTTATATAACTCATGTAACAGCAGGTTAATATTCATTTAAGAAGCCACCTGTATGAATATTAGAGAACCAGGAAGGTATGTGGCAATACATAGTATCTATTCAAAAAATTTCTACCTGGAAACCTCAGAAATGGGTTTTATGAAGTTTTAGAGGCCACTGGCCATGATCGTAATTACTTTCCTTTGTACACACTGTTGAAAATATAACTCAGAACCACTGCTGGCACACAGAAATAACTAAGTAGTAAGCCTTAGATTAAAAAAAACAGATTTTCTGTATGATTTAAATAATAGGTAGTTCAAAGTATCTGGATTTATTTCATAAAATGCATCCTATCGGCCAGAAATGAGTAAAACTTGCTTTTTTAAAAGAAGTCCTCACTTGATTCATATAATTCACTTATAGCCTTCCCAATAACACCAAGCACAAAATATATAAAATGACATACAAAGTATTGCAAATATTTATAGATAACTTTACATAATTTATTTTCTAAATATAAAAAAAGCATTTACTATGTAATATCATGGATTTGGAGCCCTGGTGGTACAGTGGTTAAGAGCTACGGCTGCTAACCAAAAGGTTGGCAGTTCGAACCCACCAGCTGCTCCTTGGAAACCCTGAGGCAGTTCTACTCTGTCCTACAGGGTCGCTATGAGTCGGAATCCACTTGATGGCAACGGGTTTGGTTTGGTTAACATGGATTTGGAAACCTCCCTGAAGTCGAATGCAGTCACTGAAAACTATACTTGAGCTTCTGTCACTGAGTCCTTTCCATCAAGTGTACTGAGTGTGGCTCCATTCTCAACCTCCTTAGACTAAAACTGCTCTTCTGTCAGCAAGATGGTACCCTGGACTGAAGAGTGTGACTTTAGAAAACAGATCCCATACACTACAAATGAAACAAGGCGTAGGTCTAACTTCCCCCACACTAGTTATTATGGAATCAGAAAAAATTGCTAGGTTAAGAAATTATCTGGAGAAGCACATTCTATACAAAAAGTGATAATAAAAGAAAAGTGAACAGTTTAAGTGAAGTGTTATAAAATAGGGTCTCATACTAAGTCAGAGATTCTCCACTTTTTAGTCTCAGGACCCCTTTAAACTCTTAAATATTATTGAGGCCCCCAAAGGGCTTTTGTTATGTGGGTTATGTTTACTGATCTCTGTAATAATTGAAATCAACTCAAGATGCTTAAAAACATTTACTAATTCATTAAAAAAAACAAACTCATTATGTTTATAAAAATAACATTTTTTTTGGTGGAAAACAACTGCATTATCCAAAATTTTAACAAATTCAGTAAGAAGAGAGGCCCTTTTTCACATATTTGCAAATCATCTAATGTATGGCTTAACTAGATTGTTACACTTTCTTCAGCATTCCAAGTGTTGCGATGTTGTTTTTATTGAAGTATATACAGAAGTATACAAGCGTCTCTCACTGACATGAAGCTAGATAAGAAGAATCCCACAGATCCCTCTGAAAGTGTCTTGTGGACGCCCTCAGGGTTCCCCTGCCACAGTTCGAGAATCGCTGAACTAAGTATATAGCAGTTACTCAATAAACTTAGTGACTGGTATGGAAATAACAAAGGCAGTTTGGTAGGAAATTGTTAGTACAGTGTATCTCAAATAAATCCTCAAAATCACGCTTACTATATATTGTCAGAGTGCAAAGGATTAACATAATAAACATGGTATAAAACTCCTGTTTTACAACTCAAGGAGACAGAATAAAATCAACTTCACATAGTAAATAACCTAATTATCATTCTCTGCAAATTCCTGAATGGTCCTCATCCTGACTGCACATTTGTATTATCTGGGAAACTTTGAACTTGTGCGTGTGTGCGCACATACGCTCTCTCTCTCACACACACACCACTAATTCCTGGGTCTCACAAAATGGAATAAAAGAAACTTTTTAAAAAGCTGCATCACAGAACACCTAAAAATATAAAAAGTCACATTAAAAAATAATTCTTCATAAAACCACAAGGTAAAATTCTGTTTGTAAGCTTGATAATATATTTAAACAAAATAAATCTTTCAAAAAAAATATTAAGAGGGGATGAACACCAGCTGAACTATGAAAGCAACTAAATATCTCAAAACAATTCTGAAGAACCCCTCAGTTTACTTACCTGCAACATGCTGACTATCTCAACTTTGTTGAAGAAAATAAAAGACGTAAGAGTAGAAAGAAAATTCTCTTCAAAAACGGATGGTGTAGGCAAAATGATGTCCTGAATGTACTGTACCCTGTAAGTCTGATGTATCTTTTGCCTTAGTTCAGAGTCTGTTATTGGTATAACTTCCTTAAACTTTGCAGTTTTGGTCAAGAACTCTCTATGCCTTTTTGGCTGAGCCAAAGCAGGGTCGTATTCAAGGCATCCCACGACATCCATGATACACTCATCAGAAAACATTACCTCAAACAGAGTTGCCTTATTTAGGAATAAGATTCCTCTAATAATTTCATACAAATGGTGTAAGCCTTCAGTGTTTTCTAGGTTCTCACACGCTTGGAACAGCTGCAGTAGTTTTTTAATATAGCCTTCATTTTCCAAGGCCAGAGCCAGCTTTTCTCTACGGATAGGCGAGGAGAGAACTGAGGTAACTAAGTCAGCTATCTCTTCAAGTTTATTGAGTTCACACGTGGGCAGGTCAATCAGATGGCTGGTTTCCGGCATTTCTTCAAAGCGTTCCTCTTCTGATTCATCAATGAGGTCCTGGGTGACTTCCACTGAGGGATCCTTACCTTGAACCTAAAAATACCCAAGTACAGCTGGTTACCTTAAAACATGAAAGAGTTCAAAACTTTGGAAATCAAATCATTGGCCACTGAATATAAGTAAAAATACCTTGTAAAGAACCAATATTAGGAACACCAAATCAAAAAAGCCAAACCTGTTGCCGTTGAGTCAATTCCGACTCATTAGTTACCCTACAGAACAGAACAGAACTGCCCCATAGGGTTTCCAAGGCTGAAATCTTTACGGAAGCAGAGTGCCACATCTTTCTCCCGAGAAGCAGCTAGTGGGTTCAAACCGCCAACCTTCTGGTTACCAGCTGAATGCTTCACCACTGTGCCACCAGGGCTCCTATTAGGAATATGTTGTTGTTGTTAGGTGCCGTCAAGTCGGTTTGGATTCATAGTGACCCTACAGGACAGAGAACTGCCCCACAGGGTTTCCCAGGAGCATCTGGTGGATATGAACTGCCGACCTTTTGGTTAGCAGCCGTAGCTCTTAACCACTGCGCCACCAGGGCTTCATTAGAAATATAGTCACAGTTAATTAAGAGTGAAGTTAGTGGAGGGAAATTAGTTGAGTCTAGGCTACTGACGGCAGATTATCGCCCCTCTAAATTTCCCAACCTATAAATTAAGATTAATTCTAATCCCTGATAAATTGAATATTTCAGCCAATGTTATGTAGATATATGATGTTAAATTCTCTTAGAACCATGTGCAGGTGTTTAATAGCTGCACTATACCTAAGAATTTTGAATTTTGCAAAAGGTTAACTCTTTTGCTGGCCCCCAAAATCACTAAGTGTGATTCTTAAAGTAACTGACCACACCACTGCATTGGCCTGACAAGGACACTGCTGAGCTTAAACCAAACTAAAACTCCACTCCTTGTATATTCAACAGTCAGAAAATAAAGATTTTCCTCAAATTACTTTTGAAATTCACTTTACAAAAAAAAAAAAAAAAGGTATTTAAGATCTGTGGTAAAGTCTCCAAGTACTAATATCTAGATCAAAATCACAATCACATGATAATGAACAGAGATTCAGTTCAACATTCATAACTAAGGTTGACAGACTGCTCAAGATAAGCATGGTTAACTTATAACTAATTTTCTACAATGAATTACTCTATTCAACAACAAAAAATGCTTAGAACGTTACTCCTCATAAACTTTTCTAGTTTTAACCCAAGAATATAACTCTTCTCACTCTTTTCCACCTCAAAACATCCCAAATACCCTGAGTAGAAAAAGTTCCACAAATTTCCAAAACCACCAAAGCAACACTGAGGAAAGATCTAAGAGCTCAGAGAAAGAAAGAAACAGGTGCATACAAGGTACCTCTCTTCCTACAGGGATGAAAGCCCTTCTTTTATTGCTTAGTTCTCACCGGAGTCGCTGGGCATAGGGAAACTGACACATAAGAAAAGTATGATTAACGATGTCCTAAGAGCAGTCTGGATAAAATGTTACGGGAATTTAGAGGAAGAGAAATTGCCTTTTGTGGGGGTGTGAGGGGATATCAGGGAAAAAAATCAAAGAATCTGTGGCATTTGAGGTCTTACGTGGACTTTCAAAGACGGGTAAGATTCAGATAGAGGATGAAGGCACTTAAAGCTGAAGGGCAAGTACAGAGGCAGAAAAATGGGAAAAGGTGACATGCATATGGCAAACAGAACATTGAAAAAGCAGACTGAAGCCAGATCGTGGAAAGTCCAGTTAAAACAGTGTTACTGTGCGGGGAAGTGACGTGTGCACAGCTACCCTTTAGAAAGTTAAACTGCATCAGTTTTACGGGGTAAGTTGGAGGATGCAGACAAATTAAGGCATTATTCTAAAGTCTACACAAACAACTGAATTTGGGTAGTGATGGTAGGACAGATAGAGGATGGAACAGATGAGGACAGGTACCTGTTATAGATTCAACTGTGTCCCCCAAAAATATGTGTTGTAAATCCTATCCCCTATACCTGTGGTAAGGGGCCCTGGTGGTGCAGTGGTTAAAGCACTTGGTTGCCAATTGAAAGGTCGGCGGTTCAAACACAGCAGTGGCTCCACAGGAGAAAAATGTGGCAGTCTGCTTCTGTAAAGATTAGGAAACCCTGTGGGGCAGTTCTACTCTGTCCTACAGGGTCGCTATGAGTCGGAATCCACTTGACTGCCGTGGGTTTGTTTTTTTTATGGTTTATACCTGTGGTTATAATCCCACTTGGGAATGGGCTTTCTTTGTTATGTTAATGAGACAGTATTAGTATAGGGTGTGTCTTAAAATCAACAGTGTAGGGTATGTCTTAAATCGATCTCTTCTGAGATACAAAAGAGATTAAACAAGCAAGTGAGCAAGCAGAAATAGAGGAAGAGAGATGCCATGTCATATGAAGATCACCGAGGAGCCAAGCCATGCCAGACCTACAGATGCTGAAGAGACAAGGACCTTCCCCCAGAGCCAACAGACAGAATGCCTTCCCCTAGAGCGGATGCCCTGTATTTGGACTTTTAGCCTCCTAAACTGTGGGAAAATAAATTTGTTTGTTAGAGCCACTCACCTGTGGTATTTTCGTTATAGCAGCACTAGATAACTAAGATAGTACCGAAGAGAGGAGGGATCACAAATGACCCTATAATTTTAAACCTGTGACTAGAAAGATTAGGGCTTCTTTGAAAAAGAGGGGTTGATAAGAATTTAGTTTTACTAAGTTTGAGGTGTTTGAATACCCAGCTGCTAACAAAATTTGTGAGTCCACAACTCACGAAGAATAGAGAAGACAGAGACTTGGTATTAGGGCAACGTTAAGGCCAGAAGACTCCACGACAATAACCAAGAAAAGAAGAGACAAAGAGAAGTGGAGCGTGAGGTGAGGATGGAAAAGGAAGAAGAGGCGGGGTTATAAAGAAAGAAAAAGAGGAAATCATTATGAGTTAATTTGTACTTCGAAAAACTATAGTTTGTGTACGGCTAAGAATAAAAGCACAGCTCCACAGCACTTATTAGGTTCCAGCATGTTTATTTCTGTGTTATCTAGTATTAATCCTCACTGGCTTCCTGGATTTCCTCTTAGCTCACTGATCTTATCAATCCCAGATAAACCCAAATATCTGGATGCCATTAGTGCTGTCCACCAAGTATTTTTGGTTCTCTTTTTTGAAGCACCTGAATTTCTTGTTTCCTTGAAGCTACGCAGCTGTGTAACTTGCTCTGGCCAATGAAATGCGAGAAGTTAGATGTGTAACTTCAGGACACAACTTTTAGGAGCCAGTGCTCTGATTTGCCACCTTTCCTTCACTCTGCAATAATCTTCAAAGTGTTACAATGAATCCTCTATCAGTCTGAGGCCCTGAGTGCGCTGCTGAGCAGAGTCCACCCTCCTCATACCCTACTCTGCACTGGCAAATAGCACCAGGGAAAAATAACCTTTTGTTGTGATAAGCCACTGAAATTTTAGGATTTTGTTACCACAACATAACCCAACCTTAACATTCTTAAAGTCAGCCAACTAACTGTGCTGAATGGGTTCATGGTAAATCCACGCTATCAAGAGGGTTTAGTTGTAGGAAATCTTTGGGTGGCACAAATGGTTAAGTGCTCTACTAGTAGCTGAAAGGCTGGTGGTTCGAACCCACCCAGAGGTGCCCTGAAAGACAGGTATGGCGATCTGCTTTCCAAAGGTCACAGCCTTGAAAATGCTATGGAGCAGCTCTTCTCTGCACACATGGGGTCACAATGAGTTGGAACTGCCTCAACAGCCACTAAAAACAATATGCTTCTCACTGGAAAATTCTTTTTCATACCCGATTAATCTCCTATCCTAGTTCTTCAGTTGTTGCTTTACTCCCCTCCCCTCCCTTTTCAAGCCTCAAACGCTAACTTCACCTTTAAGTCTCAGAATGTGAGGCTTCCTTTGAAACAGAGGCCCTCAATACCGAACTCCCTCTGACCTCCTTCTCCATCTGTTTCCTTCATCTGTTTCCAAGAAAGTATCTCTATCTTCTTCTGTGGTAACAGTTCCACATGTACTTTCGGCCTGATGATTTCTAAAGGCTCAATATGCACCAGATACCTCTGTTCTTGTTTTCATAATGTCCTCCTCCCCAACGGTTCCTTCCGTTCTATTATTCTCCTAAAGATACTTCCTGCTCTCTGAGCTGTCAAACTTTTCCAGAGAAGAACGTTCTTTGTTCGACATCTTCATTATAAGGGATGTCTTCGTGATCTAAGGCTGCTTTAACAGAAACACCACAAATGAATGGCTTTAACAAACAGAAATTTATTTTATCACAGTTTAGGAGCCTAGAAGTTCGAATTCAGAGCGTTGGCTCTAGGGGAAAGCTCTTTCTCTCTATCGGCTCTTGGGGAAGATCCTGGGCGATCTTCATGTGGCTTGGCATCTCTCTTCCTCCATCTCTGCTGCTTAGCTTGTTTATTTAATCTCTTTTATATCTCAAAACAGATTGACTCAAGATACACCCTATAGTAATCCCGCCTCATTAACGTAACAAAGAGAACTCATTCTCAAATGAACTTATAATCAAGGGCACAGAGACTAGGAATTACAATACCTATTTTGGGAGGACACAATTCAATCTATAACATTCCACCCTTTTGGCCCACCAAAATTCATGCCCTTGCCATATCAAAATACACTGACCCCATTACATCATCGCAAAAGTCTTAAATCAACTCCAAGTCCAAAATCTGATCTTCTGAAGTATCTGAATCAAATATAGGTGAGACTTTAGGCATATTCCATCCTGGGTCAAAATTCCTCTTCTTCTGTGAACCTGTGAAATCTAGACTATGAGTTATGTTTCCAAAGGACAATGGTGGAATACGCACAAGGTAGACATTTCCATTATAAACGGGAAAAAATGGAGGGAGAGAAGGGATAATGGCACCCAGCAAGTCCAAAACCCAGAAGAACAATTTACGTTGGCTCTCAAGGTTTGAAAATAATCCTCTGTTCTTCGGGATTATCTGGACAACGACCCTGCCCTCCAGACTCTGGGGGTTGGCCACACCCTCTGGATTCTGGGTGGAGGCACCTCAACCGTGGGCTTCAGCTCTGCCTTCCAGGTCCACTGGGATGGGAACTCTGCTCCCTCGGCTTTGGGCACCCCCATTCTCCTAGTCCATTTGAGAGGAGACCTGACCACCTCAGCCCTGGTAGGTCCTGTTCTTCTGCCCCTTGGGCATGGCAGTGCCCCCCAACCCCCAGTTTTAGGCAGCAGCCCCATACACTTGGCATACCTTAATGGCAGCCCCACAGTCTGGAACCAAGCTGGCAAAGATCCAACTCTTTGAAATCTAGGAGGCCGTGGCCCCACCCTTTTAAGATCCAGGAGACTGTGGTCTCACCCTTCAAAACTGAGAAAACTCTGCTTCCTGCGCATCTTCCAACAGTTCTGTTGATCTCCGAGCTGCTCCAGGGATGGTCCTTTTCTTTTCCTGGAGGATAAAAGATGACGCTCCATTGTCCTGTCTCCTGCCTGTAGAGTTCCCAGAGGCAGACAACTGTTCTTTCCTTTTGTTCTTTCTCTATCCCCTTCAGTCTAAGACAATGGGTGTTCTGCTGTGGTAGCTGGTTAGATCCATCAGTCACGGGCTTAACCTCTTTTACAAAAAATTATGTAGACACCTCGCTGGTGGACGTTCTAGGACATGTGTCCTTAGTTTGTATAAAAGAATTTTCCAAATCTTTAAGTTCTGTTTTCATTTTGCACAGTTAATTTTTAACTCTCTCTTTCTTCTCACATTTTACTGTAAGCAGCTCCTTTAAGATCTTGCTGAGAAATCTCCTCAGCCAAATACTCAAGTTCATCACTTACAAGTTCTACATTCCACCAAACATTTGAACATAATTCAGACAAGTTCTTTGCTACTGCATAAAAAGCATCATTCTTCTTCCATTTTCCAATCACACGATCATCATTTTCTTTTATAGCCTCACCAGAAGCACATTTAACATCCACATTTCTAGCAACATTGTTGCTAGCGCCGTTTGTATTCTTTAAGACGATAGAGACTTTCTTTATAACTCTCCTCAATTCCTTTTGAGCCCTCACCAGAGTTGCCTTTGATGTCCTTCATTCTACCAACAATTTCTTCAAGGCAATCTAGGCTTTTACTATTAGGTACCTTAAAATCCTTCCAGCGTCTACTTGTTACTCCATTCCAAAACCACTTCCACATGGAGGTATTTGTTAGAGCAGCACCCTCACTTCTAGGTAACAAATTCTTAGTCTTCTAGTGCTGCTATAACAGAAATACCACAAGTTGATGGCTTTAACAAACAAATTTATTTTCTCACAGTTTAGGGGGCTGGAAGTCTGAATTCAGGGTCACAGCTCTAGGGGAAGGCTTTCTCTGTCGGCTCTGGAGGAATGTCTTTGTCTCTTCTGAGCTTCTGCTCCTGGACAATCTTCATGTGGCGTGGCATCTCTCTTTCCCCATCTGTGCTGCTTAGCTTGCTTGTTTAATCTCTTTTATATCTCAAGAGGGACTGACTTAAGATATATCCTGCATCAATCCTGCCTCATTAACATAACAAAGACAACCAATTCCCAAAAGGGATTATAACTGCAGGCACAGAGGTTAAGAATTACAACACATATTTTTGGGGGACACACTTCAATCTATAACAAGGGGTAAAGAAATAACTTAGTAATATGGCTTTTATTGAAATTGAACTGCTTCTTTCAAAGGTCAATGACCTCCCAGAATTAAAAAGTAAAATGTAATCTATGGCTCTGTGAAATACCAAATAGTAGTTAGGAGCAATAAACTAAATGTATATTTAGTGACATGCACAGACCTTAAAAGTATAGTACTGAGTTGTGTAATAAACGACTAACTTGCCCAAAGAAAGGTTTGGCCATTCCCCAGCTCCTGATAGGTAACCTCTAAGCCCTGCCTAATAATAGTGTGTTTGTTTGTTTGGGGACTTTGGACTATACAAGTTAGTGTATGCTAACAAAGCGGTTTATGCTGGGGCCCTTGGTCCATATGGTAACAGCTTGACCTCTAGAGGGGGCTGGGGACCACGGTCAGTCACAAATGTTGTCATTCATGCTTACGTGACCAAACCCCAATAAAAACCCTGGACACCAAGGCTTAGGTGAGCTTCCCTAGTTGGCAAAATTCCATGCATGTTGCCACACACTGTTACTGGGAGATGTAAACCTGTCCACACAACTCCACTGGGACAGGACAACTGGAAGCTGGTATCTGGAGCTCTCCTGAACCCTGTCCTATGCACCTCTTCCCACTGCTCATTTTAATCTGTATCATTTCACTGTTGGAACAGTAACCATGAGTATAACATCTCTGGTGAGTTCTGGGAGTCCTAGTGAATTGAGAGCGGTCTTGGAGATCTCCCAAATTGCATGAGTGAAAACAGCAAGAAATACATTTCAACAAAAATTTCTAGGACAAATGTATGAAGTTTTCAAGGATATATGTCTACCCCAAAACAGGTATTAAACAGTAGGTGCTAAGATGTGATCAAGAGATAATCTAATATGCTGATCACTGAAAAATATTATCATGTAAATTTATGTTCTAGCAGATACATAAATCAACACCCTACTTCTAAAATATCTTTTGCTTTATTTCGTCTTTTTAAACTTGGAGTACATATCAATATGAGTCCATGCATAATATGCGCCAGTTACCATGCTGGTATTAGGGACAGAGGATAGAATACAAAATATAATGTAACTTTTCAGGAATTTATAATAAAAAATGTTAGCCTACTAGCACTGTTTGTATACTGAATACTTTGTATACTGTTATTCATATTACGAACAGCACTATAAATATTACTATAATGTTACCTTTTTTATAAATAGGCAATTTTAAAAGTACTACATTCTTTGATATGCTTTTATTATTTCCAAAGACCAGTTTTCTTCCATTTCATGAATGAATGCATCATCTAAGCAGGGCTTTGAACTGGTTCGAACCGGTTCAGCCATGGCTCACAGAAACATGGGCAGTGTACGCACTGCAGAGCAACCAAATCTCCTGCACATTGGCTTTTCAACCCAGTAGGAAACAGGCAGCAGTGCCCCGCTCAAAGACGGCGGCTGATACACACTCAAAGTGGCGCAGCTGGCTGACCCCTTTGAGCGGGGCACCGCTGCCTGTTTCCTACACTACTTGTGTCAAAAGCTGATGTGCAAGAGGTTTGGTTGCTATGCAATGCATATGCTGCCTGTGTTTCCACCAGCCATGATGGAACCATTCTGAACCGGTTTGAATCCCTGGATCTAAGTTTACTGAATCAAGACCTGAACAGCAAATACTTGCTGAGCGTATATTACACGTGTAAGTCTACGAGGGATCATTTTTAAGTCTTAAATCTCAGTTTACATAAAACTTTGCACATAAAATTTAATATCAAACCTTGGGGAGCACATGGGAAGAAAAGGGTAAAAATTAGGACCTTCTTACTATCACCATACATATATTTGAAAACAGGCCAAAAAACAAAGGCAAAACAATTAACAAAACAATTTTGATTTTACTCTATGTATTGCATGAAGTAAGGCAAAAGCATATTTACTAGTTGGTATTTTCAACTGTGCATCAAGTGGAATTCTTTTATTTTATTTAATAACGTAAATTAATAACACTCCAACAATACATAATACATACTAATATATGTTAGGAAAAAAAAGACTATCAAAATAATGAATAACTTAAAATATTAAGCTTTTAAAAACATATTATGGGAAAAAAATCCCAATACTACCAGTTAAGAAGTTTACTGATCCAGCACCTACGTGCCATGTAAGTCTTACAAGAGAAGGGAAGGTTCATACAATACTTCTTGAGCCACTTATTACACTGTGTGGCACTGGTACTGGGAGGTTCACGGGGAAATAAAATGACTGTGGTCAGATCCATAAAACTATCTCAAGAATCTTCAGTGATAAGACTCACTAGAGGGAAAATCTGATGTATGCAGATATTTAAGTGAAAATGACAGTAGCCCAAACAAGACTATTACAAAAGAGTGCTGCACTAGGCAGTCACCGATCTCCTGTTTAGAGAAAACAGTAGTTACAATGACTGTCTTGATTAATTTAAAATCTCAGTTACCAACTGTCACAGCCAAAAGGAGCCTAAGGAGATACGATTATCAACCGTAACGTGGCGTTCTAAGTCAGAAAAAGGGCATTAAGGAAAAGCGGAGGAAATCTGAGTAAAGCCCGTGTTACGGACTGAATTGTGTCCTCCCAAAGTATGTGCTGTCAATCCTAATCTCTATGCTTGTGGTTATAATCCCATTTGGGAATGAGCTGCCTTTGTTATGTGAATGAGGCAGGATTAGTATAAGGTGTATCTTGAGTCAATCTTCTTTTGTGAGATATAAAAGAGATTAAACAAGCCAGTAAAGCAGAGATAGGGGAAGAGAGGTACCAAGCCACGTGAAGACTGTCCAGGAGTAGAAGCTCAGAAGAGACAAGGACCTTCCTCCAGAGCCGATAGAGAAAGCCTTCCCCTAGAGCCGGCACCCTGAATTCAGACTTCTAGCCTTCTCAACTATGAGAAGATAAAGTGCTGTTTGTTAAAGCCACTCATTTGTGGTATTTCTGTTATAGCAGCACTACATAACTAAGACAGCATGACTTTACTTAAAAATGTCAATAATACTAACAGCTAGTAAATGTTAGTTGATTAATTATGACAGCTGTATCATACTAATGTAAGATGTTAACAGTAGGGGAAACTGGGTGCTGAGGCTGGGAGCAGGAAGAGGGTATATGGGAACTCTCTGTACTACCTGCTCAAATGTTCTGTAAATCGAAGAGTGCTCTAAAATAATTTATTAAAAAAAAAAAAAAAACCTGAGATTTACCACAGATCCAATATCCTGCTATAGTTGAAGCTTCCCACAGCTGACGTCATGAGTACTTTTGCTCATTAGTGTCTGACACACAGTATTCACAAACAGTAGGCAAACAGATGACCATACATTTAAAAAAAAAAAACCTAAAAGCCCTGTTGTTGTTAGCTGCTGTCAAGTCAGTCCCTGACTTACGGCGACCCCAGAGTGAGATGCTGCTCAGTCCTGTGTCATCCCCATAACTGGTTGCAGGTCAGATCGTTGTACTCCACAGGGGTTTCACTGACTGATCTTTGGAAGCAGACCACCAGGCCTTTCTTCCTAGTCCATCTTAGTCTGGAAGCTCCACTGAAACCTGTTCAGCGTCACAGCAACGCACAGGCCTCACCGACAGACGGGTGGTGGCTGCACAGGAGGTGCGCTGGCCAGGATCCAAACCTGGTTCTCCCGCACGGAAGGCAAGAATTCTACCACTGAACCGTCACTGCCCCGCTAGAGGCCTCAGACCAGAAATATTTAACCTTCTGGTTTGTTTAAAGACCGTGCCACTTTACGGGGTATTAATTACACATATGTGCTGTCAAAATCTGAAGTGGTAAAAAAAAATTAAAACGAATTTTGTTTTTCTTTTTTAAGTAAAAGAATTTGCTAAAAAATACAAAATAAATTTCTAGGGTAAGAAACCAAATTCTCATATTAAAACATTATTTCTCCATGTTCTCATACTTATACATCTTTGAAGTAATTCAATGCATATAAACACAGGTTACATATTATTAAAAGAACCTTACCTGACAGATTTTTTCCCAAATCTCATCACAGCCAGCTTTCTCCTGAAAACTTAGAGCCAGATCATAGTTTTCAGCTTCTGACCACACAATTAATGTGTCCTGTTTCAAAATAAACATTTCCATATCATCACAGAGAAAAGAAATAACTATAAAGTATAAATAAATATCAAGAGGACAGGAAACAGCAAAGCAATGACAAATGTCCTCTAATTAATATTCACAATCAATTGTAAAACTATATTTTGTTACCCTTTGGAACTGTCATATATATTGGCAATATTTAGCTTTGGTACTAAAAGTGACACTGAGCAATCTTCTAAAACCAAAAAAAAATTAAGACAAAAATTAGCAGCCTCTGGTTAGGTTATCAAGATGTTAAACGGAAAAGCTAGCCATTCCTGGCCAAAACCGTAAAGTAGACATTTCAACCCTCTACTTCCTGTTGTTTCCAGAAGGTCAGCTGTTCCATTCACTAGCCACCTACATGTTCATCCTTCCCTTTTAGTTGGCTGTCAACTGCTTCTAAGTAAGCTACTAGCTGAAAATAGCATAAGGTTTAACCCCTTCTATTTCACCCCCTCCCCTTTTTTGAAAGATCTGAAGAGCCTTCAGAATTCTAAGGAATGCAAAACAATGGTGAAAGGAAGCTATTCGTCCGATCTGCAAGGACTGCCAGCAGCACCCTGTTCAGTAGCTCAGGTTGTAGAAAAAGTAAAGAGCACAAGGTTCAGGTAACTTCTCCCCTGTGATGTCCTCAACGATACCCCTACCAAAGGGTTAGCTACACTTTTAAAAAAAGGGTGTCAACCCTTGTATTAAAAATTAAGCTCTGAACTTACATTAAAATGCACACATACACAAATGTTTATGCACTAAAACCACTATAAAACACTCTAATGGAATGGACAACCTTTTATTCAGGATACATAATAACTAAAGTTTAATATGGTAAGACTCTTTCAAAAAATGCACATGAACTTTGAGTTTATATCCTAATTACAAAAAGAATTTTATCTATAAAACATCTTACATTTAACAGCTGTTCATCTAATACTTATAAATATTATGACCTGATTTTAAGAATTGTAAAAGTGAGCCCCAGATTAGTAAGCAAAGTCTTCAAAATTAAAAACATTTTAGCACACTTTAGTTCTAACCAATAAATGAAAAATACCCTTGAATTACTCCAGGCCTCAGATTAAAACTTCCCATTTGCTGGGTAATCAGGTAAGAACAGCTGGAAATGTGTTCTACCTTCTGGCTGACTACACTTCTTGGAAGGGAAATATACCACCAGAGTTATCATTCCAAAATTTTATCAGGTCACTTCTTTGCTTTAAAACATTCAGTGGTTCCCCACATCTACAAAACAGGTTCTCAAACCTTTTTATTAAAATCAGTAAAACCTTTTCTACAGACAAAATTTTAGAAGCCTCCATGTATAAAAAAGATAAAAACAGGGCTACTCTGATTAAAGCCCCAGAGCACCCACTCCAGCTCCCTGTACTCCCCTAAATCCCCAAGTCATTTTCTTAGAGCCCCCCTCAAAACAGCTTCACGAACAGTGGTCTCTACAGAACTTTAAAAAAACATATATAACTTACTTTTTGTTGTTGAGAATATACAGAGCAGAATTTAACTTCTTGACTGTACATCTCAATTTACTTATATACCAGGAATACTAGCGCAGCAATACCATGAAGCCTGGTTGCACAGTGGTTAAAGCGCTCAGCTGCCAACCGAAAGGTCTGTGGTTTGAACCCACTAGCCACTCGGTGGAAGAAAGATGTGGCAGTCTGCTTCCGTAAGACTACAGCCTTGGAAACCCTGTAGGGCAGTTCTTCTCTGTCTTATAGGGTGGCTATGAGTTGGAATCAACTTGACGGCAGTGGGGTTTGTGTTTTACAGTAATACTATACACTAAAATATCAATCAAAAAGATTAATATAAGCAGCATTTTTAAATGTTTGAACTGTAATGGTTCCATACTATTATAAACTGGCATCCCAAGACCCAATATACATTTAGGGCATGGTATACCACACACGACAGTGGATACAAATTGTTATTTAAAATCACCCTTTTAATAAGTCTTAATTTTTTTGATGCGGCAGTTTCTTGTCAGATCGGTATCACTGTTTCTGTTTTGTCACAGGAGCAAAAGACAGCTTATACTAGGAGTAAACGTCAGTTTGACCATTTTCTTGTTGAGTTGTTATTCCTCATCGAGTCGGCTCCAACTCACAGCGACCTTCTGTATACACACTGCCGTCGATTTGAACGCGTGGCGACCCTACAGAACAGAGCAGAACTACCCCATAGGCTTTCTGAGGCTGTATCTTTACAGAAGACATGTCTGAGTCCACTGCTGGGGCTACTGTGTCAATCCATCTCACTGAGGGTTTCCTGCATTGTCATTGGCCCTCTACTTTACCAAACATCAAATCCTTTTCTACTGACTGGTCTTCCCTGATGACACGTCCAAAGTAAGCAAGTCGAAGTCTCTAACATCTATTAGTAACTGGAAAATGGAATGTCCAGAGTTGTTCCTTTGCACTTACATTACTGCTTTCAATCGTTTTTAAGGCACCTGTCTATTCTGTTAGGAGTAGGTCAGTTTAAATCAGAAAAGATCTATAAACAGTTATCTGCACACATGGGTAGGTGACACTTTTCATGGAAATGTCACTCTTCCCTCTGAAAACCATGCATATTTTTGACTCTTGACCATCTGACTTACCGTATATAAGTATTAACAAAACTCAACTTCATTCTTCTTTTGATAAAATACATAGATAAGAGGCTTCTTCTCAAATCCCAATGCTTCGTACCATCCCTTCCAATTTGTAGATCACCGGTACTACAGAATGAAATCCAAAGCCCTTATCCAGGCATCCAAGGTCCTTTCCATTTTGGCTCCAATCCTCCTTCTGAGAAGGTCCAGGTAAGCACTGAAGTCTGCATTAAGGTCACTGAGCCCTGCTTTTCAACATCATTTTCTTTAGTTCTTTCCTTCCCATCCTTAACCTAAACTCTTTTCCCTGAGCTAGTGAAAATCCCGGGAACTAAATGGGATCTACATTCAAAACCCTTCTCCAATGGAAAGAGACATGATGTTGATAGGTTAAGAATACAGATTCCCATACCTCTCCCCTGGGGATGGGTCCGGGGTGACACTCAAAAATCCTGATTTTTAATAAGGGTTCCAAGTAATTCTTTTGATAAGTCAAATTTGAGAAAATGACCCAAGTGTACTTCTGTTAGGTTAAACGGGCTAGGGTAGTGTCATGAGACTCTATGTACCTATTCCAAATGGATGACAATTTCCATCCCATTCTCCCCACCTCACCCCCATATACAGCCTACTGCCTCAGTAATAAAATACCCAGAAGAAGCACTGCTTAGAGTTACTTAATCCAAGGGTCAGAGTAATGACTTCTATGGGAGAGAACATAGAGCTGGCACAAGAATATTTACAACCAGACAAAGTGTCAAATGGCAGGAATTCCTGTATATCCAAAAAAGCTAGATACAGCAAAGCTGAATTTTTCACAGAAAGTCTGTTTTCAATCACTGTACTTCGTGATATTATATTTTCTGCTCATTTGTGTGTGGTAAATACTTTTGCCTCTTTGTAACATTACGAATGCCTCTGGTAAACCCAGAGAAGCCTAAGAGTTTTCTTCTACCTATCAAAACATTTAATTACCACTGTCTCCCCCACGGAAATAAGATGCAAAATGAGGTTACAGGATGAATTAAAAAAGTCAGTTCTATTTGGTCTGGTTCTTTAAAACAATAAGAAAGGTGATCTGTCTAAGCCCAGGATGGGAGGAAGACATGGGCTGAGGAAGCTTGACGACTTTTTAGTCTTTACTGAATCTGGTTTTCACAATGTAGTTTTATTATAAGACACGGTTGTTTTCAAACATTTTATACGTATATA
>NW_004443941.1:6470198-6481595 GCF_000243295.1 Trichechus manatus latirostris | reverse complement strand
ATATTCCCCCCCCACAGCTGAATACTGTTTAAATCAGTTCTTAATTCAGAATCTAAATGATACTTTAAAATTGTATTTAAAACTTAGTGTATAACACCTTTTTTGGGGAAAGGGTCCACAGTTTTTAAATCATATTCTCTGAGGTATCTGTGACACATTAAAAGGGCCTCATAAAGTAACAGATTATCTGTTTCGTTTTTCCCTATTGTACTGATTCATCACTTCATTAACATAAATAACACTCAGTGAGATCCTACCATTTGCCAGACTAACTCTGTCTGCTCCCTAACTACTCTAAATTCAACACAGACAAACCTGAAGTTTCTCAAAAGAACATTTACCTAAAAAGGGGGGGAGGTGCAAGTTGAAATATTGACATACTGGTAAGAATTCATTTCGCAGACTCAAAATCAATGAAAAAATCCTGAAAATTAGTGAAGTTTACCAGACAAATAATGCAGCATATAACCCTCTAGTAGCTCTTTCCTTGACCTGAACTCTTTCTAGGATGAATTTTAAAGATAGTAAAGTATAACTTGGGAGACCCTGGGTTGTGCCAATGATTAATGTGCCTGGGTGCTAATAGAAAGGTTGGCGGTTCGAGTCCGTTCAGAAGCACCTTGGAAGAAAGGCCTGGAGATCTACTTCTGAAAAATCAGCCACTGAAAACCCTACGGAGCACAGACCTACTATGACACACACAGGGTTGCCATGAGTCAGAATCGACTTGATGGCAATTGGTGTTTTTAGAGTGTAACTGACAGTCCAAGACAGACTGAGGGTGACAATGCTCACAGATGGTAGTGACACTTTATCCTTCCCAAAATCTGATATATTTTGATACAACGGGAATAACCCTGGGCTAACATGAGGACCTTAACACTACCTACAGTCCCAATGCTCACTGGGCATATTATTTAACCTTTTGATCTTCTTTTCCCATTGAAAAATGAGAAAATCCTGTCTACATTAGTATTCTTTTAAGATTATGAATATAATAGTGTTCTTATCAAGCTTATTACACATCAGGTACTGTGCTAAGCACTTCTCATACATGAACTCACAACTATCTTAGGATGTAGGTACTATCCCCATTTAAAACGTAAGGTTCAGAGAGAAAATTTGGTCAATATCACATAACTAGAAGCAATGGAATTAAAAAAACTAAGACTGTCACTCTATAACCCACACTCCTAATACTATGCCACATAAGAAGTAACGTGAACAACTTTTAAAAGAATGCAAAGTTTTAGCAACTTGCTTCCCAAGCTTCTCTCCTGAGGCATCATATTTATCAAAGCCATTTGACTAGATTCCTAAAAAAGAGCTCTCCCCAACCAATTCCCAGAGATTCCTCCTTGGTACCCGTTCCAAACCACCACCCAGAATGTGTCCCTTCCACCCTGCCTAAGCTTTTCAACCTGGTCACTCACTTCCTCTATTCATGCACCTGAGTCAGACTTCAAAGTTCAGAGTAGGCTCTACTCATTACAAATCCCTGCTGTCATTTCACCACGGTACTCAAAGTAGTCCACTCCCCACAGGCTTTCTCTTCGCCAACTTTACTGTGTTATTTTGCCAAGTTAAGAGACAGACACAAGCATCTCTATCTACCTTCATCTCAGTGACATTCTTCTAACCAAAGCCTAAAACATTCTCAATCTTTCTCCTGGAGGATATGAAACAGCCATTTGCTGACTGATCGGCCTTCCTTTCCTTACTGAAATTCTGTTCTCTATTGGTTTGGAAGACAACATATTTTCCTGATTCTCTGTTCTACTTTTTTGTTCTTCCTCTATACTGGGTCTTTCTTCTTCCTGATTACCAAACACCTGATCTATCAGCATGTCCTGAAAATTCTATCTTCAACAGGTTATCTCAAATCCATCCACCTCTTTCCATCTCCACAACCGTCAACATTAATCCAACCTAAGATTTTCTCTGCTTTAGACTTCCCAGCCATCCCCCAGTCAGTCTTCTACTTATCTCCTTGCTCCTCTCCAATTCCACACACTGCTGTTACTAAGCATTTTGGATCATGTTATTCTTTTGCTGAAAACCCATAAAAACTTTCAAAGAAACTAAAGGCAGTACTCTATTCACAGGAAGCACTCAATCAGGTATTACTGGATGAATGAATAAATGAGGACACCGAACAAGACTGTTGTAAGCTCTGTTCTTTTTGCAATTTATATCTATTCACTTAAAGGAGTTCCCTTCTTGCAGTTAAAAATAACACTTCATGATCTTCATAATCTCCTGCCTCAAACTCTTATCCCAGCTCTAGTGCTAGATGTTCATTTTAAGATCTGTTTATTTTACTATCATGTCAAAGTCTAAATGAAAAAAGCAAAGCACAAAACAGTATACTACCATGTAGGCCAATAAAACGGAGAACAGACACATGATTGTGTGCATATTTGTTTACATATGCATAAAACCTGAGCAGATACACTTGAAAGTGATAACATCACTGGCCTCTAGCAAAAGAAACTGTTTGTCTAGGGTGGGAAGGAGACTTCACTAAATACCTTTTGATTTTTAGCTATGTGAATGACTTATTCAAAATAAATAGTTGTTTTTGTTGTAAATACACGTCTCAGACCAAATGAACACTGTAAACCTGCTTTCCTTCTCAACTTCCCAGTCCCAGTTTCCGGAAAGAATCATTACTTTCCTGGCCCCAAGACTCAAAAACACTACCAGTAACCTTGGATTTGGAGACCTGGTGGTGCAGTGGCTAAGAGCTCAGATGCTAACCAAAGGGTGGGCAGTTCAAGTCCACCAGCTGCTCCCTGGAAACCCTAGGGGCAGTTCTCCTCTGCCCTATAGGGTCGCTATGAGTCAGAACTGACTTGAAGGCAACGGGTTTGGCTTCAACCTCTTTCACATTTAATTATTCACCAAATCTTCCAGTACTTTCTTGAAAGTATACTAGAGCTCTGTTCCTTCTTTCCAATTCCATTCACCACATTGGAACAGACTTTTTCATATATCCGAACTACTGCAAAAGTTCCTAAACAGTCTGGCTACTTCAACCACTTCTGCCTCACCCCTGACCCCCACATACACACCAATTCATTATTCATTCATTATCAAAGTGACTCATTATCACTTTCACCATCTTAGGACCCTACTCAAGAACCTATAATGGCTCTTTTGTTTAGCAAACCAAGCTCTCAAAGAAGAAACCTCTGCTGCAAACAGGCTTAACACCTTTTGTAGCAGGTGTACTCTTTCCTGCCCTATCGTAATACCTGCAACAAACACCATCAAGGAGAAGGAAACTTCTCTGAATGATTCCAACCCAAATCAATCTCTCCCTTTTCTAATTTTCTACTGACCAATCTGTGGAATACAAGTATTCATATTTTGTGTTGGCATATAACTATTGTCTAATGAAGGTCAAGAAACTTAACCTTTCTGTGCCTCAGCTGTCTCATCTGTGAAATGCCTTCACGGGCTTTGGATGAAGATTGGGGTAAAACACAACTTTTCTGCTATTTTATTATTGTCCTGTAACTGTTTCACCTGTTCTGTCCTGTCTCTAAATAGAACTGGGAAGGGTGACTTCCCTGTCCTTCTCTCCTAACCCCAACTGCAAAAAATCCCATTAAGTATAAAAGGCACATATCCCTATGACTGCTTTTGATTTAGTCAAGATCAGTAGGATTGATTTTAAATAACATAAAATGTTGACACATATCAGGAACTTTCTTTCATATTGCATTGTATAATCACTCTTCTCTTTCCACTGTGTTTATTTAAACACTTAACGTGCTGACTGGCTCCTTTAGGGTAAGGTAAGTATACCTTGTTCCCATTAACTACCTCGGTTTTGTGCAGAGTAAGCAAGAAAGTGATTCAATATTCAGTCGTCTGACATTTGACTCAATTCATTCTAACTTATCTGGGGCCCACGACTCAGTACTTCACTTTACAAAAAAGATGTATTTGGAACCCACTATCCAGTACTCATTTTAAAACTGTTAATGTTAAAATTAAATATTCCTCCCTGAATTTATTCCATGTATTTTAATACAGTACAATATTCTATAAATACAAATTTCTCTCTACTCGCTGAAATTTTTTATTAAAAACTCATTAATGAACAATATACTTAATGTAAATTTTAGAAATTAGTATTTTCTATTCTAATTTATTAAGTTAAATGACATTTAGAAAAAATAATTCTAATGAACCTAGAAAAATATTACTGTATCTGGAAATCTCAATTTATGTAACTTGGTAAAAAGTACAAATTGAACAAGATTATGGTAAAAATACAAAAAACTGGGTCAATTACAAAGAAACAATGTTTAACATAACCCCTAAATGACTCTCTGATTTCTATTAGAAAAGTGCATTCCATTTGAACAAAAATAAAGAAAAAAATGACCATTCATACAGGTTTTTCATTCTTATATACAAAGCTTTTCCATATACTTTTCATTGCCAAAGAGTTCTCTTAAACTTTAATGTTATTCAGTAAAAATATTTCAATTAAAAAAAAAGCCTTAGCAGTCTATTATTTAAACATGGTTAGTCACAGAACACATTTTACCAAAAATATAAAAAATTTTTTAATAAAGTATGTTTTTTCTCCAATATTTTAATAGCATATTCAAAAATGCTATTTATTGAGAACTTTCTAGCTGAGTAACATTACACATAAAACTATGTCATACAATTAAAAAAATAAAGGTTCACTGTGTTGGAAGACAACTATTTTATATATAAACCTCCACAATGTGACTTTTCCAATACTAACAACAGCTAAAGGACCTTGTATCCAATCTGAGAAGAACCCATATTATAACTAATTTGTGGGAATCGCTATGACTCTCATTTAAAAACCGAATTCCTGAGAATCTTATATTTATGCAAATGGAAGAAAAACTCTGAACAATCACAAGATACTACTATCTCTTAACAAACAAACAAAAAGCCAGAAGTGGCTATGTGATAAAATTCAGTACAAAGATGGAGTAACCATCTGCCTGGCTGACTTAGAAATTAAATTTACTTAAATATCTACCTTTAAATGTTTAAGGTATAGGAAACATCTTCAGGGGTTCAATTCAGGACAAATGTTTAATATGATTCTATATCAAAAAAGAAACATTTTATAAGCAGAGAAAAAAAGCTATTAATTGAATATTGAAAATTCAAAAAAAAAATATTTCAAAGAACTGATTCAGAATGTACTGCATACATAAAACAACTGTTTAACAGCCATCACTTTACTATTAGTGAGCTATGCAACTGACATCATTTTATTCCTCCAACTGTGAAGCAGTTGTTTCTGGGCATCCATATTTTTCATTAATAGACCTTGAAGATGGTAGGTATTTCTGTTGTGAATGTAACCCTAAAATAATTTCTCTTTCCTTCAAAAATCTCTGCCATATTCACTTTACAAATGACACCGCAAAAAAACCTGGAGATAATATAAATGTCTAACAATAGGTGTATATCATACATAAGAAAACTATACAGTAGTTAAAGTAACAAACAAAACAAAAAACTAGATCTACGCTGTTAACATGAATAAATGTCCAAAATAACGTTGAGTGAAAAATGCAAGTTGCAGAATATACGTAAGGGTATGGTACCAATTGTGTAAAGTTTTAAAACATACAACACTACATATTGTTTAGGGATACATACATATGCAGAAAAGGTATAAAAGCATGTACAGAAACAATATACATCAATTTCAGAATAGTGGTTACCTTTGGCGAGGGGGGAGAATGAGTAGAATGGGATGCGTACAAAGGGAGCTTTAACTCTATCCAAAAGGTTGAAGGTTACAAAGAGATTTGAAACAAACAAGGTATAATGTTAACATTTGTTAAATGTGGTGGTGTTACACAGACACCCATTATATTATTTTCTGTACTTCTCAATTTTGAAATATTTCATAATAAAAATGAAAACGTCCACAGACTAAAGAAAAGGATGAATCACTGCGCCCATTTTCAGATTAAATAAGTAGGCATACTAAAACACAACTAACACAAATTTTCTTTTCCCAAAAAAAAACAATAAATGTTAACAGAAAATGTTACAAAGTCAGCAATGTACACTTTCATGAAGTATCCACCGATTTTTTTATATTAAAAATATACAATAATTAAAGAACAGGATTTAAATGCTACTTGAGTCAAAGGATGTAATTTCACACCACAAACAGGCTGTCCTTGCTTTAAAGGGTATCCTTTTGAATTTTCTTGTATGCCATTTCCTCTAAATGTGATTCCGAATAAAAGGGTTACTGTATAAGGTATAGAAGAAACCTAACTTAACTGTAGTTGAAACTAATGAATACACTGTATTCTAATATAAACCAACAGTGGCTTGATTCAAACATGTAAACTTCAGACGGCACAAAAACTTTCACTTTTCAATCTGAAACTTTTAACCTGCAAGGGAAACACGCATGGTCTGTAACTGTTTACCAAACATGTTTTCTGTCTTGTCAGGACAGCTTTCCCATCTTTGTCAGATTAATACTCCTTGATCACAGATGAAGTCTTTCAAATTAAAGATAAACAACTACTTGCCTGTTGTTTCTGATATGCAGTGTTTGGATTTATCTTTGATTCCAAGAGTAGTGATCCTGAAATATAAAAAAAAAATACAAATTTCAATCAATAAAAAATAAGAACTCACATTAAACACACACGTTTTCTTGGCCTCTTTGCTTCATCCAGCTAGACATATTCTGAAGTATGTATTTATAGAATACATAAAATGTATTCCAATTCATGCTTTTCTATTCAGATACAGGCTTCACTTTAAATTTAGAATATAATCCTTATCCCCTTAGACCCTCAAAAAAAAAAAACCATCTAAGACAAACATCAAACCAACAAAATGAAGAAACTAGATGACTATTAACATTTTATTGAAATGAAAATGTTAAGACCTAAATGACCACTTGAAGCCAAACTCTTTTAATCATGTTATTTTATTGCATTTCCAATTTAACAAATAAAACAAATTACAAAGTACCACGACAAGGATCTTAGTACTTGATTCACAAATTACAGTAATCCATTTATCCTTTTCTTGTTAAGAACAAAAGCGAAGGACACCTTTAGAAATAAACGTGCATGTCTATTTAAAATAAAAAAGTGAAAGAGTACAAAGCATGCCAAGAATAAATCTAAGTTTGTTATTTTTCTATTATCTGCACATATCAGTTGCTCAAACAGAGCAAAGTTCAGGTTAACCAATAAAAAGTGCCTTAATTACAGCTCTCCACTTTATAATGTTAAGATACCTCACATACGACCGTACAATAAATCAATGAATACGAATTTACAATCCACGCAGGTATCCTAACTTATTTGGGATGTAAAGTATCCACTTTTTCACAGCACCCTCCACAAAGGCAGCTTGGAGGGATCCCAGGCTGAATAAGTATGTGCTTTTTGCATGCATGTATCGTGGCAACAGTCTGCGGCAACCCCAGGAAAAGGTGTGTTTTGGTTTTCCCCACCACCTGTCGACTGTGGCAACTGGGGCCCGCTGGTAAAATCCGGTTAAAAAAAATAGAACAGAGTGGGGGGTGGGAATCCAGAAAGAAAAGTTTCACTAGACTTTCTATACATGACATATGATCAATAAAAAAATTTGAAAAAAAAGAGGGTCTCAGCTCCTCTCTGCGGCGAGGAGACCACTCACTACCTTGTCTTTCGGTACTTCCTTCTCTCCCCCAACTCCCCCCCTCTTAAAAAAGGGACTGGAAAGGAACGGGTCAAATCTCAACGCCTAATAGGAAATGGGGGAGGGTGGGTGGACAGAGAAGCGGCGTCCGACTGAGGGTAAACACGGACGGAGTGGTTTGTCTTTACCGTATAGAAGTGCAGACACAAAACCAACGCGATGTCCCGAGAAGAGAGAGAACAGTAACCGGGCCCAGGGCCTAAACCCCAGGGCTGTGCCCCAACTGGAGGCACTGTCCCCTGGTCCATCGTTCCAATAACCTTACCGTCGGACTCGGCCCGAACCAGCAGCGACATCCCCTTGAGCTCCTCCACGTAAGTGGAGGAGACGTGCCCGGTGCCTCGGTCGTCCCATTGCCGGTCTTCGTTCAGAGTATACACCTTCACTCGCCGCCGCGTATCCGACATGGTGGCTGCTGCCCCCGCCGCTCTAGCCGCCGCCTCCTCGCTCGCCTCGTCCGCGCCCCTCACTCTTTAAGAGACGGTAGCGGCGGTGGCGGCAGCGGCGGCGGCGGCTCCGGAGAGGCCCGAGTTCACCATGGCTCCAGGGGTTCAGCCGCGGGAAGGTGTGACAAGAGCCACCAAGACCCCACCGCCTGAAGTCCCTGCTACCTCTCACTTCACCCCCGCACACGCCCACCCTCCCCTCCCTTTGCCCCCCAGAGCTCGCTTGCTCTCCCGCCGCAGCCGCCGCCGCGGTAACCACTACAGATCCGCCATCTTGTAACCCGATTCTCTCTGCCTTTCTCTTCCTCCTCCAGCGGACTCGTACGGGCTGTCCTAGCAGGGGCTACGGCGGCCGACGAGTCCAACGCGCGGCGCATCCGCTTCTGCACGCGCTTGCCGGGCCAACTGTGCTCGGCGCTCTCGCAAGGCGGGGTTCGGGACTAAAGGAGGCGGGCCTAAGTGAGACTTCCTCTCCTCCTGGCCCCGCCTGCTGGCACGAGATCTCGGGGAGCGCGCGATTCTCGCGATCTCGCGCCCCGGCCGGCTCTGCGAGACTCCTCAGGGGGTAAGGTGGTAGAAGCCGGTTGCTCGGGGCAACCGCTGTGCCCTGAGACCTGTGCAGACCGTCAGGAAAAAGCTAAGCAAACTGGGGAGGCACTCAGCCTTGGACGGGACTAACCCGGAGCAAAAGGGAAGGGAATGTGCTCATACTTCTTAATGGAAGCTCACTCTGTTAGTCTGCGCGAAAAAAAAAGAGGGAAACCTTTCTGTGAAAACAAAGGAACTTTGAGCCCTTTAAGCCGAACCCCAAACCAGTAAAATTCGTTACGGAGTCTGTTACAGTTAAGCGTCCGCTCGGGAAGTTCTGTGGGGCCCCACGCGGCGTTAACGTTGTACAAAAGTTGGTTGACCATTTCCTATTTCCCGCCCAAGCGTTTCACTGTTTGGCTTTTAGTAGCTGGCCATGGAAAAGGAGACTTTCCGCTTCGTGAAGATCCAGTGCTCCTCCGGTGTTTGCACCCTTGGAAGAGAAATCCCCGCAGAGGGCTAGGGAGGTGGCGGGCTGCCGTCTCTCTAACACACCCAGGGGCATTGTTTTGATTTTTTTTAGAGTTGCTCGCGGACATCTGCTGTGTTGGCGATGGGGAGGTCTTCCGCGCTGAGTAAGCGAAGGAGGAATTCTCTGGGCGTTCACAGCGTCGGACACAGTGATTGTCACACGTTGCGCGGGGCGTGCAAGTCACGCACGGACAGTGCTGGCATGTAGTTCGTTCCTATCTCCGTTTGGTCTTGGTAGAATCCCTTTATTCCTTCTTTAATAGTCTCTCAGCTTGTTAAGGCGACTGTTCTTTACGACCCATTAGCCTGAGAGGTGACACTGGGTGAGGTGCATACGTGGACCCTGCACTGCCTCTTGGTAGTTGTAGTCATTGCTTGTCAAAACGTGCTTGTGTTTTGACCAGGTTGCTCACGTGTGGACACCCTTCAGCCCTGCGCTAAAATGTGGGCTAGTGCTTAATGCGCAACAGGCGCCTGACACAAATAAACTGTAATTTCAAAATCTGGATTCATAGTTTTAAAAATTTTAATCTAAAGGGCACCTCAGTGAAAGTACTTAAATTCAGCAGTTCGAATATGCACACGGGCGCCCTGGTGGCGTAGTGGTTAAAGAGCTACAGCTGCTAACCAAAAGGTTGGCAGTTCGAATCCACCAGTTGCTCCCCGGAAACCCTGTGGGGCGATTCTGCTCTGTCCTGTAGGATTGCTATGAGTTGAAAGCTGCTGGTTTAATATACAAAACAGAGCCCTAGTGGTGCAGTGGTTAAGCACTAGGATGGAAAGGTCTGCAGCTGAAAGGTCAGAGGTTGGAGCCCACCAGCACTCCATGACAAAAGACCTCGCCGTCTGCTCCCAGAAAGATTACAACCTAGGAAACCCTATGGTGCAGTTCTATTCTGTTCTGTAGGGTCACTATGAGTTGGAATTGGCTGGACGACACACAACATATATAACTGCTGTGATCGATGTAGACAAATGTATTTTTAAGTCCAGAGAAAATAACACTTCTGTCTTGGAAAGGTCAGAAAAAGTTTCACACATAACTTTAGAGCCTGATGTCAGAGGATCTCTGAGTGGGAATTTGGCTAGCAAAGGTGTTCAAGGCAGAGGGAAGAGTGTGAACAAAGTCATAAGATGCTACCGCCCTCAAAGAACTTAGAATTTAAAAGAATGAGAATTTAGAAGCCAATATCCCATAAATAGATCTAACCCTGGAAAAAATTATAAAATGACCTGAGTTATTTCCTGTATTCATTAAGTCAGACAACAAATATTTATTAAGCACATACTATGTGCCAGACACTGTTCTATACAATAAATGAAATAGAAAAAGTCCCTTTTCTCATGGAGCTTACATTCTAGTGTAGGAAAACAATAATATGCCAAACTCGTTACAATCGAGTTGATTCCGACTCTTAGCACCCTATAGGATGAGTAAAACTGCCCCATATGGTTTCCAAGGAGCAGCTGGTGGATTCGAACTGTTGACCTTTTGGTTAGCAGCCGAACACTTAACCACTGGTGCCACCAGGTACTGATGTCATGACAAAAAACAAGAGTAGCAAAAGGTTAGAGAGTGAGTTTGGGAAGGGTGATGCTGTTTATATAGCACGGTCAAGGGAGGCCTTTCTGAGGGAGGCAGTCAGCCATGCATGAACCCCAGAAGAAGAGAGATCCAGGAAGTGGGGATCAAGTGCAAAGTCCTTGAGACTGCGGCATACTTAACGAGTGAGAGAAATCGCAAGGAAGCTAGTGTGATTGGAGTGGAGTGAGAAAGAGGGAAAATGGTAGGAAAGGAGGTCAGGGGTGGGAGAGAGGCAGTCATGTAGGACCTTGAAGAACCCTGGATTTTACTTTGTGAATTTACTGGATTTTTTTGAGCTATGGAGAAGAAAGACCTTTCCATCTTTTTTTTTTTTTTTGGTATATCCCTAAAGTCTGAGAAATATTAAGGCAACACAGTTAAACTCCAGGAACTCATCTCTGCCCCTTGCTGGTCTTCAGCCACACCCTCTTCCTTTGTTTTTCTTCCTTCAGGTCACAGGGATTCACAAGTCTAAATATTTTAAGTTTACAAACTGATTAAATAAAATATGTTCTCTTCTACCTTCGATGACCTGGAAGCCAGATACGAATTTAGAATTCGTGGATTTAAGAG
>NW_004443941.1:6461253-6470098 GCF_000243295.1 Trichechus manatus latirostris | reverse complement strand
TTCTCTTCTCACCCCTTGGCTCCCTCCTGTGCTGGGACAGCCCTTTGGTTCAAGCCCTGATTACACTCCTTAAGACAAGACTGGGGGAGAGAATGGTGCAGACCCTAAAACCAGGCTTCAGCCTTTGGGGCAGGGCTTGCCCTTGGTTTAATGCTGTTATCACCATCTTGAAATTAATAATATTTGAACAGGGGTTCCACATTTTCATTTGGTACTGGGCCCTGCAAAGTTATGTAGTCAGTCCTGTCCCAGAGATATTTTATGCATATGCAAGTGAATGTATTTAATATTTACCACATCTATCACCTATTTTCCACAAATAATGAAATACTGTAATACTGTTCACCTTTTTTTTTAATTATTAACATGTTAATAATGTTTAAGGTCAGTGTACATAGAGCTGACTCATCCTGCTTAATGACTACATAGTATTCCATTGTACGGATGGAATTTAACCAGTCTCTGTTTATGTATAGTTGTATCATTCCTAATAGTTTATCATTTAAAGCAGTAAATTGTGCAGAAGCTATTTGATCTGTGTCAGTGTATTTGTAGGTTACATTCCTAGAGCAGGTTTTCTCAACCTTGGCACTACTGACATTTAGGGCTGGATTCTTCTTTGTTGTGAGGGACTGTCTTGTGCATTACAGGATGTTTAGCAGCATCCCTGGCCTCTACCCCTTAGGTGCCAGTAGTATCACATGCTTGGTGTGGTGGCCACAGAAGTGTGCCATTCAGGACTCCTTCAAGAGAATCTACTGCAGGGAGCATAGCTGACTGATAGCCTGCTGCCAACCCCTTTGGATCCACCATTGCACTCATGCTGAGGCCACAAGTCCCTTGAGCTGTTCCCAGCCAGTGACTGAGCATCACAGGGGTACTAGGATTTATCCTTACTGCCTGGTGCAGAATGCGTCGAGTGGGCAACTTTGGCTTGGAGAACTCATTAGCCTGGCTGAGATCTTCTTAGAACCACACTGTAGTCTGAGGCCCTTCCTACCCAGTACTTCCACCTTCCCTCCCTGCTTTTACAGGGGTCAGACCCGCGTCGTGATCTGAAGGCTTTCATTGCCTCTCTTATCCTTCACAGGCATTTCTCCCCATTAGTATCTTGCATGTCGAATCCCTTCTTGGTATGTGCTTCTCTGAGGACCAGAACTGACGTAGGTGGTACTGGGAGTAGTCCAAGAAAACAGGCACTAAGGTGCGATTTTGGGAATGGCTTACTCAGTCTCTGGCACAAGAGAATGCTGAAGATTTCACCAGCAATCTAGGAAAAGTTCCCCAGGAAAGGGAATGCTGCTATCTGTGCAGCAATTCAGGCGCTTGTAAGATATGGTAGAGACAACGCCTACAAGGACAGCAGAGTTAGCTGGGTATTACTAAGTTGTACTAATGCTCTGCAGAAGGATAATGAGAAACTGAGGGCAGCTAACCAACAGTTAAACGCTAAGTTCCGGAGTCAGAGGGCCTCTGTGGAGGTTAACCAAGAGCCCCTTATTTCCTGCAGTAGAAAACTGGCACGGCTGAGAAACAGACAGGGGATTTGACAGAGTGGCAGAGCTCTAAAGACATCGGAATGCTTGGCCTGGGGAGGTCTGCTGTCCGGTCAGGGCCCTGGTGAAACCCTGAAGCTTTGGAAACGTGGGATGGGGATAACTTGATGGGTGCCCCTGAGGATTTTGGCTCTGTAGACACCCCTGAACCCTCAGAGCTTACAGAAGTGCCCTCTTCCACACTTGCCTTTTTTGTGTATGGTGATCATGTTTTTTTCTCACATAATGTATATACAGGCATACCTTGGAGATATTTCAGGTTTGGTTCCAGACCACCGCAATGAAGCGAATATCTCAAAAGTGAGCCACACGGATTATGTGGTTTCCCAGTGCATATAAAAGTTATGTTTACACTACACTGTAGTCTATTAAGTGTGCAATTGCATTATGTCTAAAAAAATGTACATACCTTAATTAAAAAACTTTATTGTTAAAAATTGCTAACCATCATCTGAGCGTTCAGTGAGTTGTAATCTTTTTGGTGGTGGAGGGTCTTACTTGGGTGCTGATGGCTGCTGACTCATCAGGGTGGTGGTTGTTGAAGGTTGGGGTGGTGGTGGCAATTTCTTAAAACAACAATAAAGTTTGCCACATCAATTAACTCTTCCTTTCATGAAAGATTTCTCTGTAGCATGGGATGCTGTTTGATAGCATTTTGCCCACATTAGAACTTCTTTCAAAATTGGAGTCAATCCTCTCAAACCCTGACGCTGCTTAACTAAGTTTATGTGATATGCTAAATCCTTTGTCATTTCAACAACGTTCACAGCATCTTTACCAGTAGTTTCCATCTCAAGAAACCACTTCTCTTTGCTCACCTGTAAGAAGCAACTCCTCATCTGTTAAAGTTTTATCATGAGATTGCAACAGTTCAGTCACATCTTCAGGCTCCAATTCTAATTCTTGTTCTCTTGCTATTTCCGCCACATCTGCAGTTACTTCCTCCACTGAAGTCTTGAACACCTCAAAGTCATCCATGAGGGTTGGAATCAACTTCTTGCAAACTCCTGTTAACGTTGATATTTTGACTTCCTTCCATGAATCACAAATGTTCTTAATGGCATCTAGAATGATGAATCCTTTCCAGGAGGTTTTCAATTTACTTTGCCCAGATCTATCAGAGGAATCGCTATCTATGGCAGCTGTAGCCTTATGAAATGTATTTCTTAAATAATAAGACTTGAAAGTCGAAATTACTCCTTGATACATGGGTTGCAGAATGGATGTTGTGTTAGCAGGCATGAAAATAACATTAATCTTGTACATCTCCATCAGAGCTCTTGGGTGACTAGGTGCACTGTCAATGTGCAGTAATATTTTGAAAGGAATCTTTTTTTCTGAGCAGTAAGTCTCAACAGCGGGCTTAAGATATTCAGTAAACCATGCTGTAAACAGATGTCATCCAGGCTTTGTTGTTCCATTTATAGAGCACAGGCAGAGTAGATTTAGGGTAATTCTTAAGGGCCCTAGGATTTTTGGAATGGTAAGAGCACTGGCTTCAACTTAAAAGTCACCAGCTGCATTAGCCTCTAACAAGAGAGTTAGCCTGTCCTGTGAAGCCAGGCACTGACTTCTCTCTAGCTATGAAAGTCCTAGATGGCATCTTCTTCCAGCATTAGGCAGTGTTGTCTACACTGAAAATCTGTTACTGTAGCCACCTTCATCAATTAGATAAATCTTTTGGATGACTTGCTGCAGCGTCTGCATCAGCACTTGCTGCTTCCCCTTGCACTTTTATGTTATGAAGACAGCCTCTTTCCTTAAGCCTCATGAACCAACCTCTGCTAGCTTCAAACTTTTCTTCTGCAGCTGCCTCATCGCTCTCAGCCTTCGGAGAACTGAAGAGAGTTAGGCCT
The DNA here is from genome assembly GCF_000243295.1 of Trichechus manatus latirostris. NCBI lineage: Eukaryota > Metazoa > Chordata > Mammalia > Sirenia > Trichechidae > Trichechus > Trichechus manatus. The sequence goes on along the minus strand of NW_004443941.1, from coordinate 6,466,686 downwards.
TGCTCTGGATTAGGCTTTGGCTTAAGGGAATGTTATGGCTGGTTGGATCTTCTATTCCAGACCACTAAAACTTTTCTGTGTATCACCAATAAGGCTGTTTCGCTTTCTTACCATTCATGTGTTCACTGGAGTGGCACTTTTAATTTTCTTCAACAACTTTTCCTTTGCATTCATAACTTGGCTAACTGGTGCAAGAGGCCTAGCTTTCCGCCTGTCTCAGCTTTTGACATGTCTTCCTCATTAACATTTCTAGCTTTTGATTTAAAGTGAGAGACATGCAACTCTTCCTTTCACTAGAACACTTGGAGGCCATTGTAGTGTTATTAACTGGCCTAATTTCAGTTTCATCCTGTCTTGTGGGGGACAGCTGGTCGGTGGAGCAGTCAGAACACACACAATATTTATCTATTAAGTTCGCCATCTTATGTAGGCACAGTTCGTGGCACCCCAAAACAATTATAATAGTAACATCAAAGATCACTGATCACTGTAACAGATATAATAATAGTAATGAAAAAGTTTGAAATATTATAAGAATTACCAAAATGTGACACAGAGACACGAAGGGAGCCCATGCTGTTGGAAAAACAGCGCCCATAGACTTGCTGGATGTAGGGCTGCCACAAACCTTCCATTTGTAAAAAACTGCAGTATCTGTGAGCGCAATAAAACAAGGTACGCCTGTAGTGAATTATGTCCTAATGCTTATGCATCCCTGCATTCTTCAAGTAGATCAACTTGGTCATACTGTTTGATCTTTTTAATAAACTGCTTTATTCTGTCACTTTATTAAAAATTTTTGTTTTCATAAATATTGGTTTACATATTTTTATGCCTTTTTTTTTTTTTTTTAACATCACCTCTTCCTAATTTATGAGTCCTTGGGAATGGCGTTAAATTTCATAGCCACAATATCGAAAACTATAGCCAACTACTCACTTTTGGTTTTCATGAAACACTGGGCATTCTTTAATAGAGGTTACAAGGAAAATCTTGTAACCTCTAAATCAAAAAATTTTAATAGAGTTACTTTAATTCCTCCTTCTGCTCCCTAAACTCCTTGATCACAGCTGTTTAGACTAGGTCCAGTGTTACCAGACTTAGCAAATAAAAATACAGGACAGTTAAATTTGAATTTTAGATACATGGATAAAATTTCTTGGTATAAGTATAACCCAAACAGTGCATTGGATATACTTATATTACAATTGTATTTGTTGGATATATGAAATTCCAATTTAACTTGACATCCTGTATTTTATCTGCATTTTATTTGGCAACCCTAACGAGGATGGACACCTTTCCCAAGCTGAGCTATCACTGTCTTCAGGATGAACTGATGGACACATAACTTCCTGTGGGACAGCCATCTTCTGCCCCAAGCTGAGAAAGTGGGCTTGCAGAGAATTAAACAGTTGGATGAAAGGAAGCACTAATGAGAGGCCATGAGACTCTACAGGGAAGTTGAGAGGGAGAACTGCCTTAGTTCCTGATGACTTGGAAGTCCTCCTTCCAGTGCACAATAGGGAGTGAGGCTTAGATTCTATGAAATAAACATGTCCACATGACAACTCTAAGGGGGTCACCATGAGTTGGAACTGACTTGACAGCAATGGGTTTGGTTTTACTTTAGCTTTGGCTGGTTTCTGTATCTTACTACCCAATGAGTCTGACCAAGACTTACTCTCTCTTTCCCACTCTCACTGCCCACTACCCTAGTCTCAACTCTCATGACCCTGGGATTCTGCAAAAGCTCGTACACTTTAAAAGTTTCTTTTCTCTCCTTGCAAGTAATCAAGTATATTGTTGCTTGATTAAATGCTTTGAAAATATTACCTTGCACCTGCCACCTCCTATTGGGTTATGTTTTTAAGTGAAGAACAGGCACTAGATTATGGAGTAAAAGACTATGTGAAAGTGTTTTATAAAATGAAAAAGCTGTACCATAGTCAAAACATACAATACCAAGTCAAAATAAAGTTGTTAGTTCCTCTATCTAGAATTCTTTCCCAGATACCTGCATTTCTCCTTCCTCAGCTTCACTCAGGTCTCTGCCCAAGTGTTACTACTCAGAGAGGTTGACCTCCAATGTTTTATCTAAAATAGTAACTCTTTCTTACCACTCTATCCCCTTACCAAGCTTTGTTATCTGATATGTTGTATACTTGTTTACTGTCAGTTTCTTCCACTAAAATGTAAGGGTTGGAACTTTATGTTTGGTTTCCTGATCTGTTCTCTGCCCACAGAAGAGTGCCTGGCACATGGTAAGCACTGAATAACTAACTACTATGTTTGGCTGAACTGAACAAAGATGCTGATGTTCATACTGTCTTAGATCCGGAATTCAAGATACTCTATAAGAAAAAAAAAATGACTGTATAAAAGGCATAACAGTAATTTCTGTGTTTCAATGGCAAAGAGCATGAAGGGAAAAGTCTTACAAGTTCCTGCTCTGAGCTAACTACCAAAAATGGGCACTTAATTTGACTTGATTTGAATTACTATAAATTCAATCAGCGTCTTTAGCATATACTAGCACTCAGAAAATCGTCACTGGAAAGTGGGAAAAATTACCAAGATTTGAATGAAGACAAAAATAGGAAAGTTCAGACATTAAGTATAGGCTCCTGGTTTAAGGAGAATTGGGGATCCTTTTGGTGGTTAAAAAAAGGAGTCCCTGGGTGGTACAAACGGCTAATGCAGTCAGCTGCTAATCAAAAGGCTGGAGGTTCCAGTTCACCTAGAGGGGGCTTGGAAGAAAGGTCTGATGATCCACATCCGAAAAAAATCCGCCATCATCTATGGAGTGTAATTCTATTCTGACATAGATGGTGTTGCCATGAGTTGGAGTTGACTCAATGGCAACCGGTGTTTTACTGGTTTGGTGGTTAGTGAGCTACACTTATTTCCATTTTTTAGCACTACTGGTTTCTACAGGAGTCCCTGGGTGGCACAGATGGTTAAGTGCTGGACTACTAACCGCAAGGCTGGCAGTTCAAACCTACCCAGAGCTGCCTCGAATGTCAGCCCAGGCAATCTGCTTCCAGAAGTCACAGCCTTGAAAACGCCATGAGCAGGTCTACTCTGCACACATGGGGTAGCCCTGAGTTGCAATCGACTCGACAGCAACCAACAACAACACTGATTTCTACAGGTAGTCTAAGGACTGGCTTTGTTTTCCTATATTATTAGCAGTTGTGAGTCCCTATGAAAAAGCAAATGGAAAACTTGAGAGATACATAAAGCACACAATTTTGAAACTCCACCATTAAGGATTGTATCTGAAATAGAAGGCAAAAGTGAGGATAAAGATTTTTTTTTGATGACTATTATTAAACAGAACAGTCTATCAAATATACTAAGTAAATAGTTTAAATTTAATTGTTCATTTTCAAATTATATGCAATTAAATATAAATAATTATCTTCCATATTTCAGAGCGTGTATCAACATTGCCTAATGTGCTATTTTACACATAAGAGATAAGTAATCAGCACACATTATCGTTAAATACATCTTAAAAACCTTTGCTTCGGCCAGATAAGTTTTTAGTATTTTATAAACTAGTTAACCCTGAGTCTTAAATTTACAAATATTTTATCAGATTTGTAAGAGGATTACACATTTCTAAATTATGGCCTTTACGTGCCATTTACTTTTTTCAGGATATGATGTGATATTTTAAATAATGGGCATGAACACCTTACAGATACCACTAATAATTATACCAACAATCTCTGTACATGACTGTTTCAAACATCTGTGTATTAACTGAAAATCATGATTCCTCTCTGCTTACCAGTCCCATTCCTTCCCTAGGAGATCCATACACTAGCAACGTAAACATACTCAAGAAAATGACACAGTTCCTATTTGATGAGTAAATGATTCCTTCACATAGTTAGGCAAATTAAAAAAAAATTACCATCTCATCCTATTGGGGGTCCCATTTATAATATTTCGGGAGAAAGATGCGGCAATCTGCTCCTGTAAAGGTTTACAGCCTTGGAAACCCTATGGGGCAAGTTCTACTCTGTCCTGTAGGGTCGCTATGAGTCAGAATCGACTCAACGACGGTGGGTTTGGTTTTTTGGTTTATAATATTTACTCCACTATGTTTATCTTTTGTGACCAATTTGAAAGGCATCATATCATTAAAAACAGGTCACACTAGCTCCCTCAACTCCTTATTATATCTGATACCTCTTCTGAAGAAACCAGGCACTAGCTTTGAAATGGCACATTCCATCTGTTTAGTGCAGGAGCAGAGAATCCCTGACATCCTTGTTACTTTGGAAAGTTCTGGGTCTTACCCAGGTTCTATGATTATTGTGCATAATCATGGTTCAGAGTATCTAGGAACTAAATACACATTTTTGAGCACCTACTATGTGCCAGGCATAGGTGATTCAGTGGTAGAACTCAAAAAGAAAAACAACAAAAAAGGCAAGTTCCAGTTTGTGACATATTTGCATGTAGGTAAAGCTGTTGGGCAAAGAGGGGAGCTGTCAGAGGCCCACGGGAAAGCTGTCCCTGCTGTATGTAAAGAGGAGAAATAAGGTACGTAGACAGAGGGAACTCAGAGCAGCAAATGTGATCTGTTGTTCAGTTTTTCAGACAGGGTACTAAAGGGTATTCTTTCTTAAGATGTACAAACATTTACTTTTAATAAAAAATATTTATTGATTTATAATGTAAGTTAAGAGAATATAAGTTACTCTTTGAAATAAAAAAATGGCACGCATAAATGAGTATTTTAGGACAGGTAAGTGGAATATATTTATACTATATATAAATCTACACATTGGAAGATACTCCTGAAATTTTGCTCTGTAGATTATCACCCTAGAATTCTCTTAAAAGATCACGAGGAAGAAGAATTAGATGATGATTGTGAAACAGGCTCCCCCATGACAATACTGCTTCTGTCACTGAGCGTTCTGACAACTGCTGTAGCAGGAGACTGAAGTACTTTACGAGAAAGCCTCATTCTTCCATCAGCTGGATCACGGCCAAAGTATTTCACCTGTGTTAAAGAAACAGCTGTAAAGTTACAGTGCGATGACTGACATCCAGATTAAAGGATGTTTAAATTTACATCGTCTACATAAGGCAATGATTTATGTTTTCACTTGTTCATTGAAAGCACAGCTCGATGCTACTTGGAGGTATAGGCTTGATAAATAAATATGATTTGGTTAAGTAGTAATTATAAAAAATAGAGACGGGGCATTTAGTTGCCCAATTATACCCTTCTGTTAGACTGATCTGTACCTTTTTATTCTCGTAAGGCCTCACACCATACACAAAAACCAATTCAAAATGGGTCAAGGCATTGCCATAGGGCAACATGTGTAGTAACTGTTAAATGGGAGACTATTTTGTCCTGTAAGCCTTCATCTTAAGTGAGAATAACAGCACAATTAGAAGAGC
>NW_004443941.1:6458833-6460929 GCF_000243295.1 Trichechus manatus latirostris | reverse complement strand
GAAGAAAATACAGGGGTGAGGCTGTGGGAATCAGTGTTCCTAACCTGGGAAAACAAACAAGCCTTGGTGAATGATTTTAGACAAGAAGGACTAACTATGCTATGAACTAAATAGGATTATGCTTAGGTCACTCCAGTTTTCACTACTGCCTCAAAGGACCATCACACTGGAGTTCCTCTGGCTTGACCTTGCAGCAGTTTTTAAGTCCCTGATATTAAAAAAGAACTAAAAAGGTTCTGATATCAAAAACAAAACAAACCACCCGACCAAACAACCATACAGAGATATCATGTCTCAGTTCCCCTCTCTCCCTGCAGGCTCCTTGAACAATGAGACTACAGAGTGGGAATAAACTTGAGGTCATGGGTATTAGGTATAACTAGAACAGAATGTGGTGCAGCAAAACACCAGACTGGTAATGACTTCTTTCATCCACTCATAAAGGACTACAAAAAAAGGTCAATTGTTACCAGAATTCTACGGAACAACATGGCTTTTATCAAGCTCAGAAACTTTTAGTCTCAAGTTGGAGAAAAGCAATTAAAGTCTCAACTCCTCAAATATGACACGCAAGGCCTTCAGCAAAGTTACCTTATCAGGATTCTCACGTCCTGTCTCCAATCACTGTGTCTATAGAACCGTCCCTGGCCTGCTCATGTATTTTTAAGAGCTCTAAAGTTGACTATTGTAACCAAACAGCAAGGTCCTTGAGGAAAATAACTGCATCTTAAATCATGAATGATTCTGTTTAAGCAACCTTAAGGTTAAAAAAGAAGCACCACACACAAATACACACCATAGATGTTAATTCTGTTGTTTCATTTTACTTTCTGAAAACAGTAATAAAAATTTGAAAATAGTAATAAAGACTTCAAGTACAGTTTACAACGTTACGGCTAAAAGGCTGAGCACAGGTACCTGAATTTCTTGGCCAACTTCTAATCCCAAAGCACTGGGGTGTCTAATCTGAAAGAGAACATGTTAATCTATTAGCAGTTGTGAATAGTTATCTAGTATCCACCATAGGGCACATTTTTTTCCTCCAGTGAAAAACAGCTTTGATTTTTCTGATTATAAAATCTGTTAATTGTAAAGATTTAAAACAAAACAGAAGTATTAAGAAGTAAATATCATCCAAAACCCCTGTATTTGTAGAAAACTACTAACACCCCAGTGAATATTCCTGTAAGCATCTACTATGTGTGTGTATGTGTATTCCATTTGAAAAAACTGTTGGTTTGTAATTTGCTGATTTTTCACTCACTTTTATGTTGTAGACATCTTTTCATCTAAAAAAATGAAGCATTACAGTTGAATATTCAAATTGCATAATTTATTTAGCCAATAAGCTAAAGATGGTTATTGACTAGGTTTTAAATTCCAGGGTTGCAAACGTTAATAACTGATGAGCCCACATGAAAAGTGTATGAGTGTTCAGTGTATTATTACTCTAATTTTTCTGTAGGTTTAAAGGTCTTCAAAATAAAAAGTTGAGGAAAAAGTAACCTGCAGTGTTGTACTGATCATCTTTGTACATGTATTTATCCAGTCTAATTATCCTCTCACAACACAGTCGTACACACGGAACTACTAGGTTCAAACGTACGCATACAAATGCTCTGCAGTAAGTGTCTCCCAATTCACACTCCCGTCAAGGAGAATGTCTACTCCGCCCCTCCCCTGTCTCTCACCCACACTGGGAATTTTCAACTATCTGAAAGTTAAAAAATGGTATCTTGGTTTATTTGCATTTATAAAAAATTGCTGGTGATACTGAATATTTTTTCATGTTTCTTGGTTGGCTTCTTTTTTAAAAAAAATGATTTGCCTGCCCATGGTCTTTGCTTATTTTTTTAGTGACACTCATCTTTCTTACTTAGTTATAAAAGTCCTCTGTATATTAAGCCTGCGTCATATGTTGTAAGCATTTTCCCCCTAGTTTTTCACTTTTCTTTCAACCCTGTTTGTTATAATTTTTGTTAAATAATTTAAAACATTTATAAGGTCCAACTGTATCAATTTATTTAAGTTTTTGGCTTTAATATCCTGCTGAGAAGGACAGTACCACTCCCAAGGTCATTAAAGTACCCATAGTT
>NW_004443941.1:6455084-6457121 GCF_000243295.1 Trichechus manatus latirostris | reverse complement strand
TTACTGAAAATTTACAAGCTGATGTAGGAGCTAAAATATATTCTACCTTAAAAAAAAATAATGATCGTACGATAATTGACATACAGTCTAAACACCTTGCAATTTCAAAGAAAATAAATATGTTAAGTCCACCTGGCCTTGTAATATAAACCTTTTAAAAACCAAAAAAACCCAAACCTGTTGCCGTCGAGTTGATTTTGACTCATAGCGACTCTATAGGACAGAGCAGAACTGCCCCATAGGATTCAAACTGCTGACATTTTGGTTAGCAGCTGAGCTCTTAACCACTGTGACAGCACAGCTCCAAAAAGCAACAAGATATATTATTCTTTTCAATTACCTGATTTCAGTTATTGTGGCGGTATACACTGCTCCAAATTCTAACTGGTGCTCCTGCTGTAAGTGCAAAATAAGCCATAAGGTTCATAAAGAAAACAGCAACAAGAAGTAGAAAAAAGTAACTATCATAAGATCTACACTTACATCATCTTTGCAGATTTCGGTGATGAAGTCTCTTGCTTCATGCATAGCACTGGGTGTTGGTGCAAATACAGAAAATGTTTCTTCATCCACCTGACTAATACTTACTCCTTTTAAAAAGATAAATTTAACATACTGAAGTTAACTTGACTGTTCCAGTTGAGACCAGTTCTGAAAAGTAGAGGTGAGAGCAGGAGAGGGCTCTGCAAGCAGCTGAGCAGAACTGTGCTGTGTTTAATTGCTGCTGCAGACAGCTGGGAATGAGGGATTCATTCACCAACAAATACACACTACACATCAGCTTTGTATTTAGCATTGTCCTAGGCCCTGGGGACACACCAGTGAACCAATGGCCCAATTGCTGGGAACCTACAATCAATTCTAATTTTGGAGAGTCTAGCTTTCTTCTCTTAATTATGGGTAGAACCTATTCTAGAACCCTTTTCTCACCTTTTTCCTGTCTCCCTCTAACCCTTTAGAGTGGTGAACAGGTGGGTGAGGGACAAAACCATGTGAGTTTCCTTTCTCCATCCTCAATCTCAAGAACTGGCTAAGGCAGCTCTGCTTCGCACCCTCCTTCAATAACCTCAAAGCTTGTAAGTACCAGGTAACCCAAAAATTGCTTCCAGAAAAAAAAAATCAAAACATACTATTTCTAATATACTCTTTAAATAAGAGTCTAAATAAATCTGAGTGAAAGTAGCAAAAGTAACAGTAAAGATAATTAAGCATAACTCTTCTAAAGTGAAAACTAAAAATTATTCTAGGTGTTTAGTGTTGCAAAAAATTTGATGCATTGTTGATCATCTTTCTTGAATATAGTTAAAGATGACCATTCGCTGATTTATTAAGAGACATGCAGAATGTTTACAGTAAAGACATGTCATATCCTTTTTTCCTGGTCTTTCTCTTCATTTCTCAAACGTTGAGTTCTGAAGCAACAGAGTAGAGGTAAAATGGCACACTTACATGGTCCAGCATTTAATAAAAAAACGCCAAACTTCATACAACTCTTACCTGTTTCAGCCTGAAGTTTTTTTAAATGATATCCACCTGGTCCAACAAACTTTGATCGTTTTGATAATGGAACCTGAACAGTTTCTGAAATACAGACAAAATTAGAAATAATTCCAATACATATATGAACCTAAAACAGGGCGTGGTCACTCCCAGAGTTTCTTTTTTTGACCTATTTCAGTATGAAACAGAAAAAGTGTTTGTTACTTGACTAAAATATCGAAAGTTCTAATGTCTAAGAATGTCCCCTCCAAATTCAAAGTACTTTAAAGTATTCAAAATATTTTCATTTTGCATAGGGATTAAAACATTTTACAACTAGTAATATGCTTTCAAATATTAATATTTATCTTATCATGAAATGAGTAGTGATTTTAATGTATTACCTACAACTGGTCCGTTTTCTTTTCTGGATGCTCGAGGTTTTGAAATAGTTTTGTTCATAATCTGTAATATTTCCTTCTTTGCCACTAGAAGACAGAAAAACACAATAAACATAACTACATAAGATAAACATGACCTGACAGAACCGCATTCTTC
>NW_004443941.1:6447857-6452398 GCF_000243295.1 Trichechus manatus latirostris | reverse complement strand
CCTCCAGCACCGCCCGCACTGTCCCTCCAGCACTGTCCCTCCAGCACTGCCCGCACTGTTCCTCCAGCACAGCCTGCATTCTCCTAAGCACTGGATGCTGTAAGGCATGTGTCATTTTCACCATTGAATGTTTCAGCGTGTGAAGGCACTTGCCAGAATATCTGTCAGCAAACGATAATCTTCTATGTCATTCTTCTCAGGGTTGGTCCTGGTGACCAGCCCTACGGCCACACCAGCGACAGCAGATGAGATCGGGACCCCTGTAATTGAGAGAAAGAGCTTTTCTGTGTCATGTGTACATCAGCCCAGCACATAAATTTATCATTCTGATGACATTTATTGTAGTGCAAATGGACAGTGTTCTCTAAATTGACAATCACCAAAGCTGAGCTGGAAAAGGCTAAACGGTGATCTGACTACCTCATTTCCGCTTGAACACAGAAAACCAAAAAAAAAAAAAAAAAACCAAACCTGTTGCCACTGAGTCAATTCAGAGTCAAAGTGACCCTATAGCACAGAGTAGAACTGCCCCATAGGGTTTTCAAGGAGCAGCTGGTGGATTCAAACTGCTGACCTTTTGGTTATCAGCCGAGCTCTTAACCACTGTGCCACCAGGGCTCGGGGTCTTGAACACATAAAGCCCCTTAAAACAATTCTAACAGATCATCACTAGACTTAGCAGAAACCTCTCTAATAGCAAACTCAATTAAAAGTAACCAGTTTGTTTGCTGTTTTATGTATGGTGTCTTCTTTTTCTTTTTTTTCCAAAAGTAATCATATATTTGGTAAATTCTTCCAGCCTGAACCCCGGTCCAGTTCCCTAGGGGCAGTCACCACTAGGAGTTTTTGTGCATCCTTCCAGAAAATGTCTATGCACAAGTATAAATGTAAGTGTAATCTCTTTTCTTTACTCACGGGTGCGTACCACATGCATTCACTATTCTGCGCCTCGCCCTTTTCACCTAACAATGTCCCTTGGATACCAACACTGACCACCACACAAAGCTCTACCTGACTTTTCTCAACGGCAGAGTACTACTCCCTGTGTGGTTTACACACCACACTAGCAGTGGAACTGTTGACTCAGAGGGTAGCATTATTCGTTATACTGTTACATTTGTAGTACTGTTCAACCGCCTTCCAAAGAGCAGAGTATTTTATCCTTTTACCAACAGTCTATGAGGAGCCTGTTATTCCACATCCTTGTTAATTCTTGTCAAACTCTTTGACCTTTGCTGGTCTTAAGAGGTAAAAATGGTAGCTTATTGTTTTTAGTTTGATGTCCATTTTTATGAGTGAGGGTGAACATTTTTTAGGTTTATAAATTATTTATACTTCTTTTTCTGTGAACTGCCTGTAATGCCCTTCACAAGTTTTCTACTTGGTTTTTAGTTTTATTCTTAGTGGTTTATTAAGAGCTCTTTCAAAATGAATAATTAAAAAAACCAAACCCATTGCCATTGAGTCAATTCCAACTCCCAGTGACCCTACAGAACAGAGCAGAACTTCCCCATAAGGCTTCCAAGGAGCGCCAGGTGGATTCGAACTGCCGACCGTTTGGTTAGCAGCCGAGCTCTTAACCACTATGCCACCAGGGTTTCCTCAATATGAATAGTAGATCTTTATGTATTTAAAATATTATTTACTAGTTAGTTGAGTTTGTTTAATGGTGATTTTTTTCTGTGCTAAATTTTTAAAGTTTTATGCAATCATGGTTTCTAGATTTTGCTTAAAAAGCTTTCCCTCTCCAAGATTTTGATAAAATCTCTCATACTTCATTTTTAAAGACATGTTTACATTTTGATCACTCATTCTGGTATAAAGCAGTACAGGAGGGATCTTATTTCAAGCACTCTCACCTACACCCATGGTCTTAACTACGCACACATTAATGACTTACAAACCTGTCCCTCCAGCCCAGCTCTCTTTGCCAAGCCCTGGGCCTGTATATCCAATTTGCGTCCAACTAGATGTCCCCAAAGCACCTTAAATATTCAAAACCGAATCAGCCCCAATAAATGATTTTCCTCCTGCATTCCATATCTTGGTTGAAAGCAACTAAGACAGTCAAGTCAGAATCAACACTTCTTTCCTCATTTTCTATGTCCCATCTCGTCACAAAGATATGTTTAGTTTATCCTCTAAATGTTTTAGGAAGCTGTCCTTTCCCTAAACAATGAAATACCCACTGCCACTCCTTTAGTTTAACTCCACGTCATTTTTTGTCTGGGCAACAGACTCCCTGCCTGAGTTCCCAGATTGTGGTCTCTCCTCCCGCCTCTACTCCTCCCAATTCCAACCTCATCCTCCAGAGTCGACATCTAAACTGTAGGAAAAACTGACCGACTCCCCAGACGCAGATCTAAATCATGCCGCCCTCTACATAAAGCCCTTCACGGCCCCCATTATCTGCTTACAGATCATTTTTACAGATGCTGTGTGGTCAAAAACCTAGGGAAATACTCACATATCCTGATCCTAGCAATTCAGTGCACATGCTAGCATATTAAAGGCTATTTAACCTATAGTAAATAAACCTGCTTAAACTCACTTTAGAACAGAATAATTATTTTTCATGGTAGACAATTAACAATCTGTGGAACAAGTATTCCAGAGAACGCAGAGTTGGGAAATGCTAGCTTTGGGTCCAAACTCTTTAGCATGCTAATGATCTTCAAAATCTGGTCCCAGTTTATTATCTCCACACTTCCTTCAAATACATTCCAGAAACATACTATACTGTTTCAAAATTTCATGAGTTTGCACATGCTGTTCCTTTCACCTGAAATACTGGCTCTGTTCCTAATCTACCTGGTTAACAATCACTCAACCTTTAAAACCAGCTGAAATGTAGCTGTCTGTCTGAAGGTGATTACCCCGACACAGCTCACCACTCCCCCCACCTCATGTGCCCTGGACATATTTCAATTATCATTTCTTTGATCTGTAATTATCTTCTTACGCTGTTTTCTCACCACTACACCTTTTCAAAATTGGGCCCAGTACCTGACTTAGGGCACAGCAAGCACTCATGGATTTGAATTAAACTGTGTACCTTCTGTCAGCCCTTCCCACAAGACCTGACATTCATTCTTGCTAAATTTCTTTTTTTATATTTCTATTTGGCTTCGTATCTTTTGGTCCTGTTCAAACATTTTTAGAGACCAATTTATTATTGAACATAGCACTTACCCACTCCTTTTTATCAGCATCCTTTTTATTGGCAAGCCAACTGTGTCTGTAGCCAATTTAATAAGGATAACGCTGAAAGGTACAGGTGAGGACGAAGCACTGAAGTACTTCACTTGGCTCTCTCTCCTACCTGCCAATCACACTAACTAGTCCCCATGGTTCATCCTTCAGTCAGTTTTGAACGGTACATTATAATCCAGTCTAAATTTCAGCATCATTTACACAAAGGTATCATAAATGCTAAGATGAACTCCAGATACACTCCATCAACAGTAATCTTCCCTCTTTCACTCCACATCTAGCAATTGTTTCAGAAAACAAAATGAATTCACTCTAACATGACAGTTTTAGTGAGTTCCTTCTGGCTCCTTCTCCCACCCCGTCCTTTCTAAAATATGTATAAACCACTCTTTAAATAAGCTTTTTTAGAATTCCACCAAGGGTCACTGTCAAGTTCACTGGGGTATGGTTTACCGCACATAACTTTCTTACTATTTCAAAAGGAACCTTTTCTGTCCCTGGTGTGACGGTCTCTGTGATTTGTCAAACACTGTCAACATGGTTCAGCCATCTTATCTGGAAGTTCTCATTAGTTATCTAGGATGGATTTTTGTCCAAACCAGAAGATAGGAATTGAAAGCAGTTAAAGACTTTATGATCTCCCCTTCCAGTTCATCTTCTGGTTCACTATTTTCTGGATTTGTTCTGTCCTTTCCAATAAGAGAAAAGATTGATAAATTCAAGCTCCATGAGGACAGGGACTTTGTTTAGTGTCATGTCCCGAGTGCTCAGATCAATGCTTGTAACAGGTGGCACGCAGTAAATATTTACTGAATGAAGATGAAAAATAGGAATAGTATTTTACCCCATTAAAACCTGTTGCCGTCGAGTTGATTCTGAGTCATAGTGACCCCACTGGAGAGAGCAGAACTGCCACATAGGGTTTCCAAGGAACGGCTCGTGGATTCGAACTTCCCACTTTTTGATTAGCAGCCGATCTCTTAAACCCTTAACCACTGCACCACCAGGGCTCCAATACATTTTACCAGGTACCTTAAATATCAGATTATGCTTTCCCTCCACTGAGCACACAAGAAAAATGCCTTTAATTACCTTCAGCATTTTTTGCTTTCAGCCTGTTCAAGGTGCTAGTCTTTCTAGATAATATGTATTCGCAACATCCTTTCACTTGATCCTTGGTTTTCCATCTTTCGTACCTGTACTTTAACCATGTGACCTCATCAAACAACTCCCAGTGTGGCCTCTTCTGTGTCCTTAGGTTCCTTTCCCTTTTGTTCAAAAATAGCAGCCCTGGTGACTGTTTGGCAGAAACTGGCTTTGAGCACCGC
>NW_004443941.1:6430158-6446960 GCF_000243295.1 Trichechus manatus latirostris | reverse complement strand
GTTCTGTGTACACTTCCATGAGCGGCGTTACACTGAACACTTGCAGTGTGCCGTCCTAAAGCTCTGTGTACACTTCTGTGAGCGGTGTTACACTGAACACGTGTAGTGTGCCTTCCTAAAGTTCTGTGTACACTTTTGTGAGCGGCATTATTCTTCTCATGCCTCACATAAACTGATGGGAAGATTACACAGCTGCTTTCCCTCATGGTTCCTCATACTTCTGCTTAGTAATAAAACTTCCTTGGTGTCTGAAACCAAGACCAGAGCTCTCCACCTTTTGGAAGGTTAGAAAGGTTATTGGGTCAGCAAAGCAAGAAAATAATTTTCACAGCATATTGATTTTAGCCAGCCATATCCAGCAGATGTGTGAATAGTTGAAGCTCCACCTTGCGACTTTCTTGCCTCTAGTTTGGTTCGGTAACTTGACTTTTCCGAGCCTACTAAAATCTAATTTTAAAGAAATCTTATGTTGTGTCTAATCAGGTTTGTATAAAGTGTTAGCTAGCAGATCTGAGACACAATCCTTTTACCTGCATCCATCAACGCCAAACTTCCGCCACAGGCAGATGCCATGGAAGACGACCCTACGAGAGAGAAACAGTAGCTTTACAAGAGACTGATTTTTTTTTTTAAATGTAGAATATGGTTACTATTAGCTATTCAATATTGTTTTCTTCCTTGTTTTATAGAAACACGTAAGGCCTGAACCACAAACTATAGAGCTGCATGGTCCAATTCATCTGGTTCCTTTCATTTAAATTAATGACAATAAAAAACTCCGTTCCTCCATTGCACTAGCCACACTGGTTACCGTACTGGAAAACACAGGCACAGAATATTTCCATCATCACAGGAAGTTCTGTTAAATAGCACTGTGGCAGAAATTTTGATTCTGTTGTTACCTGAATCAGACGACGGTTGAAGATACAGGGCTCCGGCTCTCTCACTGGGCCATAAGCACATTAGCCTAGTCATACCCGGTCGAGAATATTAAAGCCTTTAGTTTAAATTCTGAGCTTCCCTTGGCGTTTCTTCCTGCAAATCTGTGACCATCTGACCTTTTTATGTCTGCTAGACCCTTGAGAATAACTGTGCCCTTCCTGCCTTCGGTGACTATTTTGTGTTGACTCGTGGACTGATGTGTGAGTTAAATGGGATGTTTCAGACCCGCCTCCCTCTGTAGTCACTTGTGATATGGGACAGGCGTCCCCTCACAGGCTCCTCTGCTTTGGCCCCTCCTCACACAGGACAGCCCTTCTCTGGGGTTTGTTTGTACAAACAAACAAAGAGCCAAAATTAGATTCTATTAGTCATACATGAAGAGAAATCACTGCTTTCAAAACAGCTCATTAACTAATAACAGAGACTCAGGTCGGTGCCCTGATTAACTAACAGTTTCTCTTAAAATAGGCTTGAGCCCTGGAAGAATAAACATAATGTATACTTTTGAAAAGTTAGGAAGATAACAAAGAATCGGGTATTTCCCACTAGGAAAAAAAAAAATCTGCCAATACCATTTGACTCTAGGACTTCAGATGTGACTCTTATGGTGAAAGGAAAATCCCTGGGAATAACAGGATACAAAGCTTTCTCGGCAAGAGCACCTAAATTGGAACAGAAAACAATGAGCAAAAAATGCACTAAGTCTCTGTCAGACACTAGATTGAGCACACAGATCTGTACTCACCATGCCCAAGTTCTCGTCTATTTACACCAGTAACTTTGCCAATTTCGTTAGTTGCATAAGGTGGAAACTTAAAAAAAGAAAACACACATAAGTGAGATGGGAAGATGCCCCTAATGTCATAATAAAACAATAAAACAAATTACAAAATAGTACAATCCCATTTTTGTTAAAAAAAAAAAAAAATCGTACACACTAACATATCTACAGAAAATGTGTGGACATCTAAAATATACATCAAATTGCTAAAAGTAGCTATTTCTAGGGTGTCTGTGACTCAGCAAGTGGGAAGCAGATGATTACAGGGAATTACGCCATAGATTTCCATAATGTTTGCGGTATTAATACAATATTAGGTTTTTTAATAAAAAACACATACATGTTTTTAAAAATGCATACTAAGGAAATGCAGATCTTTTCCATAGGGTGTGTCTATTTTCAGCTTTTAACAATGGAGTTATTTAATGTAGGAAAAAAAAAAATTTTAGCCAGAGTTTGCAAATGGGACCAATATGTTGTTTTAAGGAAATATGAATTAGTTGCAATCATTTAAAAATTGGAAGATTCCCCATAAAAATCTGGTATTTGAGTTTCTTTAGCAAAAAGACAACCAGAGGAGAAATGGAACGTGACTCTGATCAAGCCTCTGGATCCAGCAGCCAGTTGGCAGGCACCAGAGAGGACGGGGGGAGGGTATGGTGAAGTGCGCCATGAGTGTGCACACAGCAGCACCCAGAGTGTGGGGAGCACTGCGGGTCACACGGCTCTGGGGCTTCAACAGGTAAGAATGTGATGGGGTGAAACCTATAAATTTAAACAGACTTTAAAAAAATACCAAATTTTAAAAAATGGACAGGACTAAAGTATAGTAACTAGGGATGCACGCTAAGAATCCAGGGAAGTGAAGACGAAAAGTTAACAGCTACAAGGTTGATGGTGGAATGTAGGCAGTGGGCACAGGAGTGTTCACTGTAAATTTCTTTCAACTTTGCTTTCTCATAATAAAACGTTGGGAAAAATTCACCTTACCTCATAGTGCAGCATGAAGTTTTTGTCTTTTATTCCACTATAAATGAAAAGCATAACATTAACCACAGTATATAGATGCAAACAAATGTATTTCAATAAACAAAAAAATCTTAAGGAAATTGAAAAAAACACCACTGGTTATTAATGAGAGTTGGTTTGAAAGGGAAACTGGGCGTATTCGGAAGATGAACGCCAGAGATGTTATTTCCTTCTGGAGTTTATGTATGAATTCTGCACTGATTTAGAGAAACAATTTTGCTTCAAATACAAGCACTTAAATATCTAGATTTGACTATGAAGACAGCAGACATTTGTAGGCATTAATAACTACTGAGAGAGTCCTCAATGTTGTGCCACATTAGTCACATCTCAGAGTTACGACCTTTCTTCTAGTCAACGTGTGAAATAAGGACCAGTAACTGAAGTGATACCGCTGAGGGCAGTCAGAGGATCTGACAGGCAAACGTCTTTTCAGGGTTTGAAAGGAGAACAGTTGTGACTCTATCTAGAACAATGAGGAAAAATAAGGATGAGAAAGTCTTATTTTTGGCAGGAGAAAACCAGATTTATCGACAGCTGAGGAAAAGACGGGCACGCAAGGCCTTAGCAGCAATAGCGCCCCCTTTTGGTGGAATTACAAAAGGGCACCTCCCTGTGCAGAAGAATCAGCAGCTCTGAGCCAGGGCAGAGTCTGCACAACCACGAACTGCAGACCTGGGAAAAGACATCGAAACACCAAATCTCCTCCAGAAGATTAAAGGAATCATAGACTTTGGGGGTAGAGAGGCAGACAGGGATCATGTGGTCCAGTACCTGCATTTCATAAGAAAAGGAAACCAAAGGCCACGATGGCTGAGTGGTGTGAGCCCTGACTTCCATGGTTAGAGACAGACCCAAGACTAGAACAGAGAGGTGCCCTGGCCAAGCCCAGTGCTCTTTCTTAGTAAACTGTGTTGCCTTCCCTAGAAGAGAAAGAGGCCAAAGTGGAGAAGGGTGGGACAACCAAGTTTTGGCCCAGAAGGGAATATAAAATACAGACGAAGTATAAGAGCTCCCCAAAGGGTTGTGATTAGGATGAGAATTCCAGCTTTATACACAGCTGTACTGTCAGTTTTATCAGACATATGAAAAAAATTAGTGATCTATCCTGAAGACCCTGGGGATGATCCTCATCAGCTGGGCAGCAGAAAGAGAGAGGCAGAGTCCTCTGGTCTTCTGGGACCCTTAATCAGGGAAGGGAAGCAGCCCTGTAAGACACTAAGGAAGAGAGTCATTGTGGCTGTGAGTCCCGGGACTCGGAGGCACTAATGTGGGGGGACTGCAATGTCGATCTTCATCATCCAAAGCTGATCAACATGATTTTATGGCTCTTTTTTTAGACAGGGAAGGGAGTCAAGTATTCTAGAATGCAAAATCAGATGTGGCTGGTGATTAGACAAGGTTTTTACATTTTTTAACAGCCTCCAGATTCTTTTCAGCAACTGGGACTCTTGCCACGATTTATTTACTCTTTCATTTAGAAAGTGAAATGTACCCGTTCAAGATTACTCAGGAAATCTGTCCTGAGAAATGGTTTTAGAGATAGAGAATAAACTAAATGTACCCACATTAAGAAATTTAATGATTTATCAGTATTTGTTCATAAACCAACGAGCTAGGAGACAATACAGCACAAAAAAACTTGAGGGTCACTTAAAATCACTATGATGTAAACAGAAAAATGAAGTACAGAGGTATAGGTTAAAAAGAGTAACAGTAAGAATACGCTGCGTGAACTTAAGTTATATGTTGGAATGTCATAGCTTAAAAACATAAACTTACTTTATAGCTGTTATAATTCTATCAGATTTAATACTGGATTCTAAGGAATCAAACGTGACAGTACAAAGCACCTAAAAGAGAAAAAAGAAAGTTCTCAGGCTTTAATATACTTACAACAAAGATGAAAAAATGTATTTGAAGAACCCAATTAGCTCTTAAAAAGCAGGGGATAAGCACCTTTTATACAAAGCTTACCAGTGTACTTAATACACCAAACCTTTATTCACTCTATAAATATTCAAGTTACATGTAAACCTCAATAATCTGAATGTTCAGCATCGTACAGACTATGTACGTAAAGCCCTGCACTAGAAGTGCTGGGGGAGGAGGGCCAATGCATGAGACTTGGTCGCTCCCTCCAGGACCTCACTCAGAATTAAAGTAACTGGAGTGCCCCCCAAATTAGAAATGTTTTATGAAATTATGTAAATTTGAAGGTTCGTTTACAATAACCTGAAAGCAACACTTAATTTGCTTGTGAATCTTTGAAGAAATGCTGCGATGGCAACCACGTCATCAAGGTAACTGTGTAATATTCCCAGTTGTAGCCTTGTTTTTTGAAATTGCCCAGAACAGTGACTGGCACTAACTAGTACAGTTAGCCAAACCACTGCCCCTGTGTCGACTCTGACTCATGGCAATCCCACAGGGTCTCCAGGGCTGTAAACCTCCACAGAAGCAGATGCCACATCTTTCTCCCATGGAGCCGCTGGTGGTTTCGACCACTGACCTTTCGGTTAGCAGTCGATCATTTTAACCACTGCACCACCAGGGCTCTTACTAGTTATGGTTAGCACTGAATAAATACTTGTGAAATAAATGAACAAGCAAACATACATGGACCTGACAATATAGACTCAAAATTATAAAGTGACAACTGACAGCATAATTAAAGGAATCAACGGTATTTGGAGATATTAATACATTTCTCATAGATACTGAGAACTCAAGAAGACTAAATTAAAAACACAGAAAATCTGAACAACAATACATTCAACCTGTAAATATATACTGAACTTTACCCAACAAAATTAGATACATTCTTTTCTTGCATATACAGATGGAACATTTATAAAAACTGACCATAAAGGAAGCCTCAATAATGCCAAGGTTCAATACCACACAGACTATGTTTTCTGACCAGGAGGTCATTAAATTAGAAACAAGTAACAAAGGATAGTCAAAAATCCCATATGATTCAGACAATAAGCTTCAGTGGCTACAAACATCAAAAGTCAGAGAAAAATCCAGACATTATGTGCCTCTGATGGGCATAAACACTACCATCTAGGAAGTAGTCTTGCAAGAAAATCAAATTCCAAAGGTCAAGTCTCTAGATCGAACTATCAGTTTACTAGGAATGCAGGCGGAACCAAGTCATATGTTAAATGATACTACAAGGATGCAATCAGCAAAATGAGGTTAATAGAAAACCTTGCAAGACAATTAATGTGGTTTCTCTAACAAACTATGAGGGAAGAAAAAAAGAGATGAGGAGAGGGGTAATCCATACATTAAAAGAGACTTAAGACATATATCACACAATTGCAACGTATGAACCTTTTTTGGATCCTAATTCAAACAAACCACGAAACCACGTTAAAAAAAAATTACTGAATCTTTGTGTAAATGAGAACATTGAGACTTGAGGATACTAGGAAATGATTATTATTTTCGGTGTGTTAATGATGTTGTTTTAATATTTTTTAATCCCTGAAATATTTATGGATAGAATGAAATGATGCCTCAGATTTGCTTCAAAATAAGATTTGCCTTGAGTTCATAATTGTTGAATTTGGGTAACTCACACAAGGGGGTTCATTATATTTTTATTTCTACTTTTGTATATTTTAAACTTTTCTTAAAAAAGTTTATTTTAAACCTAGTATATCTAGAACGGGGCTTCCCAACCTTGCCCCTATTGATGTTTAGGCCCAGCTAATTCATTGGTGTGGGAAGCTGGTGTTGTCGGATGTTTAGTAACATCCCTGACCCTCTACCCATTAGATGCCAGTAGTATCCCTTCCCCCTCCCCAACACGTGACAACCAAAAATGTCTCCAGATACTATCAAATGTTTCCTGGTCTAGAAACTAAAACTAAACTGAACTAAACATCTACCAAATAATAACTTGAATTAAAGAGGAAATAAAAAGAAAATTAAGAAATACTTTGAACTGAACGATAAATCTTTCATATCAAAATTTGTGGGAAACACCTAAAATAGTACTTGAAATGAAACTTATTAAATACATTCATTAGAAGATTTTAAAGGGTTGAAAGTGATTGCGTTAATAATGTTCATTTCAAGAAGCTAAAGATTTGGTTTCTTGGTTTGGAGGTTTGGGGTCGTATTTCAGGAGACATCCGGGTTAATCGGCCTGATGTTGTGTTTAGTGCATCTGTTCTATCTCCTAGTTTGTGGCATAGTGCCTGGGGTCTTAAAAGCTTGCCAGTGGCCATCCAAGGTACAACAATTGGTCTCTACTCACCTGGAGCAACAAAGGAAGGAGTGAGGAATAGGAGGAAAAATATGGAATGTGTGGCAATTGCCTCCATGAACAACTGCCTCCCTTTGCCATGAGACCAGAAGAACTGGATGGTGCCCAGCTACCATTACTGAATGTTTTGATAAAAGAGTCTGTAGAAGAATCCTGATCAAAAGGGAGAAATTGCAGAACAGAATTTCAAACTCCTATGAAATCCAGTCTTTCTGGAGCCATGGAGTCTGGATGAACCCCTGAAACTATTGCCCTGAGATAATCTCTAAACCTCAAACCAAAAATATCCCCTGAAGTCTTCTTAAAATCAACCATTTGTTTAGCTTAACTAGTAAAGAATGTCTGCCTTCAGCACTGTGCTCTTTTAAGAACATAGGATCAAACTGACAACAGCAACTTGAAAGATTAGATAGGAAATGTAGGGGGCAGTGAGTTTATGTTAACAGGGGAGGAACAGTTAGGAAAAGGAAGGTGAGAATGGTTGCAACACTTAAAGAATGTAATCAATGTCAATGAACTGTACATGTAGAAATTGCTGAACTGGTGTACCTTCTGCCGTATATATTCTCAACAACTATAACAAAAAATAAAATATTTTTAAAAAAAGAAGCTAAAGAAGAAAATGGAATTATACAAAATATTCAATTAATCCAAAAAGAAGGCAGAAGGAGGAACAGAGAAAAAACAGGGGTCAAACAAAAACAAATAAAAATGACAGACCTAAACTCAAACATATCATTAATTAAAATACAGATTAATGGACTTTAACACTCCAGTTAAAGGGTAGAGACTGTTAGAATGGATTAAAAAAAAAAATGGTTTGCAGAATATCTTTATGGAGATACTTTTAAACTTTACTATATAGAATAAAAAACAACACAAAGAAAAAACAAATTAATCATGAGATAGCTTATATTTATTGTAAACCAAACCGTCAAGTCAATTCCAACTCATAGGGACCCTACAGGACAGAGTAGAACTGCCCCATAGCGTTTCCGAGGAGCAGCTGGTGGATTCGAACTGCTGACCTTTTTGGTTAGCAGCCTGAGCACTTAACCACTGTGCCACCAGGGCGCCTATATTCATTGTAAAGTCTGACTTAAATGGGAAAAATATCGATTCTTTCTCAAATTAATCCATAAATTCAATATAGTAACAATCTAAATCCTAAAAGGATTTTTTAGAACTTGATATAATTCTAAAATTTATATAAAGAAACAAATGTACATGAATAGCTAAAGCAATTTTTTGGGGAGGACGGGGAAGAGAGGGTGGAATTGCCCTCTTTGGTATTAAGACATACTCTAAAACCGTAATTAAGTCCGTTTCATATCAGCCCAGAAAACTCACAGAACGATGAAAGAGAATAGAGTTCAGAAATACATTTATAAACTTTGAATATAATAGAGATGACATTACAAATCAACGGGAAAAAATGGATTATTACCAAATATTATTGTAAACTTGGCTCACTATAGAGGCATGAACTCTAAGATAGGTTAACGATCTAAATAAGACAGCTAAACCCTTAAGGCTATAGAAGGGAATAGGAGGTGCATCACGTTGTGATTCTGGGGTAGGAAGGATTTCTTAAATATGACTGTAAAAGCACAAACCATAAAAGTGAAAAAGGAACGGATGACTACATCAAAACTGAAGATTTCAGGTGCACTCTAGACATACAGTAGACTGCCATACGCAAAGCTAAAAGACAGATGGCAGAGAGGGAGAAAATATATACAGTCTGGTTTGCTTCTAAAAAAGGATTAATATTTAAAGCACATAAGAAATTACTACAAAACAGCAGGACAACCACAGTAAACCACTGTCTTAGTTATCTAGTGCTGCTGTAACAAATACCACACACGGGTGGCTTTAACAAACAGAAATTTATTCTCTCACAGTTTAGGAGGACAGAAGTCCAAATTCAGGGCACCAGCTCCCAGGGAAGGCTTTCCCTCTTTGTGGGTTCTAGGGGAAGGTCCTTGTCTCTTTTCAACATCTGTGGCCCCAGCGGTCCTTGGAGATCAATCTTCCCCCGGGTCTAGGAGGTTCTCAGCTCAGGGACTTCGGGACCAAAGGACATGCTGTGCTCCCAGCTCCTCTTTCTCGGTGGTAGTGAAGTCCTTCTCCTCTCTGCTTGCTTCTCTCTCGTTTTATCTCTTGTAAGATAAAAGGTAGACAGCAACTCTACTCCCTCAGCTTTGGGAGGCCCCATTCTCCCAGTCCATCTGAGTGGCGACCCCTCCCCATTGGCCCCATTCTTCTGCCCCTTGGGCATAGCAGCCCCATCCCCTCAGCTTTGGGCAGTGGCCCCATCCCCCGGCACACCTTAATGGCAGCACCACACTCTAGAACCGAGCTGATGAAGATCCGACTCTGAAACTTAGGAGGCTGTGGTCCCACCGTTCGAAAAGAAGGCCCTGCTTCCCATGTTCCTTCCCACGGTTCTGCTGATTTCCGAGCTGCTCCAGGATGGTATTTTTCTTTTCTTGGGGGACAACACATGTAGCTCTTATGGCCTGTTTTCCGCTTGTAGAATTCCAAGAGGCAGAAAGCTTTCTTTTCTTTTGTTCTTTCTCTGTCCCTTTCAGTGAAAGCTGATGGGTTTTCTGCTGTGGTAGTTGGTTAGATCTATCAGTCACAGGCTTAATTTCTTTAACAAAAGATTGTGTAGCCATGCGCTTGGTGAACACTCTAGGACACGTGTCCTTACTATGTACAACAGAAATTTCCAAATCTGTAAGTTCTGTTTTCATTTTGCACAGTTCATTTTTAAGTCCATCGTTCTCCTCTTGCATTTTACTTTAAATGGCAAGGAGAAATCATGCAGCCTCTTTAAGATCTTGCTTAGAAATCTCCTTAGCCAGATAGCCAAATTCATCAGTTACAAGTTCTACCTTCCACCAAACATGGGGAACATAATTCAGACAAGTTCTCTGTCACTTTATGAAAAGCATCGCCCTTCCTCCATCATCCAATCACATGTTCATCAGTTTCTTTTAAAGCCTCACCAGAAGCACATTTAACATCCATATCTCTAGCCACATTCTGTTGCTGGCACCATATGTATTCTCTAAGACAGTAGAGACCTTCTCTATAGCTCTCCTCAGTTCCTTCTGAGCCCTCACCAGAATTGCCTTTGATGTCCATAATTCTACCAAACAGTCTCTTCAAGGCAATCCAGACTTTATTAGGCACCTTAAAACTCTTCCAGCCTCTACCCATTGCCCAAGTCCAAAATGCTACCACATTTTAGGTATTCGTGAGA
Source organism: Trichechus manatus latirostris (assembly GCF_000243295.1). Classification (NCBI taxonomy): domain Eukaryota; kingdom Metazoa; phylum Chordata; class Mammalia; order Sirenia; family Trichechidae; genus Trichechus; species Trichechus manatus. Next base: position 6,436,655 of record NW_004443941.1, on the reverse strand, counting down.
GCAGTACCCCACTCTTCTGGTACCAAATCCTGTCTTAGCTATCTAGTGCTGCTATAACAGAAATACCAAGTGGATGGCTTTAACAAACAGAAATGTATTCTCTCACAGTTAAGGGCTCTGGGGGAAGGTCCTTGTCTCCTTTCAACATCTGTGGGCCCAGCACTCCTTGGAGATCTCCATATGTCTTGGCTTCAATCTTCCCCTCGGTCTAGGAGGTTCTCAACACAGAGACTCTGGGTCTAAAAGACACACTCCACTGCCAGCTCTTCTTTCTTGGTGGTAGTAAGGTCCCTCTTCTCTCTGCTTGCTTCTCTCTCTTTTTATCTTTCGTAAGATAAAAGGTGTGACTCATGCAAGGGTGTGACTTGAGTAAGGGTGTGACACAAGACACATCCCACACTGATCCTGCCTCATTAACATATAGAGGTTAGGATTTACAACACATCACAAGATGGAGGATAATTATATCAGATCACTAAATGGAAGGGCAACCACAGTACGGAGAATCATGGCCTAGCCAACCTGACACCTATTTCTAGGGGACACAATTCAATCCATCACAACCATATTAAATTAAAAACAAAGGCAACAGGGATGTGAGCAGGCAGGCAATTCACCCAAGAGAAAACCTGCATCAGGGCCACCACATTGCACAACTCCAGGGGACAGCATCTATGCGAAAAGCGTGCCCCTGGGGGTGCAGTGCCCCAGGGGATGGTTTATACAGCAACTGCTGAGTCGTGGGTATTTACAGACATTCAGCCTCTGTAGTAATCAGGGAAATAGAAACTAAAGCAATGAGATATCTCTACTTTGTATCTACTGGACTGGCAAAAATGAGTGATTACAGTAGTGATTAGTGTAAGAAAAAGAAAGAGGTAAAAAGCATAATTCCATACACAAAACAATGGATAGGCGTGTATGTAAATAAGCAACAGAAGCTGAACTGGGTATGTCAAATACAAGAGTGGGTGCCTATGCAAGCAAAGGGGACAGGACTGAGACACAGACTAAAATAAGCAAACAAACACAAGGGCTTCGCAAAGACCAAAAGTGACCGTACAGTGAGGAGTATGGGTGACTCAATGTTGGGTGCCTGAGAGTAAAAGAAAAATACAATAAAAAATACCAGATAATTCTAGAAAATACAAACTAATCTACAGTGACAAAAGCAGATGGGTGGTTGCCTGAGGATGAGAGACGGGGGCAGGAGGAAGGGATCACAGAGGGTGCCTGAGATGTTCATCATCTTGATTTTGGCGATAGTTTCCCAGTTACAGGTGGGACAAAACTTACCAGATCATATACTTCAAATACGTGCAGAGTATTTTATGGCAATTATATCTCAATTAAGCTGCTAAAAATATTTTTTGAATTTCCAGATATTAATCTGAGTAGATAATACATTTCACATGATAAAACCTATAGAAGCTATATTACGTAATACGATTTTAGATCTAACGAAAGGATCTGCAAATAATTGTAGCTTTTTACATGTATTACCTGTGTCTGTCCCCTTTGAAATAATGCTGATCCATGAAGCGTTTTAAACATATCTACCTCACAACTGATATTCCTAAGTGAAGTCAAATCCCGACCATCACACCTACAGTAATAAAGGAAATAAGTATGTAAAGCAGTGTTGGAAATCAGAAAAATCACATATTATCTTTTTATCCCTACCAGGAAGTTCTCAACTGATAGAAAACTTGTAGAACTTTAAAAAAGTGATAAATTCCTGAGCCCTAGCCTAAGAACCGCTTAATCAGAATCTCAGGGATGTGACCCATGCATCTGCATGAATAAGCACCACAGGTAATTCAGATGTACAGCTAGGCCTGTGAACCACCACTCTACAGACAAGTCAGACAGACAGACAGACAGACAGACAGACAGACAGACACATCCACACAGTCCACATATTGTTTAATACATGCCCATTTATAAAATAAATATCAGAATTCTTTACTATTCACTTAAAGAAACATTTCCTTACTCTGGGCAAACTGCACTTCAGTGCACCTTACTGAGACAGCTCCTGCTTCAATTCCATCCAAAAAGGATAAGTTTACCTTTTGTATTCATTCAAAATAATACTTCTGAAGGCCTCCTTTGAAACAACATTGAAGGACTCTATTATTTCATATGGATCGGCCTCTGGAAATTTTTCTATAGAAGAAAAACAAACCAAAACAAAGGTTTTCTCTTTTTGGAAGATAGCGTTTCTCTTAAGTTCCTAGCATCAAATTAACGGGAGTAAACCAAGGGAGCAGACTCTGAGCACTTGGTCCTCACGCAAACAAAGCAGACCAACCAAATGTTCTCAGGCAGGGGAGATGCATCAAGTGTAAGTACCTCAAATGTACTGGCACTAGGAACTCGTTTGCTTTCTACCAGAATTAAGAGTCTTTGAAATTAGCTCCCTATTGTATAGCTACCTGAAAAATCCAGGCAACCATACTATGAAAAGCCTGACGGTTTTAAGAGTAGTCACCTTTATTCTCTTGCATTAGGAACTTTTATCTTTATCTGCGAACATGGAACAATTTTCTTTATATATTACAAAACCCTCAACATTTTTAGCTAATATTTATCAAGTGCTTTTATGAGCCAGGCACTTCACATGTTTGAACACTTTTAATCTTCATAATAACTTATGAGGTCAATTCTATTATTATTCTATTCTATTAATTCTATTCTACAAAAGGAAAAAAAAAAACCAAAAAACTGAGGCTTAAAAAACTGGAATAACCGATACGTCTGTGACCTGTACAGCGGCAACGTCTGAGATTTGTCTGTCTCAAGCTTATGCTTTAAAACATGAAGCTATTCACTTTTTGATTAATTTATGGCAAATTTTAAGTACGGTTCTCTTAAGTGTTTAGTGTATTAACCATAAATTTAAAGTAACCAGAACATAAGCAATGGCCACAGAGAAAGATATATTAAGTGCTTTATCTTCGTCCAAAAAAACCCAACACCAAACTCATTGCCATAGAGTCAATTCTGACTCATGACGATCCCACGTGTTACTGGGTAGACTGAGCTCGATGCGGTTTCTTGACCGTTATCTTTATGGAAGCAGGTTGCGAGGCCTGTCTTCTGTGGTGTTGCTAAGTGGGTTTGAACCACCAACCTTTCAGTTAGTAGCTGAGTGCAAACCATTTACACCACCCAGGGATCTTTACTTTCGTCAGGAGAATAATTTTGAATACTACACTTTAATATAAACTTCAATGCTTTAAGTTGCATTTGGAAAATAATTAGTATCAGAACATTTACAATACTACTCTCTCAACCCAGAGAGTCGTGAATATATTCTACTATATATAATACAAATACAAAATCACGTTTCTTTTTAAATAAGGCAACATGTGTTATTTAAAACTTCTCATTCTTAATACACAGGATGAAATGTAGTAAGACTAACTTTTCTAATGGTAGTTACAGATAAAAGCCTTAACACCAAATACAAAGAAAAATCATGCTAACAGCAGAGTCTTTAATTTTAAAATAAGAAAAATACTCACGTGAGGGTGTATCTACTTGTAAAAAAAAAATTTATAAGATCTGTATGTCAGATTTGGTTCGTATTCAGTTTCTGTGAGATTGGCATCATAGAACATCCTTGGCGTGATAATTTCTAGTCAGTGTAGGCTGCTGTTTAGTTGACTCCGGTTAGTGGTGAGTTGATGTAGGACAGAATGAGATGCTGCCCAATCCTGTGTCATCCTCAAGATCACACGGACGGTTGAGCCCACTGTCGTGGCTACTGCATCCGTCCATCTCACTGAGGGTTTCTCTCATTTTCGCTGACCCTCTATTTTACCAAACAGGATGTTCTTTTCCAGCAATTGGTCTTTCTTAATGATGTGTCCAAAGAAGCAAGCAAAGTCTTGCCATCCCCACTTCTAAGGAACACTCTGGTTGTATCTCCTCTAGGGCTGATTTCTTCTTCTGGCCATCCACAGTATATTCAATATTCATTGCCAATACCATATTTAATGCATCAATTCTTCTTCTTTCATCTTTGTTGTCCAGCTTTTGCACGCGTATGAGGTGACCTAAAAGACCATAGCTTGGGTCAGGCGCACCTTAGTCTTCAAAGTGACATCTTTGCTTTTTGAAACTTTAAAGAAGTCTTTCGCGGCAGATTTGTCCAATGCAATGCATCGTTTCCGTGGGTGCTGACTGTTGATCCAAACAGAGTGACAGAATGATATTGCTGACAAATCTCCTCACCATTTATCATGCCACGGTTGGTCACTCCAGTTGTGAGAATTTTCACTTTCTTCCGTTCAGTTGTAATCCATACTGAAGGCTATAGTCTTCGATCTTCATCAATGCGTGCTTCAAGTCCTCTTTGCTTTTTGGCCAGCAAGGTTGTGTTATCTGCATATGGCAGGTTGTTAACGAGTATTCCTTTAATCCTGATGCCCCGTTCTTCTTCATATAGTCCAACTTCCCGAATTCTTTGTTCAGTATACAGGTTGAATAAGTAAGGTGAAAAGGTATAAACTTGACTGCATACCTCTTCCAGTTATGAACTATGCAATATCCCCTTGTTGTGTTTAAACAACTGCCACTTGATCAATGTACAGGTTCTGCATGAGCACAATGAAGTGTTCTGGAATTCCACCCATCTGCTGATTTGTTGAACTGTGGTGGCTTGCATGTTGCTATGATGCTGGAAGCTATGCCACCAGACTAACACAGATGAAAAGAAAGGCCTGGCAATCTACTTCCAAAATTCAGCCAATGAAAACCTTACTGAATAACTTCTACAGAGAGATAAATTCTCTAAAAATCTCTACTTTATAATTCCACATCATGTTAATAATAACAATAGCACCAATTAATATTTATTGCACATTTAGTATGTGCCAGGTATGGATATAAATGATTTACTCATTTAATTCCCATAAATCTGCAGTTTTAGAGATCAAGAACTCTGGAAACGTAAAGATTATCTTCAGGGTTTTCAAATGACAGGATGCAAGAACACCCACCTTAGAATGTAAGTGTCTGATCCAGAAAAGATTAGGCACATTTCACATTCAACTAACACTTACTAGGTGCTCACTATGTCAGGTGCGGTGCTAAGCATGTTCTTATCAATTAATTTAACAGTAAGTCTGTGATGTATCACTATTACAAGTTTACTGAAGACAAAATTGAAAAGCAACGAGAAAGAGGAGCAAGGAGAAGCAAATGATTTTGTCAAGGTCTCACAACCGAAATAAAACAATCTCTTATTTTCTTTAAATCCATATTTGTTTAATTAAAAAAAAATAAAATTCACCTCTTAGTTGTTCCTCAGTATCTAACCTGATCTTGTTAACAGCTTCATCTCTGGAAATCTAGAAGAAAGCTTGTGTTAAGTTGTTACACATATGACAGGCTTGAACGTTTCTATTTTTTAGTTATTATACAATTCACACATCATAAGACCGCTCAGATTTCTCTAATGTAGTATTCTTTAAAAGATTAGAACCACTAACTGATTTAGAAGCAATTTTACTTGTATAATTCATTGAAATATGTTTGCCTATTTCCCTAAAATTTCTATTAACACAGGGAGAATGGAGAAGCAAGGACTAGGTTTTTTTTAGCTTTCTGTTTAGAGATATTTCATAAAAACAGACCTAATGTTCACAAACAAAATTATGTGAGAGATGACAAAACAGAATTCCCCGAACAATTATGTAAGACTGAATTCAGTTATACCTACTTTATCATGTTCATAATCTGTAAAAACTGCATACAGTCTTTCCACAGCAAGTCTGTTTTAAGCACAAAATAAATGTTAGCATAACAATATTTGGAAACATGAAAAAATTTCTATTAAAAACAACACTGAAACATTTAAAAATAATAAACTATTTAATAATGCACATTCCATAAAAGAATGAAAATATACCTTATTTACTAATAACTTTTATTTGCTAACCTGTTTGCTATCTATTACATGACACAGAACACAAATTTTAATGAACACTAACAGTGAATTCAAATATTCAGAAAAGTAAACACACTCCTCAAAAGCGATGGCCATGTAACTATACCATTTTGCATTTTAATTAAATGAAGAAAAAGACAAAATACTTAATAACTAGTACTAGCGGCAACTGCTTAGTCATTTGGGGAAAAAACAAACAAAAAACTCCCCAAAAACCTAAACCGAATTTTCACACCTAAAAAAAAATAGAAAAAATTTAAATGTAAAAAATACGTGTGGATATTTTTGTAATCTTGGGTAGACAAGGCCCAAACATGTCTTCAGAGCCAGGGGGAAAAAAAAAAAACTGAAGCATTTGGCTACATAAAAATAAAATATTTGTAAAGCAGAAACAAAACAACAAACTTCACAACAGATCCACCAAAAATAAGATTAAAGGCTCGGAAAAAATATTTACTGTGTTGGTTGCACTTTTTAAAGAGTACGTATTATTTTTTAAATGGAAAAAAATAGTTACATTCATTTTGAAAAAATTATA
>NW_004443941.1:6426454-6429675 GCF_000243295.1 Trichechus manatus latirostris | reverse complement strand
ACTCTACGGCAGTGGGTTTGGTTTTCTATTAAGGCACAAATTTGGGAGACTTAACAGACTATTACAAACAGGTTCTTATTCAAATTTATGTATAACTCTGTGAAGCTCATCTCTGAACCTGCTTTTAGAGTGCTTCTCCACCTCTCAAAAAGAATAACACACACTGTACTATGCCCTCCCTCCTTCTTGCCTTTAACTGTTCAGTAATTTCCACTTTAGACTTTTGTTACACACACACACACACACACACTTTTTACTCTTGCTTTCTTCTGTTCTATCCATTTGTGCTCAGTTATTGCCGGAAACTCTTTTGATCACTGGGCACAATTTATACAAACCTTTTAATTCTGACTGATTGCCAAGAGACTAAGGAAAAATATTAACTTTTCAGCTTATTTCAAATAATATGAAATAGTTTTCTGGTGATTCATTCATACTGATTGAGTGTATGAGGCACTGTTCTAAGTACTGGGCATGCAGGGGTTGGTGGTTATACGTGATTTCTTTTCAGAAGTTCAACAGCCTCCTCAGATATTCAAATATCTTATGCTGTATTCTCTTTTCCCTGATAAGAGAGATACATAGGGATTATATGGATCTTTTATTTGTGATTCAAACTTAGGGCAAGGGAGCTGGAAGAGGGCTGTGGGCTCATCCTTGTTGAAGCATTAGTGCTGGTGTTTGTGGAAATGACTCTTAAGATAGATAAGTGCTATTTACGAAGTAATGCATGAACAAAGATGCCTGCAAGGAAATTAAATCTGGTGACAATTGCATACTTTCTATGTACGAACAGACAGTCTTACTTATGGGTGTGTTTCACAATCTCTGGCGAAGGAGTGAATAACTTCTGAGGTGTTCTCTTGGTAACCCCGATTTCCTTTACCAGCTGCTGTATGCCCTGAATTATCTGCTGGGTATACTTGACTCCCACTTTGACGGCATGGCAGAAGTCCTGCTGTAAAACGTTCTCTGCAGAGGCTTCCAACATGACTATTGAAGGGGGAGAAAAAGAGGACAATTGCTACGAGTCACTGAACCTTTTACCACCACAGCATTTTCAAACACCGTGACATGACACAAATACTGCTGATTAATTTTATTTCTTAATGGTATAATCATCTTTTGGTCTCTCACCTCAGAATCGATATACTTCCAAACTACAAACAGCGGTGAATGAATACAGGAACCTGATATTTAAATTTAGGTTTACAGTCTCATATTCAATGAGGCATTTCCCATTTTAAAAAAAAGAAAATTAAGAAACCACGCATACACTTACATTTTTTTTAACAGCTTTGAGGTATTATTCACATACCATAAAATTCACCCTTTAAGATGTACAACCACACTTATTTTTAATATGTATTTAAGATGAAATTTAGAACTATCCCACACAGTAGGTGTCCAATAAATGTTTCTTGTTTAACAATTATTTGATTTGACCTCTCACTTAATTCTGACTCACTGTCACTTTATTTTATTCTAGCACAGATCTGGAAATCTTTGCAGTGATCCTTTTTCAAGTAAGCCAACTAGGGGACCCCAGCTACCATCATAAAAAAGCTTGCTTCTGCTTTTATAAAAGCAAAACTCCCGTGTAAAGCAGGGAAGCTCTGTAGTTGGGCTTTTTTCACAGTATCTAACCAACATCTGCTATTCAGCTGCGGCCTGCGCTTCTGGAAGGCTGAACAGCCACGTGCCTACTTAAGCGTCGTTTAAGTGTTATTTGGTATGAAGCAAGCACACTGCTGAGATGGGGCAGAGATAAAACAAATCTTTATGCGATGGACAAAACACACACATAAAAGAGTTTAAATGCATTTTTAAAAAGCCAGAACTTGTAAGCAGAATCCAGGATACATGTAGTCCTTAAACAACTCACCAATCTGACTTCTAGGGGCTCCAGCAACCACTAAGTTTAAAGTACTGGAAGACATTTCTTTCCGTGTAGGGTTGACAACACATTCTCCGTCAATTATTCCTATTCGTACTGCCCCTAAAATGTATTAAAATATTGGTGCTTCTTTAATAAAATTTCTTCTTTTCAAGACATTACTCCAGTGATGGCTTCAATCTCCCATCTTTGATTCTGACCGCAGAATAAAACCCATCCTTCTACCACGGTTATTTAAGGACCACACCACATCTCAGCCTACCTCATCTTCTGGCCTTGCTGGACCCCTGTGAGTTGCTCAAACACACCACTTCTTCCACACCTCTGTGATTACATTCATGCCCTTCTCCTGGCCTGGAATGCACTTCCTGCAAGGCAAGTGCTCACCATCCGTTCCTACTAAGGTTCAGCGCAGACACGGACCACTGTGAAGGCCTCCTCGACACTCTGACCTCGCAAAACTAAACCTGCCCTTCTTTCATTTTCTTAGCATTTTGTCTATATCCTTGTAATCATACTGTTTGTGAATAATTATGTCTGATTTCCTTACTCTTAGTTTTCATTTACTCTCTGAATTTTACTTTTGGTGAAAATATACACAGTCAATCATACACCCGTTCAACAATTTCTACATGTACAGTTCAATGACAATGATTACATTCTTCACCTTGCACGCTGTCTCTCTCCATATTACTTTACCACCATTGACTTAGACTCACTGCCCCATAAACTACTCATCTATGCTTTAGAGTTACTGTTGTCAGTTTGATCTGATATAGATAATTCTTTAAAAGAGCACAATGCTCAAGGTGAACATACTTTACGAATTCAGCTAAGCTGCTGTTTAGTTTGAAGATGACTTCAGGGCACAGTTTTGGTTCAAGGTTCAAAAATTTTCTCAGGGCAAGACATGGGGGTTCCGTCAGCCTCAATGGATCCGGTAACCCTAGATTCTACAATAAATTTGAAATCCAGTCCCACATTTTCCCCCCTTTTGATCAGGACTCATCTACCGAGTCCTTGATCAAAACGTTCAGTAACGGTAGAAGGCACCATCTCCCTTACTTATTCTTTTTTTTTAATAGTATGCCATCATTTTATTATTGTGCTTTAGATGAAGGTTTACAGAGCAAATTAGTTTCTCATTAAACAATTAATACACATATTGTTTTGTGACATTGGCTGCCAACCCCACAACACGTCAACACTTTCCCCTTCTTGACCTTTGGGTTCCCCATCTCCATTGGTCCAGCTTTCCTGTTCCTTCCTACATTCTCGTCCTTGCCCCTTGACTGGTGTCCCCTTTTAGTCTCATTTTGTTTTA
>NW_004443941.1:6413147-6425436 GCF_000243295.1 Trichechus manatus latirostris | reverse complement strand
GCACAGTTCTACTCTGACACACATGGGGTCGCCATGAGTTGGAATCAACTCCATGGCAACTGGTTTTATATGGTTAAAAGCAGGGGCTTTCTAGTCAAACTCCTTAATTTTAAAATGATTTAACTAAATGTTTGACCTTCGGTGAATTAATTTAAATTAAGCCTCAGATCCTTGTCTTTAAAAGGGATAAATAATAGCATCTTCCCTAAAGAGTTCCTGCAAACATTACATAAAATACGGTGTGTAAAGCACTCAGCACAAGTGCGTGTACTCAGTAAAATGTTAGCTATTTCTATTACGTAAGAATCTTTTCTGTTTATCACCACGGGTGGAACGAAACAATATATTACTTTAAACTGCAACAACGTGCCTCAGTCATGTAACTTAAGAAAACTACTTCCTTGAGGCTGTGACATCCTTGCAAAGGTGTTACTAGGAGGGAAAATGGAGCAAGGACACGTTCATTTGTATTAAATAAATAACACAGTTACTTAAGCATACGGGCTGTATAGTGAAAGAAAACGATGTTTAGAAAGTATTAAAACACAATCAAATAGAGGTTTAGAAGATCCAGTAATTAAGATTAGCTGTGTTGATTATCATAATCTCTGATACTAATATGACCTGCAAGGCCCAGCCTGGTCTCCACCTCAATCACACTGATCTTCTTTCAAACTCACCAATTTCTTTTCTGCCTCAAGGCCTACCTGCTTGCCATTTCATCTGCCTGGAATGCTTCCCCCATACTCTGACTGGCTAACTTCTACTCATAATTCAGGTGTCAGCTTCAAGTGACCCTGAACTACTTTTGGCTTTTTGATATTATTATCATCTTTTTAAAAAAAAATTAAGGTAAAATGCAACAGCATCATCAAGAATTTTTATACTGTATTCTTTATGATGTTTAGCCTAGGAGGTATTAACGAGATCAACCAGTAATTTTTTAAAAAATTTATTGTGTTTTAGGTGAAAGTTTACAGCATAAATTAGTTTCTCATTCAAAGACTTACACACAATTGTCTTGTGACACTGGCTGCAATCCCTGCGTTGTGTCGCCACTCTCCCCCTTTCCCTTTCCATCCTGCTTCCCTGTGTCCATTGGTCCAGTTTTCTTGTCCCTTCCTGCCTTCTCAACTCTGTTTTTAGGCAGGTGTTGCCAAGTTGGTCTCATATACTTGACTGAACTAAGAAGCGTGTTCCTCATGTCTGTTTTTGTTTGTTTTATAGGCCTGCCTAATCTTTGGCTGAAAGGCGGACTTTGGGAGTGGCTGCAGTTCTGATTCAGCAGGGTGTCTGCGGGGCCATAGTCTCAGGGGTTCCTCCAGTCTCTGTCGGACCAGTAAGTCTGATCTTTTTTTGTGAATCTGAATTTTGTTCTACATGTTTCTCCTGCTCTGTCCAGAACCCTCCAACAAATATTTTGGATTGAGCTGGAACCAAATAAACTAAATCGGAACCTACCTGTGTATCATAAAAGTAGCCAGCTGGAAAGAGAGGTCTAACGGAACGATCTGACGAGAGACAACAACACGTTAGACCATCAGGAGTCGCTTTACAGTTCAAAGGTTTTCCCCCATTAAACACGTGGCTAAAAAATACAGCTAGCTGTTAATATGTTTAAAAAAAAAAAATCCCAATGGACCGACTTACTGAGAGAGACATAAATAAATGTCAGTGCTTCCATCAATACATACCATCATACCATGCTCTAACAAACAAAAAACTAGCAGGGCAGGAGCCCACCAGTCTAAAGACTGGGGAGCAACTTTTCATTCTGTTTCCATAGCCATCAGTTACACGTACAAGCGGAGGAAAGAGAGTTAAGACCAACAGCAGACCAAAGACAATCCTTCCTTCACATTCTGTGTCCGATCAATGTGTGTAAGTATGCACAAAGTGGCAATTGCTGAGGCAATCACCGCCAGATTCCAAGGTCATTTTTTGCCCGTAGAAGTTCAACTCACAAGTTTAGATTACAAAGAATTACAAACAATTCCATAATATTTAGAGATGTTAAATATTTGAGGCACTACAGACATACTTTAGTATATTATGTTTTTAGGAATTATTATGCTGAACATGAAAATAAAAAAAAATACTGGGGACAGCTTCAACAGAATGGAGGTGTGGGCCACAGAACTTTTAGGCTTAGCAGAAACATTCGTTAATAAATGCTTACTGAATGCCCGTTCTGTGCCAACCAGTACGCCAGGTAGAAGAGATTCCGTAGTGAACCAAGAAAAGTTTTTATTCTCATGGAGTTCAAGTTGGAGTGAGTGGATATAGAGAGTAAATACTCTCAGGAGGTATTAATGCAATGAAGGACAATCTAAGGGCTAGTGTAGAACACAGATGAAAGAGACGAGATGCTAACACAGGGATATCACAGGAGGGTTAATGCTTCTATTTTCATATCTTACCTATTATTCGACTTGTAAGAATTTCTTTATCAGAAGAACCAATTTCTCTTCTAAGATAGTTTGTGGGAATTCTACCCGCTGCAGCAGCTTTCTGTCTATAGTCAACCTAAAGCAGTGATGAGAAAAATAAAGCACGTACGATTCCTTTTTGGTGTAACAGACTATACTACAAGAAATACTAATTTTCCTTAAGTTGCTAGCAACATATTCTAGACCAGGAATAGAGAATATTTCATTTACTTTTAGCTTTTTGTATTTTGTGGGGGAGAGCTGATAAAACTGTTTCAGCGTATCAATTTAAAAAAAAAAAAAGGAAAGAAAAAGTTTACGCATCTGTAAATTGAATAATGAATACTGCAAAACCCCATAATTTATGGCTAGATGTCCTTAGTTCAGCCTCCCTCCTAACAGTCAGATGACTACCTAGCTTCACTACTTCGGTAGCTCGTTCTGGTCAAGTCAAATACGGCCATTGCTGTATTGTAACTGATAGATATAATTGCATTCCACTTTTTACAAAAGAAAAAGGCCATAAAATCCTAACGAACTTACACTTCACTAAGTATATACTTGTAGACTCATCAGAGCCCCTGGATGGCGCAAAGGTTGGCAGTTCGAACCCACTCAGAGGCTCCTGGGAAGACAGGCCTGATCTGCTTCCGAAAGGTCACAGCCTTAAAAACCCTATGGAGGAGCAGTTCTAGTCTGCAGACATGGGGTCACCATGAGACAGAATCCACTCAATGGCAAGCAATAACAACAACATACTCATATTGGAGAGAAACCTATGAGAGCCATGAGTATTCACGTTTCCACTGTTCTTGTCAACTTACACATCTGGACATTCTAAGGTATACTGATGACTACAATGAGATTGGTGTGAAGCAATGGGTTTATGTTCTTTTAATGACTCAAACGTATGAATGACTCAAACAACTAAAACTCCTTTGTTGTGCAAAGTTTATATATTGCACTCAATAGATATTGGGCAAAAACACTCAAAATTCTACACTTACGCTATTTACGGTTCAGATGAATCAGCAAATACTTACCACCAAGGGCATGAACTGGGAGGGTGAAGGTTTCGTTTTACTGACTGCTGTGACCATCACTGCTGTGTCACCTGACTTAGTTAAACAAAATGACAGCAACATTGGTAAACTCCTTTAAAATCAGATATTAACACATAAGCAACAACTGAATGAATCCTCACTCCAAATAAACTCAAGGAGGGTACTGTTATTCCATGATACAATGACAGCAATTATTCACAAGTGGTCCAATCCTGACCCCTTCTCCATGCCCACACTCACGATTAGGATAGTCACTGGGCTTTTCAAAAGCAATAGAACCAAAAAAGGGAAAAGGCTCATTGATGGCTTAGCCACATCCAATGAATCAAATCACATCTTCTACTTCCTAGCAGGAAATTTAGGTTGTAAATAAAGAAAAAAATTCCCAAGTACCACTATTGAACAATAAATTAAAATAATTTTTTCTAGAAAAGCACAAGAGAATGTATTAACATTACTAGAATAAAACAGAACCCCAAGTTTGGAAGGCATCTTAAAGTTCATCTAATACATCCAGACTTCTGACTTCCTGGTTGTCTGGAAAGGTTCTGACTCTAGAAATGATTTCAACAGTACCTGAATTAATTTCTAAGAAGTTCTATGATGTTGTGAAGATACTCAGGACCAGTTTCTGTAACCATTTTTAACATGAAATTTATAAAACCTGGACTTTTTACCTGTACTACAGCAGAGCCATCTGCAAATCTGGCCAGTTTTCCAGAGGACATTTCTAATTTTCTGTTTAAAAATAAAAATTCAACACAAAAGGGCTTAGGTCATCAGTATAATTTCCAGCTTAGTATAAAGTAATCAAAGATTCTAATAGAACTAAAGGCTCCCAATCCCCATGGCCCTGTACCTAGCAAAAAAAAAAAAAAAAAAAGGTGGGGGGAGGGGGGTAGAGTTCACGATCATTATCAAAAGTACAAGGGAGAATTTAAGAGCTGCTTAAGGAAGAATACAGAAACCAAGGGCACAGGTTTAATTTTAAATAAGAAATAAAGCATTTTGGGGGTACAGAGCTAACTGTCTTCCTAAAAGGGAAGAACCAGGGGGATAAGTGGGTATACAAGCAAGGTTCCTACTCACAGGGTAAATCAGAAACATTGCGAATTACAAAAGTGTGCAGAAGATCAAGTTAAAATCTGACTATATACTTTCATATGCTTGATCCTTTAATTCTCACCATCCTTTGCAGTAAGCCTCCTGGTCCCCATCTACACCAATGACAAAAGTAGGGCTGTGAGAAGGCAGAGTCAGGAAGTAAAGCCATGTTTGCCTTACTCCATGGCCTATATTGTCCTTACAGTATGAAACTTCAGCATCAGCAGCAGTTCAGCTAAGGGCCCCAAGGCCTTGCATCAGAAGAAAGAGTGAGATCAACTCATTCGGGAGTTAACCACACTATAACACAGACAGGTCTTGATTGATATTTGGAGAAAGGAAATGAAGGGTCAAAGGTCTTTCAGAGATTCTTGAGGCTATAGACCTCATCCATCTGTCTTATGTCCCTACCATCTAAAAAAGCAGGTACCCAATGCGTGTCTATTCACTGACCATATGGCCCCAGTGCACGCATGCTTCTCATTTCTTTTCCTCTTGGAACATATCCTTAAGAAGAACGGTAAAGAACAGGGACAGCTCATGGATCAAGGGCCTGTGTGTGAAAACTAAAACCATAAAATTCTTAGAGGAAAAAGTAGGGGTGAAGCTATAGGATCTAGTTTTTAGTGATGGGCTATCAGATGGGACAACAAAAGCATGAGCAGCAGAAGACAAAATAGATAAATGGGCCCTCATAAAATTTTTTTATTAATACTTTTATTCATCAAAGGATTTTATCGGGAGAAAATTATTGGAAACCATAATACCAATAAGAGTCTAATATCCAAATCATATAAAATACTTCTACAACTTAGAGACAAAAACACAAACCCAATCAAAAAATGAGCAAAGGACTTGAACAGACATTTCACTAGAGGCTATTCAAATGGCCAACAAACACATGAAACAATGCTGTACGTCATTAGCCATTAAACCAAAAGACCCCTTGTCATCGAGTCAATTCTGACTCATAGCGACCCTACAGTACAGAGTAGAACTGCCCCATACAGTTTCCAAGGAGAGGCTGGTGGATTCAAAACTACTGACCTTTTGGCTAGCAGCCAAGTTCTTAACCACCACGCCACCAGGGCTCGAAAGAACACTATGCATTCTCTCTCTCTCTGCAAATGCACATGTCACTCTCTCTCTGCTACTTTCTCCTTGCTAATTCCTCTTCATCCTTCAAGCCTCACCTCCCAACGGCAAGCTTAGTATGGGATAAATCTCCTCTGTGCTCCCTTGGTGCCCCGTGCATACCTCTCCCACAGTGACTGCCCCAGCGCTGAACCTGTGTTTATCTCATTCCCTCATCAAACTCTGTGTCTCCAGTTGTCTTGTTCGTAGCAGATGCTCAATAAAAACTTAGAGATGAAAATGAAATACCTGCCTCAGAGATTACTGGGAGCATTAAATACCCTATCTGAAAAACACCTACCACAGAGCAGGCTTTCTTAAAAAAGTCATCCTTCCCCTCTACATCAACCATAAAATAGGTCATACACGATCTCCTAGGGTGTCGTAAAGGATACATATGATAACAAATATGAAGTGCTTGCAACATAGTTGCTACTCAATAAATGTATCACAAAGGACAAACTTAAGACTAAGATGGAAGAACTGCTTTACCCAGCAGATATGACATTTATTTCAACACACGACACAGCAACAGAAGAGGTCCAGGTTGACTACTGAATGAAAGAGTCAGAGCCCACTATTTAGGGAAAATCTGGAGGGCAGGACCTTCATCTTGTTGCTTTGGGTCCCCAATGCCTGGCACATACATGTCTGTTCAGAGAAGAATGTGCAGTTCTTGAACAAAAGAAAAGAGATCTTTTCCCCAGTCCCTCCCCCACAAAAATGAGAATCAAAGAATGTCCGTGCTGGAAAGAGCTTTAGAGATCATCTAGTCCAGGGGTCAACCTAGGAGTCTGCTATTTTTGTACAATCCTTGGGCAAAGAACAGTTTTTACATTTTTAAAAGTTATTTAAAAAAACAAAGAACGAAGAAGAATATATGACAGAGATGGTATGCAGTCCACAAAGCCTAAAATATTTACTATCTGGAACTTTACAGAAAGTTTTCAGACTTCATCGATTCCAGTATCCTCATTTTGCTGCAAGAAAGTGGTAAAGGAACTTGGTCAAGGTCAGTCAGTTAGTTATGAGGAAGGCCTGGAATCAAAGCCAGATTTTTTTGTTTTCAGTCTGAATCAGGGTCAAATGAAAATTAAGAAAAAAAAAAAAGTAAACAATGTAAACATACAAAGTAAACATGAACAGTTTCGTTTATTCTAAAAACCATTCAAGTTTTTTTTTTTAAAGTGAATTCTGCAAATGGACCCCTGGAAAAAGCATGGGTTTGTAACTAGAGAAACACAAATTTAAAATCTATCCAGTTCCGTAATATTAGCTTTACGACTCTGGGAAGTTACTTAACCTTTTTTTTAAGTCTCTGCCAATCAACTGGATTGGATGATACGAACACCCACTGTCGACTTGTTATCCCAGGCTGGAATGTTTCCCAATTTTGAGCCCAGAGGTTGCCCAAAGTAAAAAAAAAGAAAGCAAACAGTTGTTGTCCTGTCCATTGGACTCCTGGCGACCTACGTGTGTCAGAGTAGAACTGTGCTCAGCAGGATTTTCAATAGCTGATTGATTTTTTTGGAAGTAGACAACCAGATCTTTCTTCCGAGGCGCCTCTGGGCGGACTCAAACCTTCAACCTTGAGGTTAGCAAGCAGGCGAGTCAACCATTTTGCACCATCCAAGGACTCCCCCCGAAAATAAAGAGAAACGTCATCAGGCGGAAAGACAGATTCAGCTGGAGAAGCGAAGCCCGGAACAGGGCAAAAGCGAGGACTGAGAAGCAAAGGGCACGAGGCAGAGATAGAACAGGAAGGCGGAGGGCCCGAGAAGACAGTCTCTAAATCCAGAAAGGGAATTATGGACTTTATGTTCGGGGTAACTAAGAAGAACAGAGACTTGGGCTGCTGTTTTCCTACACTAGCAGATTAAAGTACTTGAACTGGCCAGACCGGACGCCTTGTGAACGCACAGGGAAGGCACGCCTTGCTTACCTGCTGCCTAAGTCCACGGCCACAGCTCGGGGCCCCGTGCCACCCCATAGTGCTCGCACCTGCAGCGGGGTAAGTGTCCGAGCCCGCCCTGGAAGACGGAGGGGACCATCGCCCAGCGGCCGGAGCCGGAGGCACGAGCAGCAGCACCTGCAGGCCGCCATGACACCCGGCATGTGATCAGCCCGGGCTGCCCTCTGATTGGCTCACCCGGAGACCGTGGGGCGGAGCCTGGTCCAGTTTCGTTTCCGTGGCGCTGGGCGAACGCGAGGAAGCGGATACCCTGGCCACGTTCTACGAAGACGAGAGAGGGTCAAACCTTTCCGAACGCGGTTGTGACGTAACCTATGTTTCTTCGGACCCTTTAAGTATCCTCCAATGAAAGACAAGTAGAAAAATATTTCTTTGCTATATTGTTTAAAAGAAAGTCCTAGGACAATGTAAGTATTTAATAAGTAGGACAAATATAGTAATAATAGAAGTCATAGAACAACACATTATTCTTATTTAGTTTCTGTGAGCTGAGAATTTTTGTGGTGGGCCACGGTTTTTATGTTATAAATTTTACAGAAGAAATACGTTACTGCAAATGTTTGTGTTAAATGATTTCTAGTAAATAAATTTCATTTTTCATCGACCTATGTCGTAATTTTGTTGTTGTTGTTAGCAGGGCTTCGAAGTGGTTCTTTACGGTTCGAACCCTTGCTGAGGATTCGCATTTCCACCCCATGTATGAAACCGAAAACCAAACCCAGTGCCATCAAGTCGATTATAGGACAGGGTAGAATTGCCCCCTTGGGTCTACTAAGGAGTAGCTGGTGGATTTAAACTACCAACCATTAATGGCTTATTAGCCTAACCCTTAACCACTATGCCACCACGGTTTCTACTCTAGAGATACTGAATTAGAATTTACAGTTTTCACAAGATTCCCCAGGTGATTCTTATGTATAATAGAATTTGAGAACCACTGCTGTACTAGCGGTTCTCTGAACTGATCCCTAACCAGCAGCATTAGCATCTCGTGAGAACTTGTTAGAAATGCAAATTGTTAGCAAGGGTTCGAACCCGGAACAAAGTGATTTGAAGCCCTGATTGTTAGATGCCATCAAGTCAGTTCCGACTCAGCCATTCTAAGTACAACAGAAGGAAACACTGCCAGGTCGAGCGCCATCCTCACAATCGTTGCTATGTTAGAGCTCATTGTTGAAGCCACTGTGTCAGTCCATCTCATTGAGGGACTTCCTCTTTTTCGATGACCCTCTACTTTACCACGCATGATATCTTTCTCCAGGGACTGCTCCCGCCTGATAACATGTCCAAAGTGTGTGAGACGAAGTCTCACCATCCTCACTTATAAGGAGCCTTCTGGCTGTACTTTTTTGAAGACAGATCTGTTCGTTCTTCTGGCGGCCCATGGTATAGTAAATATTCTTTGCCAAGACCGTAATTGAAATGCACTTCTTGGGTCTTCCTTATTCGTTGTCTAGCTTTCACATGCATATGAGGCGAATGAGAATACCATGGCTTGGGTCAGGTGCACCTTAGTCCTCAAAGTGTGACATTTTTGCTTTTGAACACTTTAAAGAGGTCTGTTGCAGCAGATTTGCCTGATGCAATACATCTTTATTTTTATTCCCATTGCTACTATGTATCAATTCATTTCTCTGCCCGTTTTGGTCAAACATTAATATCTTCTAAACCAGAACTAAAACGCAAATGCCAGCTACTATTTCAAATACATATTTTGTAAAGTGAAAAAAAACATTTCTTCAATTTGTATTTGATAAATTTTTGTTGTTGTTAGCTTTCGTAGAGCTCCCAACTCGTGGCAATCCCACGCACAATGGAAAGAAACTCTGCCAGGGAAGTCAATTGCCAGACCTTTCTTCCTAGTCTGTCTTAGTCTGGAAGCTTTGCTGAAACTGGTTCAGCTTCACAGCAACCACAAGCTGCACATGAGGTGCATTGGCCTGGACTAGAACCTGGCTTTTTGGCATGGAAAGCGAGAATTCTACCGGTATCCTCGATGAATTTTACGGGGTAGGTAAATTTTTTCCATTCGTTTTAATCTAGTTTGTTAGAAATTCTTTGTGTGGTTCCTTGAAGGCGCCAGTGATTCTTCTTATATTTTGAGGGCCATGTTTACCTTTTAAGGTCATCATCAAATGAAGTAACCCTTTCCCCTGAAAGAAAACCAGACAACAAAAACTCAGCACACACTCAGACATAGTTTTAAGATTTAAAAATGTTGAGCTCAAACAGTCAAATGATTCGATTGGCAGAGCAGCTCCCCTACACCTTGTTTTCTTGAGCTGTTACTACAGATCTGGGATTTCCTTGCCGTGCTTGGAGAAGAGTGATTATTAAGCACAGGTCAGCAGGAGGGATTACTGCTAACTTGGTTCATGGGTGTTCAGCCTCTGGTAGTTTATGCTTCTTTCTCTACCCTTGACTTTACCTTGAGCTGTCACAGTGTTTTCAAGATCCATCTATTGAACTGGTCATAAAGACAAATCTATCAATAACAATCTACTTGCTTCAGTTCCACATGACTTTGAATTTATAGAATAAGAATACTTCTTTTTGTTAAATCACCTTTTAGTAAGGTACTTAAGTACTACGTGATGATTTTTATTTAGGCAATGTAGCCTAATAAGAGCCTAGACTCAGTGTTGGGCCCAGCCAGTTCTAGTCCTGGCTCTGTCATTTACTAGCTGTATGACCCTATGTCTCTGAGCCTCAGTTTCCTCATCTAAAAATGGATAATAATATCAATCTCAAGGGGTTTTGTAAGAATTAAAAGTGACAGGTGATGTAAGATGTTTTATCTCAGTATTTGGCACATCATCGGCACTCAATAAATGATAGATTCGACTTTAATCTACTCTTTTCCTAACCCTCTCTCAAGTTTCCTCTATCTGAAATACTGAACAGCCTCCTTTCCTTCATAATTCCAGAATTAGTTAGCTTTCATCCAGCTGGAAAGTAGCATTTACATATTAAGTCTACCTCGGTTTTCCCACACTAATCCCAAATAATTAAAGGAGTACCAACTGGATCATAAACTCAGAGGCAAATATGGCACCCAGTCTTGTGACAGAGTTCTCTTATGAAGTAGTCACACTGATGATCAAGAATATGTTTATTGTTGGCATTTTTAAATTAGCATAGGAACAAAAATGTGAAATTTAAAAAATTTTGTGGCTGTAACTACTGAAGCTATGATGATAAGGTTCAGTCTAAGAGATGTCACACCCCAGTAGTATAGTTCTGCCAGTTAGAGTTCAACAGCCAAATTATAATTCAGAAGGAATTTTATTCTTTACCTATGACTCTTGAGGGACATAAAAGGGATCCACTTCACATCCACCAGCAAAATTTCTGAGCTCTCCTTTTGTCTTCAAACTGCAGTGAAGCTGCATCAAAGAAGTTAATACCATTGCATGCTCTCTAAGCAGCAGTTTCACTTAAGGAAAACATCATTGTATTAAATTGTTGTTAATTAAATGTAAATTTGGCTTAGACAGTATGCACACTTTTTTTGAGTTTATGACTATGTAAGAGCGACAAGAATAAGGAGTTTATATCTAGTTATATATTTGTACATATTTAATTAACATTATGTAGAAAGTATCAGTGGACACTGAGGGGGTCCATGAGAATTTTTTCCATTGAAAAAGGTGTGTATCTTAACTTTGAGAAAAACTGCTCTACACCATTGCCAGAGGGCTCTTGCTAAATAAAAGATTATAATCATGTCTCTATCCTGATTAAATTTCTTTTTTTAGTTTTTGATTTTTTACTTATTTATTTTATTGTACTTTAGATGAACAAACTAGCTTCTCATTTAACAGTACACATATTGTTTCGTGACATTGGTTAACAACCCCACAAGTTGTCAACTCTCTCCCTTCTTGACCTTGGGTTCCCTATAACCAGCTTTCCTGTCCCCTCCTGCCTTTTAGTCCTTGCCCCTGGGTTGGTGTGTCCCTTTAGTCACGTTTTGTTTTATGGGCCTGTCTAATCTTTGGCTGAAGGGTGAACCTCAGGAGTGACTTCATTACTGAGCTAAAAGGGTGGCCGGGGGCCATACTCTTGGGATCTGATTAAATTTGTTGAATGGCTTCCTAGATTTTTTGTCTACAAGATTAAATCTAAACTGCTGTTCGTGGACTGTCAACTTTTCCTTTCCGATTTAGCCTCATCAACCTTTACTTACTGCCCTATTTCTCTCCTTCTCTCCCTCATTTTGTTCTCCAAAAGAACTGAACTCTTGTTCCCCTGCAATCCATCACTTTCTCCACTGCCTCTGTGCTTTGCACGTGTGATTCTCCGTGCTTGGCACACGTTCCCCCTGTGTCAGTCTGGCAAACTCCTATTCAGTCTCCAGATGTTAGCTTCAATACTGTCCTCTTTGACTAGCCCAGGCATACAGGTACAATCTGTGTTTATCCTTCCATTATTAATTAATTTACATAATCATTTATTCATCCATAGAAGTGAATGTGGAGGGAGGTATTACACAGCATGTAAAGGTGCTAGCTCTGGCATCACATTGCTTGGGTTTGAGTCACCACCTAAACATGTGACGCTTGGTAAATTGCTTTTCTCACACC
>NW_004443941.1:6404053-6411828 GCF_000243295.1 Trichechus manatus latirostris | reverse complement strand
GAAGACCAGTTAATACAACTATTATTCAAATTTATGCACTAACCACTAATGCCAAAGATGAAGAAACTGAAGATTTTTACCAAGTTCTGAAGTCTGTAATTGTTCAGACATGCAATCAGGATGCATTGATAATTACTGGTGATTGGAATGTGAAAGTTGGAAACAGGAAGGATCAGTAGTTGGAAAACATGGCCTTGGTGATAGAAAGGACGCTGGAGATCATGTGATAAAATTTTGTAAGACTGATGACCTATTCATTGCGAATACCTTTTTTTGATAACAACATAAGCAGTGACTATACATGGACTTCAACAGATGAGGTACACAGAAATCAAATCAACTACGTCTGTTGAAAGAGAAGATGGAGAAGCCCAATATCATCAGTCAGAACAAGGCCAGGGGCCGACTGCAGAACAGACCATCAATTCCTCATATGTAAGCTCAAGATGAAGTTGAAGAAAATTAAAACAAGTCCACCAGGCCAAAATATGACCTTGAGTATATCCCACCTGAATTTGGAGACCATCTCAAGAATAGATTTGAGGCATTGAACACTAATGACTGAAGACTAGATAAGTTGTGGGATGACATCAGGGACATCATACATGAAGAAAGCAAAAGGTCATTAGAAAGACAAGAGAAAGAAACAACCAAAATAAATGTCAGAAGAGACTCTGAAACTTGCTCTTAAACAGCCAGCAACTAAAGCGAATGGAAGAAATGATGAAGTAAAAGAGCTGAACAGAAGATTTCAAAGGACGGTCAAGAAGACAAAGTATCGTAATGAAACGTGCAAAGAACTAGAATTAGAAAACCAAAACAGAGGAACACGCTCGGCATTTCTCAAGCTGAAAGAACTGAAGAAAAAATTCAAGCCTGAAGTTTCAATATTGAAGGATTTTATGGGGAAAATATTGAACGAGACAGGAAGCATGATAAGAAGATGGAAAGAATACAGAGCCATTGTACCAAAAAGAATTGGTTGAGATTCAGCCATTTCAGGAGGTAGCATATGATCAAGAACTGATGGCATTGAAGGAAGAAGACCAAGCTGCACTGAAGGCATTGGTGAAAAACAAGGCTGCGGGAATTGATGGAATACTAATTGAGATGTTTTAGCAAACATATGCAGTGCTGGAGGTGCTCACTTGTCTATGCCGAGAAGTTTAGAAGACAGCTTCCTGGCCAACTGACTGGAAGAGATCCGTATTTGTGCCCATTCCAAAGGTAATCCAACAGAATGTGGAAATAATTGAACAATGTCATTAATATCACACATAAGTAAAATTTTGCTGATGATAATTAAAAAATGGTTGCAGCAGTTCATCAACAGGGAACTGCCAGAAATTCAAGCCAGATTCAGAAGAGGATGTGGAAGAAGGAATATCATTGCTGATGTTAGATGGATCTTGGGTGAAAGCAGAGAATACCAGAAGGATGTTTATCTGTGTTTTATTGACTATGCAAAGGCATTTGACTGTGTGGATCATAACAAATTATGGATAACATCGTGAAGAATGGGAATTCCAGAACACTTAATTGTGCTCATGAGGAACCTGTACATAGACCAAGAAGCAATCATTCGAACAGAACAAGGGGATACTGTGTGGTTTAAAGTCAGGACAGGTGTGCATCATGGTTGTATCCTTTCACCATACTGGTGGCACAGTGGTTAAGAGCTTGGCTGCTAACCCAAAGGTCGGCATTTCAAATCCCCCAGCCTCTCCTTGAAAACCCTATGAGGCAGTTCTACTCTTTCCTATAGTGTTGCTATGAGTTGGAATCGACTCAATGGCAGCGGTTTGGTTTTGGTTTATTCAATCTGTGTGCTGAGCAAATAATCCAAGCAGATGAACTATATGAAGAAGAATGGGGCATCCGGATTGGAGGAAGACACATTAACAACCTGCAATATGCAGATGACACAACTTTACTTGCTGAAAGTGAAGAGGACTTGAAGCACTTACTGATGAAGATCAAAGACTACAGCCTTCAGTATGGATTGCACCTCAACATAAAGAAAACAAAAATCCTCACAACTGGACCAATAACAGACATCATGATAAACGGAGAAAAGATTGAAGTTGTAAAGGATTTCATTTTACGTGGATCTGTGATCAACGCCCATGGAAGCAGCAGTCAAGAAATCAAACAACTTATTGTATTGGGCATATCTGCTGCAAAAGTCTTAAAAAGCAAAGATGTCACTTTGAGGACTAAGGTGTGCCTGACCCAAGCCATGGTATTTTCAGTTGCTTCATATGCATGTGAAAGCTATACAGTGAATGAGGAAGACCAAAGAAGAGTTGATGCCTTTGAATTACGGTGTTGATGAAGAATATTGAATATACCATGCACTGTCAGAAGAAGGAACAAATCTGTTTTGGAAGAAGTACAGCCAGAATGCTCCTTAGAACCAAGGATGGTTGAGACTTTGTCTCACATACTTTGGACATGTTATCAGGAGGAACCAGTCCGTGGAGAAGGACATCATGCTTGGTAAAATAGAGGGTCAGCGAAAAAGAGGAAGACCGTCAAGGAGATGGATTGACACAGTGGTTGCAAAAATGGGCTCAAGCATAACAAAGATCATGAGGATGGTGCTGGACCATTCAGTGGTTCGTTCTGTTGTACATGGGGTCGCTGTGAGTTCGGATGGACTTCAGGGCACCCAACAACAACAAGAACAGCAACAACTTGCTGCTGCAAGTTTTGGGAGGATCCAAAACCAAACCAAGCCAGTTGCCATCGAGTTGATTCTGACTCACAGGAGACTCCGTGTGGTGTAGAGTGAACTGCGCTCCATAATCTGTTACTGTGGAGTTGATTCCAACTCAAGGGGACCTCAACTTTTGACCTGTCTTTCTCTTGGTCTACTGAAATTTCCCTCCATCCCAATAAAAGAGAATCAGAATGGGGCTGCCTTAATTAGGGGAGCGTCTCTAAGTTGGTCAGATTTTAAAGAGCCAGGTTCAGTACCATCCCTTGTTCTCATGGGTGTTTCTCCAATCTCCGTTACGTTTACTTTTTACTTCTGTCACCACTGATCATTGTCATTTTTCCTGGTGGATGGATTTTTCTGGACTGGCTACACTCTGGATGCCTTCATACATTGTCACAGACTGGCTCAGAGAAAGTTTTACAGATTTGTAATAAATAGGATCAGTTTACAAACCGACTTTTGCATGTGTTTGTAAATCTTTAGGATCTCTAACCGGAGCCCTGGTGGCGCAGTGGTTAAGAGCTACAACTGCTAACCAAAAGGTCAGCAGCTGGAATCCACCACCCGCGCCTTGGAAACCCTGTGGGGCAGTTCTACTCTGTCCTGTTGGGTCGCTATGAGTCGGAATCACTCCAGGGCAACAGGTTTGGATGAGTCAGAATTGATTTGATGGCAAAGGGTTTAACTAAATGAACACCCCACTGGATTGTTATTTAAATTTTCACCTTGGTTAATTGGTCTTAGGACGGTGGGACCCTTGTTCCTTCTCACAAAACAAAAGTTTCGTTAAAGTCAGCATGAATGAACAGTCATTGAGCGCAAAAGCCTGACTTTGCCAACTCTGCTAGCATTCAAAGTCAAATTTGTTCAGACCATTATGGTTTATATTAAGTCTGTCATTTGTAATTAACGTGGATTAAAATTTGAAGGTGATTTTTGGAGTTGTTTTTGGTTGATTATGCTAGTGGTAGTTTCAGACCACATTCACATTTTCTCATGTTCCTTAAAATTGTTCTGTGCTTTCTTAAGAGAACAATTATGTCTTTGATCTGGTTTTGGAATAGGCTGATTTTAGTTTTAGCTCAGGAACAATGTGGAAGCCGTCCCTCGCTTTATTTTCTCTCTCACACAAATGGCTGATCAGGAGAGAAGCAATCCATACATTTGAGTTCTGGCTCAAGGCGATAATCTTGATCCAAATTCCGAGTGTCTTGGAGTCACTTAATGTTTTGTACTAAAATACACTTACTGTGTCTTAGACGTGAAACACGTGGCTGTGCAGACAGATGTGAGCTGTTGTTGAT
Source organism: Trichechus manatus latirostris (assembly GCF_000243295.1). NCBI lineage: Eukaryota > Metazoa > Chordata > Mammalia > Sirenia > Trichechidae > Trichechus > Trichechus manatus. Next base: position 6,407,802 of record NW_004443941.1, on the reverse strand, counting down.
AAATGGGCTATTGTGTACAAACCAAATCCGTTGCTGTTGAGTTGATTCTGACTTCTGGTGACCCTGTAGGACAGAGTAGAACTTCCCCATAGGGTTTCCAAGGAGCAGCTGGTGGATTCAAACTACTGAAACTTTTGGTTATCAGATGAGCTCTTAACCACTGCGCCACCAGGGCTCTGTTAACCCTCATTAAAATCACAAGCCTTTAGCTTCTCACAGCTTGTTCTCTCTTAAAGAGACGCTTGATGGTCAAGGTCATGCACTATTCCTTGAAGTGTTTACATTTCAAATAAAACCTCTTTTGTGATTATATACATGCATCAGTCTCAGGAAAGACAGATGGCTTTGAAGTTGAGTAATACTATCAGCTGTACTATTTTGTTGTCTTTTTCAGCCTTTCATATATTTTCAAAAATTAGCAAGTTCACAGAAATTCTGTTTGGGCTTCCACATTTGTATTTTTTCTTCCTTTTAACAACCCTCATCTATTCTTTTTGCTCCCCATATGCATCATCCTCATTACCACCAAACATTTATGGAGCCTGTACCATCATGTGGGAAAACACAGCTATTTCTCTAGTAAGTACCTGCACATTTTCCCCTTAATTCCAGAATCCTATGGACTGCAAACAAGGAAATACCAGTGTGAAGCAGGCATATGGGATTTCTTTTAGGCTGTTGCCTGATCCTCGTTAAAAAACCCATTGCCGTTGAGTCCATTCCAACTCATATCGACCCTATAGGACAGAGTAGAACTGCCCCATAGAGTTTCCAGGGAGCGCCTGGATTTGTACTGCTGACCTTTAAGTTAGCAGCTGTTGCTCTTAACCACTACACCACCAGGGTTTTGTGATCCTCATTAGGCTTCCTTTAATTTGGGTTGGCCTTAGATACATAGCTTAGTTTCATTTTTCATGACTGGTTTACTTTACCCTCCCTACCAAAGCTTAACTCCACACCTACCCACCATTTTCCTATGGAAAACTGTGTTTTAGTTTTTGTCTTTAGTTTTTTGTTGATTTGATTGTTAAGAAAGTATACTTCAATACTTCATTCAAACCTTGGATTACCTTGATGAAGAGGTAAATTTGAAAGTGGCACTTAACGTATTGAAGTTCAACAATAATTTGTTGAGTATGTTGGGTGCAGGCATTGTGTTAACCGTTTTCACATTTATTATTTTATTTGTTGGGACTAGGAATCACGGTCATGCAGACTTGGTCTAATATAAACTCATGACCTAGGTGTTATGGGGAATTCAAAAGAATGGAAGACTTTGCTCTCTCTTGAGAAAAAATTTGCAAAGAGGCATACAAATATAGAGAGATTATATTTTGAGATACTGTTATTGGATTGGATTGTGTCCCCCAAAATGATATGTTGAAGTCCTAACCCCTGGTGCCCGTGAATGTAACCTTGTTCAGAAATAGGGTCTTTGAAGATGTTGTCAGTTAACATGAGCTCGTACCAGGGTGGGTCCTGATGAGCTATAAGTGGTGTCCTGTAAAAGAGGAGAAGAGACAAAGGGAGGGAGGATGGCTACGTGACAACCGAGTCATGCTGCAACTGCACGCCAGGGAGTGCCTGAGGATACCAGAAACCAGGAGAGACAAGGGAGGCTCTTCCCCTAGAGCCTCCAGGGAGAAAATGGCCCTGCCAACACCCTGAATTTGACTACTAGCCTCTAGAGCTCAGAAACGCAGTGAACTTAGACTGGACGTGATAGAGACCGAATGAAATTAAGTAAGGCCGTCGTATTACTGGGATTCTCTCGGCAGGAAATGGGCCAGTAGAGCTGCTCAGCTACGAATGAATATCTGTAGACCTTCAAGAAAGGAAAGGATGATCCCAAGAGAAGTTCAGAGGCTGGCAGGGCTGCCGGCAAGGCTAGAGGAGAGTGGGGGTAAGGCCGCTGTCTCCTCGGTTTTGGTGGCGGGGCTCTCCTCAGGGAAGAAGACTTCCCCTGCAATCTCCTATGGGTAAGGCGAATGGGACCCTGCCGTCCAGGTGGCCCCAGAGAACAGAGGATTATCTTCAATTCTTGAAATCTAATGGAATTTGTCCTGCTGGTTCTGACTTGCTTTGGAATCATGACCCCTTCTTTCCCTCCATTTTATCCCTTTTGGAATGAAATGTCTGCTCTATGCCTGCAATGCTATTGTAGTTTGGAAGCGGAAGAAAAATTTTGTCCCAGGATGGACCATGTGCAGATTCTCACCCACACCTGATTTAGATGATTTAGAACATGAGATTTTGGACTTAGAGATGATGCTAGAATGGGTTGAAAGTTTTGAGTATACTGGGATAGGGTAAATGTACTTTGCATGTGTGAAGGGCATGAGTTTTGAGAGGACAAAGGGTAAAGAATTTAACTGTGGAGTAAAGAATTTAACTTTACTCAAGATAATTTGGTCTTGGAATCCCTGGATTGTGTAAACGCGGTTAACACACTTTGCTGCTAACTGAAAGGTTGGCAGTTGGAGTCCACCTGGAGGCACCTCAGAGGAAAGGCCTGGTGATCTACTTCTGAGAAACCAGTCATTGAAAACCCTATGGAGCACAGTTCTACTCTGAACGCATGGGGTTGCCGTGAGTTGGAGTTGACTCCATAGCAACTGATAATTTGGTCTTTGTCATTGGTTCTTGAGAGGTAACTTTAAATCCTTGAGATTCCTGAGTAATTGGGTGCCTTTGTTATCTAGGAGCCTTGGTGGGTCAGTGGTTAAGAGCTCAACTGCTAACCAAATGGTCAAAAGCTCGAATCCACCAGCTGCTCCTTGGAAACACTATGGGGCAGTTCTACTCTGTCCTTTAGGGTCACTATAAGTCGAAATCGACTTGATAGCAACGGAGTTTTGTTATCTAGGTCTCCAGATCACATGTGAGAGTTTATGTTAATGAGGTGACTCAGGTAGGGGCTGGCTAGGCCAGAAAGACAACTTTGTGATATCAGCCAAATTGGGGGATGGGGGAGAGACATGATTCAATCAATCCTACCTACATAGGGAGGCCCCAAATAAAGGCTCTGGACACGGAAGCTCCATGGGCTTCCTGGTTGGTGACAGACATCGATGTACATGGAAGGGTAGTGCATCCTTTGGGACATGGACGGCCTGTACTGGGAACCCTCCCAGACCTCACCCTATGCGTCTCTTCATTTGTATCCTTTTTGCTATACAAGCAGTCCCCAACTTAGAACGGGGTTCCATTCTGTTGACTCTATCATCAGTCAGTTCTGACGTAAGTCAGATACCTCAGTTTTGTTTTTTTAGTTTCCACTATTATTGCCTTTTATTATCAGTATCTTTACAAGTTCTATCTTTATTTGTCTTTAGGGGGGTTGGAAACATAAACCTACAGATATATCTTCATAGAAACATACATACATACATAAAAAAATACACAAATCATAAAAATTTACTCCAAAGATGAAGAAGAGTTGGATGACACTGGCATTTTGTCAGTTATGGTAATAACTCCACTTGTGGAGGGTTCTGGATCATCTGGATTGTCCCTAGGAATAGGAATGGTGTTTCTAGTAAGAAAATTGGAGTTGTCTGTATGGTCCTTTTCTTTTTTTCTTCATGTATTTTGTGGTAACATCTCACTGCTTCCCAAACCTGCCTGTCAACTTTGGCAAAGCAATCAGTGTTTGGGTCTATGTTTTCCAGCAACTGAAACCCCTGATTTAGTTTAGAAAAAAACTTCAGCTAATCCTTTTACTGTAAAATTTTTTTTTTTTTTTTTTT
>NW_004443941.1:6392272-6403953 GCF_000243295.1 Trichechus manatus latirostris | reverse complement strand
TTTTTGTATAATTTCTAATTGTGAATTTATTTTGGCATTTTGTTCCTGCATCATCTTCCTGAATTCTTCCAATTTTTTGTCTGTATTTTCCATTTGTAAAATTTTTTGACAGTGAATTAGGCTGGGTTCTCTAGAGGAGCAAAACCAGTGAAGTGTATATATAAATATATGTAGAGAGATTTATTTCAAGGAAATGGCTCATACAGTTGCGGAGGCTGGCAAGTCCCAAATCCATGGGTCAGGCATCAGGCTGGAGGCTTCTCTTGACTCATGTAGTTGCAGGGGCTAACGAACCCAAAATCTGCAGGTCAGGTGGCAGGCTGCTGGCTCATGTCTCTAGAACCAGAGGTCAGAGAATGACAAGTTGGATGCAGGATGGAAAGAGAGCGAGCTTTGCCAGAACATCCATATATGCTGAATGCAGGCCATACCCCCAGGGAAACTCCCCTTTCAACTGATTGGCTGCTCATATCAGATCACAAAAGGGAGGATGATTACATAATACCTGCCAAACCACTGAGCATCATGGCCTAACCAAATTGACATATAACCTTAACCATCACAGACAACTTCTCTCCTTCCTCATTATTTCCTTCTTCTTCAAAGTTCATTAAGTCCTGATCTGTCAATTCCCTTCTTTGTGATCTACGAACTGTTCCATATCAGCGATACCAAGTTCTAAATTCAGTGTTCTTGCCACATGGATGATTTTTCTACTAATGTCTTCCATGATATTATCCTGATCAAATGCTTGACATGTTCACATAACTCAGCAATTTTTTGCATAATCCCCTGCATGCATTTTCCTGTAACTTCCTCCCAGGAAGATGCAGTGTTCCAGATACACTGAAGAATATTATAATTCTTCCAGAAATCATGTAATCTCACTGTACCTCCATCTGTTGCAGCTATTGCCTGAGCAAATGTAGTCCCTAGGTAGTATGCCTTGAAGGTGGCAATTGCACCTTGATCTGTAGGCTGAATCACAGCTGTCGTATTGGGAGGTAGATACAGCACTTTCACATCTTGATTTAGATCATCTACATGAGGAGGGTGTCCTGGGGCATTATCAAGTAACAGCTGTCAGGCACGTGCAGTACAATTGTCGTATGTCATTAGAGTTGAACATTGCCCAACTTTCTATCGATTATGACTCGCAATACCGACACTGACTTTTCTGTAGACCAGACGCTAGCCTTCTGTATGTCAGTTTTTTGAACAGTAAATCATAACATTGAACATCTGCGAGTGAACATTTGAGAATGATAACATCAGCAGATTACACACTGCAACATTGTATGTAGTACATAGAGCATATTACTAATGATAAGATGTACAAAACCCCAACAACAAAACAACCTAAACAGAGGGTGGTAAGTGAAGTTCGTTGTAACTCAGATATGTCTTAATTCGGGGATTACCTGTAATGAAGTTGTAGTTACAAGTATAGTTCTTACTGTGAGTTCTGTGAGTCGTTCTAGTGAATTATCAAACCCAAGAGAGTGTGGAATCCAGTAGGTCTGTAGTGAGGGTGTCAGCTCATGCCTGGCATCTCAAGTCTTGGGCCTATTCGGCAGTCTGGAGGACTGCGCCCTTTAACTTGTGGGCTCTGACCTAGCTCAGAGTGGTTAGGGCCAAAGGAAGAAGTGCCGCATGGGAAGTTGGTGTCAGAATTGAACAGAGAAGTGAAAAGTGAGGAATTTTATGTTGATGATTATCCTCACAGTTTATGTCAGAAAAAGTGGATTTAATATATCCTTCTAAAATCAAAAACCAAACCGGTTTCCGTTGCGTCAATTCTGACTCATCGTGACCCTATATAGTCCCCCCAAGAATTTACCTTTAAGTCCTGACTCTGGTACCTGTGAATATGAGCTTGTTTGGAAATAGCATCTCTGAAGGTGTTATCAGTTAGGTTAACATGAGGTCGTACTGGAGTAGTGTAAGTCCTAATCCCATCTGAGTGCTGCCTTATAAAAAGAGGAGAAGAGGCACAGAGAGACACACAAGGGGAAGATGGTCATGTGAAATACAGATTCCAAATGATGGAGGTCTAAACTAGGGTATTGGAAGTTGGCTGGCGAAGAGTGGACAGATTCAAGAGATGCGTCAGAGGTAGAATTGATAGGACTTGGTGATACAGTGGATATGGGGGGCGGGGAGAAGGAGAGGGAAGAGTCAAATATGGCAAGGCATGGACAATTGTATCTGTGTTAGAGATGTCTGAGGAAGGCCAGATTTTGGGGGAGAAGTTTCAGGTTTGGTCGTTGTTAGGATTGAATTGTGTCCCCCAAAATTTGTATCGACTTGGCCAGGCCGTGATTCCCAGTATTATGTGGTTGTCCTCCATTTTGTGATCTGATGCAATTTTCCTATGTGTTGTAAATCCTAACCTCTATGATATTATTGAGGCAGGATTAGAGACACTTATGTTAATGAGGCAGGACATAATCTACAGGATTAGATTGCATCTTGGGTCAGTTTCTTTTGAGATACAAAATAGAGAATCGAGAAGAGAGGAGAGGGACCTCATTACCAGCAAGCAAGAAGAGCCAGGGGTGGAGCACGTGCTTTGGACTCTTGGGGACCTTTGCTTAGTCACAATGATAAAGGGAGGAGGAGTGAGTTAGGTGATGGAGGTTTGAGGGTGTTAGTGGCATTTAGTAGGCAGGGACCAGGGATGCTAAACAGACTGCAATGCATTAAACCATCCTGCAAACACAGAATTGTTATGCTCCAAATTCAATAATGTCTCCATTGAGAAACCATATATTTAGTCCATACTGATGTTTCTTATCTATAAATAGCAGTTTAGTAATAAATTAATTAATTAATTTATGTATTCATTCTTTAAAAATTTTTAGCACCTCCTCTGTGCTCAGCTGCTAACTGAAAGGTCAGCAGTTTGAACCCACCAGCCATTCCATGGGAGAAAAGACCACATAAAAGTTACAGCCTAGGAAACCCTATGGGGCAATTCTACTCTGTCCTATAGGGTCACCATGAGTTGGAATGGACTCGATGGTACACAACAATATGTACTAGGTACTGAAGATACAGCAGACAAGATATTGACTTTCCATAATGTTATGGAGCTGACACACTAGAGGAGGAAGAAAACGTTAAACATCAGTATGACTATCTTCATTATCTAGTGCTGCTATAACAGAAATACCATGAGTAGATGGCTTAACAAACAGAAATTTATTCTCTCACAGTCTGGGAGGCTAGGAGTCTGAATTCAGGGTACAAGCTCCGGGGGAAGGCTTTCTCTCTCTGTCAGCTCTGGGGGAAGGTCCTTGTCATCAATCTTCCTCTGGATCTAGGAGCTTCTCGGCACAGGAACCCTGGGTCCAAAGAAAGCACTCCATTCCTGGCTCTTCTTTCTTGGTATTCTGAGGTTCGTATCTCTCTGCTTGCTTCCTTCTCCTTTTATCTCTTGTAAGATAAAAGATGATGCAGGCCACACCCCAGGGAAACTCCCCTTACATTGGATCAGGGCTGTGACCTGAGTAAGGGTGTTGCATCCCACCCTAATCCTTTTTTAACATAACCTAAACTTTCCTTATTAACCATAGGCAGAGATTAGGGTTTACAACACATAGGAAAAAAATCACTGAAGGCATTGGCGATAAACGAGTCTCCAGAAACTGATGGAATACAAATTAAGATGTTTAAAAAATGGATGCAACACTGGAAGTGCTCACTTGTCTATGCCAAAAAATTTGGAAGACAGCTACCTGTCCAACTGACTGGAAGAGATCCATAGTTGTGCCCATTCCAAAGAAAAGTGAGCCAACAGAATGTGGAAATAGTCGAACAATATCATTAATATCACACACAAGTAAAATTTAGCTGAAGATAATTTAAAAATGGTTACAGCAGTACATCAACAGGGAACTGCCAGAAATTCAAGCTGCATTCAGAAGAGGACATGGAATGAGGGATATCATTGCTTATGTCAGATGAATCTTGGCTGAAAACAGAGAATACTAGAAAGATGTTTACCTGTGTTTTACTGACTTTGCAAAGGCATTTGACTGTGTGGATCGTAACAAATTATGGATAACGTTGCAAAGAATGGGAATTCAGAACACTTAATTGCGCTCCTTCAGAACCTGTGCATAGTCGAAGAGGCAGTTGTTCAAACAGAAAAAGAGAATACTGCGTGGTTTAAAATCAGGAAAGGTGTTCGTCAGGGTTGTATTCTTTCACCATGCTTATTCAATCTGTATGCTGAGCAAATAATCTGAGAAGCTGGATTATATGAAGAAGAACGCAGCGTCAAGATTGGGGGAAGACTCATTAACAACCTGCAGTATGCAGATGACACAACCTTGCTTGCTGAAAGTGAAGAGGACTTGTATCACTTACTGATGAAGATCAAAAACTACAGCCTTCCATATGGATTAAACCTCAACATAAACAAAACAAAAATCTTCATAACTGGACTAATAAGCAATATTATGCTAAACAGAGAAAATATTGAAATTGTGAAGGATTTCATTTTACTTGGACCCACACTCAACGCTCATGGAAGCCACAGTCAAGAAATCAGATGACGTATTGTATTAGGCAACTCTGCTACAGAAGACCTTTTTAAAGTGTTAAAAAGCAAAGATGTCACTTTGAGGACTAAGGTGCACCTGACCCAAGCCATGGTATTTTCAGTCATCTCATATGCATGTGAAAGCTGGACAGTGAATAAGGAAGACTGGAGAAGAATTGATACCTTTGAATTATGGTGTTGGTGAAGAATATTGAGTATACCACGAACTGCCGAAAGAACGAACAAGTCTATCTTGGAAGAATTACCGTCAGAGTACTCCTTGGAAGCAAGGATGGCAAGACTTCATCTCACATACTTTGGACACATTATCAGGAGGGACCAGAGAGAGAGATTTATCTCAAGGCGACAGCTCACGTGGTTAGGCTGGCAAGTCCGAAGTCCATGGGTCAGGCGTCAGGCTGGAGGCTTCTCCTGACTCAAATAGCTGCAGGGGCTGATGAACCTAAGTTCCGCAGACCAGACAGCAGGCTACTGGCTCACAGGCTGTGGAGGCTGATGAATCCAAGATTGGCAGGCAAGACAGCAGGCTGCTTGCTCACAAGCTGTGGAGGCCAAGGAATCCCAAGATCGGTAGGCAATACAGCAGGCCACTGACTCAAGTCCCAAGAGCTTGAGGTCAGATGATAACGATCCAGATGCAGGATCCAGAGCGAGCAAAAGTCAGTGAGCTTTGGCAGAACATCCGTATATATTGGATGCAGGCCACATCCCTGAGGAAACTCCCCTTTCAACTGCTTGGCTGATTACGTCAGATCACATCATGGAGGTGATTACATTATATCACGCAATGAAGGATAACTACATCATTATATAACTGTCAGACTACATCATTACATAACTGCCAAACCACTGAGAATCATGGCCCAGCCAAGTTGACACACAACCTTAACAATCCCACTTCCTCTCCATATGGAAGTTCTATAACTACACCACTCATTCCACCTTTTGTTTTGAAGTTGTCGCTGTTTACAACTTAATATCTCTGGTTCCCTGTAATCAGTTCTGTAGCTTTATTTTGCTTTTGTAAAGTGTTTGTCTGGCTTGGTATCTGGGTGATGCTGTCATGTGTCTTTATCTCAGGTTGTTGTCTGATGTCTTTGGTTTTCTATCCAAAGGACTCCCTATAATATTTCTTGTAGGGCTGGTCTGGTAGTTACAAATTCCCTTAATTTCTCCTTATCTGTGAATGTGCTAATTTTACCCTCATTTGTGAAAGACTGTTTTGCTGGTTATATGATTCTTGGTTGGCAGTTCTTTTGTTTCAGGGCTTTGTATATGTCATCCCATTGCCTTCTTGCCTGCATGGTTTCTGATGAGAAGTCATTGCTTAATCTTATCGAGCTCTCTTTGTAAGTGAAGTTTGCTTTTCATGAGTTGCTCTCAAAATTATTTCTTTCTTTTCAGTCCTAGAAAGTTTATTTATGATATGTCTTGGTGAATTTCTTTTGGAGTCTATCCTGTGTGGGATTCATTGAGCTTCTTGGATCAAAATTTTCCCATCTTTCATGATATTTGGGAAGTTTTCTGCCATTATATCTTCAAAAATTCTCTCTGTACCCTTTTTTCTCTCTTCCTCTTCTAGGATACCTAATATCTGTGTATTATTTCTCTTGATGGCGTCCCACACAACACTTAGGCTTTCTTTATTTTTCTTCAGTCTTTTTTTCTGATTGTTCCTCAAACAAATTAATATCAAGTGATTTGTCATCTATTTTGCTGTTCTTTCTTCCATTGATTTAATTCTACTTCTGTGTTTTTCCATTAAGTTGTTTATTTCTGATATTTTATTTTTAAGCTTCTGAATTTCTAGCTGTTTTTGTATGGTTTCTATTTCTCTGTTGAGTTTGTCATTTTGTTCTTGTATTGTTTTCCTGAATTCCTCTAGGTTTTTTCCTGTGTTTTCCTTGATCTCTTTGAGGAGCCTAAATGTTAGTCTTTTGAATTCCTTATAAGATAGTTCTATTATCATTTGTTCCTCAGAAAGCTTTTCTGTCTCTTTATTTTGCTCTCTTAATTGAGCCACTTATCCTATTTCTTTATATTTGTAATTGCCTGCTGTCTTCGAGATATTAAGCTTCTATTTTGTTTGTTTATATATTTCTTTGTATATTTGTTTAACTTTTTTGTATTGTTTTGATATATCTGGAACTTAGCTTTTTCCCTTTCTCTTTATATTGTCTACCTTCCTTTGTATTGTTTTAATTGATGTTGCTTTATAGTATTGGTCTGTATACGACTATGATGTTGCTGGTTGGTTGGGAGTAATTTTCTCTCACTGGTTGGTATAATGAGTCACGTACACAACAGGGATTTTAATAATAAAAGAATTTAAAAATAGATGTAAGTATATTTACTTATTAAATGCTAAAAATAATAAGTTATATCAAAACTGACAAACGTCTCTGTTTTCTGTACAGTTTACTCACTTAGAAGTCTCATTCTCCTCTTTAGCCTTTGGCTTTGTCCTGGCAGTTTTGCTTGCCGCACACCTCATAAACACCCAAGGTAAATTTAAGAGCAAAAGAATGGTAAATAAAGAATGGAGTAGTCAGCCATTTCAGGAAAGCGGCTCTGTGTCCTATACTTTATCCACATTTTCTCTACCCGTTCGGCATTAGCTCCCTATCACAATCAAATTGTTAAACTATCAATCCCTTTATATCCTATTTTATGAAAATTAGCACTTTCAGAAAAATGGTTCCATCTATTCCCCCAATGATATAGAATGCTACCTTTGTTATATGTTAAATTACAGAAAATTGTATTTTTAAAAACTTCTCCAGAAGATTCTGATAGGCGGCTGGTTTTGTGTACGATGATTATGGATAATGTAAAGACACATACTGTAAGCTGCAGTTCCTTCTCTCTAGCGAATTACAGTCCCGGGAGCAAGATGGAATGCAACATTTATTGACTGTACGAGGCACTGAGCTAGGAGGAGGAGCTGCAAAGACAGCTAAGTCATGATCTTTGCCCTTAAGTCTACTAATGGGAGAGACAAACACATAACCAGATAATTAAAAAAGAAAAAAGTCAAGTGCTATGACAGAAGCCCCACCACCTGTCTGTCGTACTGTGGTGGTTTGCGTGTTGCTGTGATGCTGGAAGCTATGCCACTGGTATTTCAAATACCAGCCATCAGGGTCACCCATGGTGGACAGGTTTCAGCAGAGCTTCCAGACTAAGACAGGCTGGAAGAAAAAGGCCTGGTGACCTACTTCTGAAAATCAGCCAATGAAAACCTATGAATCACAACAGAACATTGTCCAGTACAGTGCTGGAAGATGCAAACATACCAACAATCATGAAGATGGTGCTGGACTAGGCATTGCTTCCTTCTCTTATGTATAAGATCAGCATGAGTCAGAGTTGGCTTGACAACACCTAACAACAATGACAACAAATTATGGAAGCTTTTTGGCCAGACTGCTGAGGATTCTAGGGAGAAGGTTCTTGGGGAAGATGAACTTTGAGCTGAACTGGAATAATGGGTATGACTTCACCCGGTGGAAACACAGGGCTGAGGGTTTCAGGGACCACTGTGGGCACAGCCAGTTACATCCTGCATGAATGGTACCCCCAGGGTTAATACAACAGGGAGGGAGGCCTTGGAGTGACAAAATGGGAAGAGAAGATCCAGGCAGAACAAAGGCCGAGAAGTATGAAATGACAATGTGTTCAGGGAACTGGCATCTGTTTGAAATTATTAGACTGTAAAATGAAGGTGGAGAGTGGAAGGATGCAAATATAGAGGATGAGGATGATTCTGTGTTAGGGATCTTGGCGTGTTCTTTGTGGGTTTGAGAACTATAATTAGTTGAGTGACATGGAGATTTGGATTTCAAAAAGTGTTTCATGTGGCAATGTGGAGGATACATCTGAGGGGGTAAGATCAGAGGGCAAGAAAAGAGTTAGACTAATTGCAACAGCCTGTGAGTGACGAAGGACATTGCAAAAGGGGTTTGGTGGGAGTGAATGCTAGAGGTGTTCAGGGGGTATAAAATTTGGTCTCTGGTTGAAGGTAAGGGGTAAGGGCACAGGACGAGCAGTCTAAGATGACTCCCAGGTTCCTGAGAAGTTTGGACAGTGAGAGAAGATGATGTAGGTTTTGGTCATGCAGAGTTTGAGATGCTTGCTAACCACCTATGTGGTTTGTCCTGTAACAAACAAGGTTGTTTGTTCTGTAGCACAAGGCTGAAAATAATAAATGGCACATTATTGTTGTTGTCATTGTTAGGTGCTGTCAAGTCGGTTCCAACTCATCACAACCCTATAGGACACAGTAGAACCATAGGGTTTCCAAGGAGCAGCTGGTGGATTTGAACTGCCGAACTTTTGGTTAGCAGCTGAACTCTTAACCACTATGCCACCAGGGCTCCAAATGGCACATAGGAAGTAAAAATAAAATTCAGAGAAGGAGAAATAATGTGTAGTTCGCAGAATTAGGAAAGATAGAAGGTGGCGTTTGATCTTGGCCTTGAAGGATTGATAAGATTTGGATCTGGGAGAAGAAATGTCTAAGCAAAGGCATGGACACCCTCGAGATAGTCATATTATACAGTGATATACGTATGGACAAGTTTTTAAAATTTATATAAGCCTGAGTTTCCTCATGTGTAAAGTGGGAACAATAGTACTTAACCTCATAGGATTTTGTGAAATAATGTGTGTGGATTACTTAGCAAAATCCCTGGCACTTAAGTGCTTAATGAATGTTTGCTATTATTATCTGTAATATAACCAGTTACCATTGAGTCATTTCTGACTGATGGTGACCCCATGTGTGCCAGAATAGAACTGTGCTCTATAGGATTTTCAATGGCTGATTTCTTGGAAGTAGATCACCAGGCCTTTCCTCTGAGGTACCTCTGGGTGGACTCAAACCTCCGACGTTTTGGTTAGCAGCCAAGTATGTTAACTGCTTACACCACCCAGAGACTCCTTTCTGTAATATAGCTTCCTTCTATTTTCATAACAGCATTCTCCAAAATCTCTCTCTCTGTTATGGATTGACTTGTACCATCCCCCCTCCGCGGCCAAATATGTGTCAATTTGGCTAGGCCATGATTCCTAGTATTGTGTGATTGTCCACCATTTTGTCATCTGATGTGATTTTCCTACCTCCATGTTGTTAATGAGACAAGACTCAATCTATAAGATTAGGTTGTGTCTTAAGTCAGTTTCTTTTGAGATATAAAAGAGAGAAACGAGCAGAGACATGGGAACCTCATATCACCAAGAAACAAGAGCCAGGATCCTGGGGTCCCTGTGCTGAGAAGCTCTTCGACTGGGGAAGATTGATGACAAGGACCTTCCCCCAGAGCTGACAGAGAGAGAAAGCCTTCCCCTGGAGCTGGCACCCTGAATTCAGACTTCTAGCCTGCTAGAGTGTGAGAAAATAAATTTCTCATTGTTAAAGCCGTCCACTTGTGGTACTTCTGTTACAGCAGCCATAGATGACTAAGACACCATCTGCTTGTGGTACTTCTGTTATAGCAGCACTAGGTGACTGAGACACTCTCCTTCTGTCACTCCTGTTATCTATATAGTAAAATCTGCAAAAGCCAGAACCTGTGTAAGGCGGAACACCTGTCAGAGAAGGAAAACTCAAACATTTTCCACCAATAGTGATAAAAAGTGGTAAGTTGCACCCTGTCAAAGGTGGAAAACTTATGAGACCTGGAAAAACAAGCAGTCCCGTCAAGTTCTGGCTCTCACAGGTTTCACTGTATTTGTCTTCAATACCCAAAAACACTCACTGACTTCAAAAAGATAGAAATCTCACTCGTTATTCAGCCTTTGGACAATGGAGATTTCAGCCTCCACCAGGGGGCGTTCAGGTGTTACTTAATTCACTTCTTCCGGTTTTTGGGACCTCCTTTGTAACAAACTGTAAAATGGAATTTTTATTTTTTGTATTTGTAGGTGAAGTTAATTAGAAATTTTTGGATTAATATATCTCCAGCATTTTAAGGTTTGAGTATATCTTGCTGTTTTCCTTCCAGATTAAAAGTAATTACCCAAGTGACTTTTAACAGCACCCCTTCCAAAAAACAAACAAGAAAGAAAATGTCGAAACTCCAGCCACCCCAAAGCTGTTGTTTATTTTTCAGAAAACGCTTCCAGTCCTGGTTCATTACAGGTCTGGGAGCCACGTTTCCATCCCCATCTCATTCACCTACTTTGGCACCCAAGTTAAGTGTGGGGTGGGGCCTGGGTGAGAGGGACCTCAGCTTTAGGGCGTTGGTATAAGGTGTTGACATTCTCGGGAGCCCTGCTTCCCGGGACGGCCCTGCCTTCTACAGGACAAGGCCAGTGGTTTTCAGAGTGCGGTTCCCCCACCAGCAACATCAGCATCACCTGGGAATTTGTAAGAATGCAAATTCTTGGGCTCCACCCGGGTTTTCGGATCTACTGAGTCAGCAACTCTGGGGGCGGGGCCCAGCAGTCTGTTTTAACAGGTGACCCTGATGCGGGTTATAGTTTGAGATCCACTAGGCTAGCTTTAAGGGGTCGTCGAGGCGCAGTAGTTGAGCCCTCAGCTTCTAACTGAAAGGTCGGTGGCTTGAACCCTCCAGCTGCTCTGTGGGAGAAAAGATCTGCTTCCGTAAAGACCGCTACCTTGGAAACCCTGTGGGACAGTTTCGCTCTGTCCTGTATAGGATCACTATGAGTCAGAATCGACTTGATGGCAACGGGATATAGGGATATAGGATCACTGTGAGTCGGAATCGACTTGATGGCAACGGGATATAGGATCACTGTGAGTCGGAATCGACTTGATGGCAAAGGATATAGGGATATAGGATCACTGTGAGCTGGAATCGACTTGATGGCAACGGGATATAGGGATATAGAATCGCTGTGAGCCGGAATCGACTTGATGGCAATGGGATATAGGGATATAGGATTGCTGTGAGTTGGAATCGACTAGATGGCAACGGGATATAGGGATATAGGATCACTGTGAGCCGGAATCGACTTGATGGCAACGGGATATAGGATCGCTGTGAGCTGGAATCGACTTGATGGCAACGGGATATGGGGATATAGGATCGCTGTGAGTCGGAATCGACTTGATGGCAACGGGATATGGGGATATAGGATCGCT
>NW_004443941.1:6354753-6392049 GCF_000243295.1 Trichechus manatus latirostris | reverse complement strand
TCGACTTGACGGCAACGGGATATAGGGGTATAGGATCGCCGAGAGCCGGAATCGACTTGACGGCAACGGGATATAGGGGTATAGGATCGCCGTGAACTGGAATCGACTTGACGGCAACGGGATATAGGGATATAGGATGGCCGTGAGCTGGAATCGACTTGATGGCCACGGGATATAGGGGTACAGGATCCCCGTGAGCCGGCGTCGACTCGGTGGCAAGGGGATATAGGGGTGTAGGGTCGCCGTGAGCTGGAATCGACTTGACGGCAACGGGATATAGGGATATAGGATCGCCGTGAGCCGGCGTCGACCTGACGGCCACGGGATATAGGGATATAGGATCGCCGTGAGCCGGAATCGACCTGACGGCCACAGGATATAGGGGTACAGGATCGCCGTGAGCCGGCGTCGACCCGACGGCCACGGGATATAGGGGTATAGGATCGCCGTGAGCCGGCGTCGACTCCACAGCAGATTTTAGTGTTTTGGTTTTAGGCTGGACACTTGGTCCTCACAAGGCAAACTGCTTTGGGGGCTGTTAGAGCCTCGGGATTATTGGTTAGTCCCTCCTCTCAGAATCCGCACCTGGGAGGGGCGTGGCTGCCCGGAGCAGGATTCCTCCAGGTGGGCTCCCCCACCTGCTTAGGCAAATGGTAGCCGGGGTCAAGGGGGTTTTCCACCTGCTTCAGGCTTCTAAAGGACGCCTGTTTTTCACCAGCCTAAGCAGGGACGCCAGGTCGTGGGAGGATGTTTAGGAAATAGACCTCTCACTTGCAGAGAGGACCAAGAGAGCCACTTAAGAATTTCGGAGATGAAGTATGGCTTGGTGGCTCAGCGTGCTGCACACAGATTCTGGTGCCGGCTTGCCTGCTTCAAATCGCAGGTCTCTGTGGTATTGGGCAAGTTACTTTAACTCTGTAATTTGGGTTCCTAATCTGCAAAGTGGGATAGTAACCCCACTGCCAGTGAGTCAATTCTGACTCATAGTGACCCTGTAGGACAGAGTAGAACTGCCCCATAGGGTTTCCAAGGAGCCCCTGGTGGATTCGAACTACTGACCTTTTAGTTAGCAGTTGTAGTTCTTAACCTCTGCGTCACCAGGGCTCCCTGGGAATAATAGTAATACCTACTTCATAGGGTTGTTATGAAGATTAAATTCAACCAGACTTCTAATGCACTTAGAACACTCTCTGGCACTATGTAGGTGTTTCAGATAACCGTGCTTTGCGCAGGTGTCATACCATCCGACCACCACAACCCCATCCTCCTTGGCCAGCAGCAGAGCAACCATATCATGCTGTTCTCCTGGTCTTACTGAATCTAGCGATTACATGGTTAATATAAATAATCCCTGTCACACGGTCATAGGTGACAGGGTGGTGTGGTTCCTTTTGAGTCAAACAGACTTCTCATTTTAAACCCAGCTCTCCCACCTAGTAGGTGTCTGACTTTGGGCAAATTACTTGACCTTTGTTTAAATCTCACTTTTTTTCATATCTAAAATAGGGATTAGAATATCCATATCATAGGGTTAGTGTGAGAAAAGGAAACAGTCAGAGGGTAAATTGTGGAAACAAAGCCCCATTACGTACATATTACTGTTCCAGGAACTGCTATGAAGAGGGGAAGACAGTGCTTGGCCTGCCATAGGGCCCTATTCACATTACTTCCTTTTCTTTGATAGCTTTGTACATTTGGAGTATTCAGACCAAAACCAGACTCATTGCCGAGTTGATTCTGACTGCCCCATAGGATTTCCAAGGAGCAGCTGGTGGATTCAAACTGCCAACCTTTTGGTTAGCAGCTGAGCTCTTAACCACTGAGCCACCAGGGCTCCTTGGAGTATTCAACCCCAAAAAACCAAACCTGTTGCCGTGGAGTTGATTCCGACTCACAGGGTAGAGCTACCCTACAGGGTTTCTAAGGAGCAGCTGGTGGATTCAAACTACCGACCTTTTGGTTAGCAGCCAAGCGCTTAACCACTGAGCCATGAGGGTTCCTTGGAGTATTCGACCCAAAAAAAACAAACCTGTTGCCATGGAGTCGATTCTGACTCACAGAGTAGAGCTGCCCCATAGGGTTTCCAAGGAGCAGCTGGTGGATTCAAACTGCCGACCTTTTGGTTAGCAGCCAAGCTCTTAGCCCCTGCACCACCAGGGCTCCTTGGAGTGTTCAAGGCCTTTCCAAATCACCAAAGCTAATGATGTCCTTGTATCGCTTGCTTCCAGGGTTACACTCCAGCTCCTGGATATCTGGCCTAAAGTGACTGGTGGAGTTCTGCTTCCTCTCCTTTTCTCACACAGGGCTCTTGGGTCAGATTTTTTACTTGACCCTTCCCCACTTCTTTAGTCTGACTCTTCCCCTCCACCCGCCCCTCCCAACACAAAACTTCTATTCTTAATTGTAGAAAATTTGGAACATTCAATAAAGCATAAGTGAGGAAATTGCCCATTCCCTCTCCAGAAGAAAACAGCATTAATGTTTGCTGTATTTCCTGCTAGACTTGTCCCCCTTTGCTTAAATAATATTGCTCTCATAGAGTATGTTCAATTTTCCTTCCCGCCTCAGGGCTTCTATAGATGGAATTCTCTGGGCCCGGCCTGTTCTTCCCTGCTCTGATCCCAGATATTCCTCATGCTTCCGACGAGGCTAGGTCTCTGTCTCCCTCTTAAACACGCGTTCTAAGTGTCCTGTTCTCGTTCTGGACAGCATTGCTTCGCGGTTGGTAACGATACGTTTACTTGTGGGATTGTGCGATTAGTATCTGTCTCCATGATTGAAGTGTAAACTCCGGGAGAGTGGGAACTATGTCTGGTTTGTTCACACCTGCACGCCCAGGGCCAGCACGGTACTGGCACGTAGTGTGCGCTCAACAAATAACTTCTGAATGAGTGCATGAGAAATTGTTGTAAGCATTTTTCCATGCCCCTAATCTTTTCAAAACCATTAAGTTTCATCTGCATAATATTTCATCATGTATGTATACCATGATTCATTTAATCATTCCCCTATTGTTTACTATTTAGATTTCATTTTATTATTATTAAAAATAACATTGTAAAGAATATTCATGTACATACATTTTTCTATGCCCTGCTTGTACTTAAGTTTTTTTTTTTTTGCAAAGTATAACAAAATTTACCGTTTTGGCCATCTTAAAGTATACAGTTCAGTGGCGTTAAATACGTCCACATTGTTGTACAACCATCACCACTACGTACATACATTTTTATCAGCATCTCTGCTGATTTCCTTGAGATAGATGCCTAGAGGTGGCTCAAAGGCTATGAACATTATTAAGCATTGATGCCTATTGTCAAGTTACTCCAGCAAGGTCACACCAATGTACACTCCCACTAGTCATGGATGAGAGAGAATCTAGGCATATTTTTTAAATTTTCTTTTTATGTTTTGTCAGTGGCAGCCTCATGGTTGATTCATTTTCTCTTCTTTTTCTACGTTAGTTGCCATGAGTTAGCTCTGACTCATGGTGACTTATGTATAATAGAACAAAACATTGTCTGATCCTGGGCCATCTTCATGATGGTTGGTATGCTTGACTCTGTTCTTTTGGCTATTGTGTCAGTCCGTCTCATTGAAGGCTTCTCTGCTTTCCAGTGAGTCTCTACATTATCAAACAGGATGTACTTTTCTAGTGACTGGTCTTTCCTGATGATGTGTCCAAAGTAAGTGAGCCAAAGTTTCACCATCCTGGCTTCTAAGGAGCATTCTGGTTATATTTCTTCTAAGACTGATTTACTCATTCTTGTGGCAGTCCACAAGTATATTCGATATTCTTCGCCAACACCATGGTTTTAATGCATCAGTTCTTCTTCTGTCTTCCTTTTTCATTGTCCAGCTTTCCTATGCATATGCGGTGATTGAAAAGACCATAGCTTGGGCCAGGTGCACCTTAGTCATCAAAATGATATCTTTGCTTTTTAAAACTTTAAAGAGGTCTTTTGCAGCAGATTTTTCCAATGCAAAATGTCATTTGATTTCTTGACTGTTGCTTCCATGGACGTTGATTATTGATCTACTGAAATCGACAACTTCATCTTCATTTATCATGATGATGTTTATTAGTCCAGATGTGAGGATTTTCATTTTCTTTCAGACTAAGATAGACTAGGAAGAAAGGCCTGGTGATCTGCTCCCAAAAATTAGCCAATGAAAACCTTATTGATAACAACAGAATATTGTCTTTCTCCATAGGCCGGGCTTATTTTCATTTTTATACAGTTGTGATTACAGCATAAATAGTAGATTTTCTAAATAAATGTAATTTTTTTCTGGGGGAGAGTTCTTAAAACTGGAAAAACTGCTTTGTATGCTCAAATGCTATCATGATTAAAATGTTAAAGAAACAGTAACAGGTGGTAAGTAAAAAAGGTTTAGAGTTGCTGTCTCTCAACCTTCACAGGTTTCTGCTCTCTGCTTCCTGTGTAAGCACTTTTGTCAGGTCAGTTTGCAAAGATTTACAGGACAGTTCCCAAGCTATGATATAATCAATGCAATGTGTTTATTTTAAAGGCAAAACTATTTAAAGTAACTTAATCATTTTCCTTCGTATTTTATTATTTCCCAGGTTTTAATATCCCAGAGGACCATGGAGCCAGCTTTGTTGTTTATGTATTATTTTATTAATCCTGCTGCTTTTGTAGAGTGAGGATGGAGGGATGTAAGAATTTATATCAGGATTCTTAGCTAGAGTAGGAAAGATTTTTGTCAACGAGATCCAAGATTTTTTTTTTTTTAATTTTTTAAATTGTACTTTAGATGAAGGTTTACAGAACAAATAGCTTCTCATTAAACAGTCAGTACACATTGTTTTATGACATTGGTTAACAACCCCACGACATGTCAACACTCTCCCTTCTCCAACCCCACAACATGTCAACACTCTCCCTTCTCGACCTTTTTTTTTTTTTTTTTGGTGAAAATATACATAGCCAGAGATACACCATTTCAAAAATTTCTACATGTACAATTCAGTGACATTGATTACATTCTTCCAGTTGTGCTGCTATTCTCACTATCCTTTTCCAAATTATTCCATCACCATTATCTTCAACTCACTGCCCCTTAGGCTTCCCATCAAACCTTTTGAGTTGCTGTTGTCAATTTGATCTCACATAGATAATTTTTTTTTGTACTTTAGATGAAGGTTTACAGAACAAATAGTTAGTCATTAAACAGTCAGTACACATATTGCCCTATGACAATGGTTAACAACCTCACAGCATGTCAACACTATCTCTTCTCAACCTTGGGTTCCCTATCACCAGCTTTCCTGTTCCCTCCTGCCTTGTAGTCTTTGTCCCTGGACTGCTGTGCCTCATTAGTCCCATTTTGTTTTATGGCGCTGTCCAATCCCCAGCTGAACGGTGAACCTCGGGAGTGAGTTCACCACTGTGCTAAAAGGGTGTCCGGGGGCCATACTCCTGGAGTTTCTCCAGTCTCTGTCAGACCAGTAAATCTGGTCTCTTTTTGTGAGTTAGAGTTTTGTTCTAAATCCTTCTCCAGCTCTGTCCAGGACCCTGTATTGTGATCCTGATCAGAGCAGTTGGTGGTGGTAGCCGGGCACCATCTAGCTTACAGGACTCAGTCCGGTGGAGGCCGTGGTAGCTGTGGTCCATTAGTCCTTTGGACTAATCTTTTCCTTGTATCCTGTTCTCTTCATTCTCCCTTGCTCCTGAAGGGGTGAGACTAGTGGAGTATCTTAGACGGCTGCTTACAGGCTTTTAAGACCCTAGACGCTACTCACTAAGGTCAAATGTAGAACATTGTCTTTATAAACTGTGTTATGCCAGTAGAGCTAGATGTTCCCCGAAACCATGGTCCCCACAGCCCTCTGCCCAGCAGTTCAGTCCCTCAGGGAGTTTGGATGTATCTGTGGAATTTCCATGACCTTTCCTTGTACAAGTTGTGCTGGCTTCCCCAGTGTTGTGTCCTGTCTTACCCTTTGCCAAAGTTACCACTTATCTATTGTCTGTTTAGTTTTCCCCTTACCCCTCCCATCCCTCATAACCAACAAAGATTGTTTCTTTTTGTGTGTAAACTTTTTCATGAGTTTTTAATGATCCAGGTACTTTGTGTCTTCTCTCCTTTATTCCTGAATAGGCTAACTAGAGGTTTATCAATTTTATTGATCTTTTCAAAGTCCTGATTTTGGTTTTATTGATTTTCCCTATTATTTCTGCTTCCTGTTTCATTTATTTTGGCTTTTATCTTTATTTCTTTCCTTCTGGTAACTGTGGGTTTATTTTGGCTCTTCTTTTTCTGGTTTCTTAAAGTGGAAGCTTAGATTATTAGTTGAGATATTACCTCTTTGTATAATATGTCCACTTAGTGCTATAAATTTCCATCTTAGCACTATTTTAGCTACACCCCAGAAAATGTGATATGTCTTGTTTCCATTTTAATTCAGTTCAAAATATGTTCTAATTCCCCTTGTGATTTCTGCTTTGATCCATCGGTTATTTAGAAATGTGTTATTTAATTTCCACATATTTGGGTGATTTTCCAGATATTGGAATGTTACTGATTTCAACCTTAATTCCATTGTGATCAGAGAACATACTTTGTCTGACTTGAATCATTTTAAATTTATTAAGACTTGTTTTATGACTCCAAATATGGTCTATCTTGGTGAATGTGCCTTGAAAAGAAAGCATATTCTGCTGTTGATGGGTATTCTGTTAATGTTGTTGTTGTTAAATGTAGTTGAGTCTGTTGCGAACGAGATCCAAAGTTTTGACCAAAGGAAATGGAATTGTTTATTTGTGTTGTGGGAAGGTTTATATAAAAGTAGAAAATGGACTCAGATGTTAGTATGAGATTTGCTATTTTAACATTAGGTATGAATTGACTGACTACTCAGGGCTGAAATTTCCTTATTTGTTAAAATGAGATACTACAACCGATAATATCAATTTTGAAAGACTATTTGAAGAAGTTATTGCTGAAACAGTGTCTAAATAGAGAGAGAGAGAGAGAGAGACTCATGAGGCTGAGTTTCTGAATATCCCCAATCATGAGACTGGCTTTCCTGTGGTTGTTTATTTCATGAGTCAATAAATTAATCTCTTTTGCTTAAGCAAACAAGTTTCTGTCACTTGCAAACAAAGAGTTCTGAGTAATATAATTATTTCTAAGTGCCGGACATAATTTTAGTGGGCTGATAGCGGGGTGATAGATCAGACGTTCTCTTAGGATTTCAGAGAACTCCATGGATTCTGAAGAAGCCACTTAAGATGAGGGGAGGAGGATTAGGCTGGAATCAGGAGACCTACGTTTTCCTTTCTGCTCTGCCAGTTCCCGCCTGTGATCTTGAGCAAGTCACTGACCTTCACGGAGCCTCATTTTCCTTACCTATTAAGCTATAACATGAAACTAATGTGTACTCTGCCTCTCTCACAGGGAATCTCATGTGTCAAATAAAATAATGCATTCACAAATTGTAACCAAACCAGTTATTGTAGAGTTAACCCTGACTCATAGTGACTCCGTGTATGTCAGAGTACAGCTGTGCTCCATAAGGTTTTCAATGGCTGATTTTTCATAAGTAGATCACCAAGCCTTTCTTCCGAGGTGCTTCTGGGTGGACTTGAATTTCCAACCTTTTGGTTAGCAGTGAGCGCATTGTTAACCATTTTCAACACGCAGGGACTCCTTCAAATTGTAAAGGGTTGTACAAAACTTTGTTGTTATAGTTTCATGTCAGTGGTCTTTACTTTTTTGAAATATGTAGGGCGTACGTTTCAAAAGATAATTTGCGAGGTTGAGAAATAGAGTGATTTGCAAATTTGCACCAAGGCTCCAGTTTTCAAATCTGAAATTGATTCTGTTCCCAAGACAATTTCCTGTTTTAAGGCTTAATGATTAGTAATAACTGTGAATCTGAATGTCTTCAGTCGGCCAAAATACATCAACTACTCTTTTAATTTTTAAAGGCAGACATAGTAGAGTTCGTTAAAAATTTGTGCTTAAAATTACAATAAATAATTATGATTGTTATGACAACAGAAACTTAGATTTATGTTTCTTTCAAATGTCAGTTGGCTGATGCACTCAAGATATTCTTGACAGGCTTGCCAGTGAATGTAAACTAAATAAAGTCTTTTAAAAATCAGTTTTTAAATATACTTGATACCTTATTCAACAGCCAAGGAATATGGCAAGATTTGGAATTTTCAAAATGGAGCTAATAATTCTGTAATACCATTAGTGTTCATGTTTAAAGACAGGATGGGAGGAAGAAAATTTCCCACCAATATATTAGATGTCAGGAATTGGAATAAGTAACTCCTATGACTAACGTTTACTGGCTGATTTCTTAGTATTTTTCCATTGCATTCTAAGTCATTTCCTTTCCATTTTAAGTTGTGTGAAGGTGATTGAAATGTACATGTTGAGGAGGTAGAAACATTTTGAGAACAGATAAGAACTGAGTGTGATCGAAGGAAAGAGCAGCCTTTTTACAATTTGTGGAAATTGTGAGTTCATGATAGAATGAGGCAGTGCTTACTGATTTTCTTTATTCATGTCTCCAACACGCCCAGTTGAAAGTGGAACACTTTTCCTTTCTTTCTTTTTTTTTAAATAATACCAAATAGTAAATGCATAGCATTTTAGAAGAGGAAAACAGTTTAAAGGTTCCATTTCTTCTTTGATAGATAATAATATCTGACATTTACAAAGCAAATTTACTTTTGCTTCCGAAGAACATGATTTCATAGAGTCTTCAGAACTCTTATTATCTGCAATTACAAATGAGGAAATGGAGTCTCAGAAAACTTAAATGACTGGTCTAAGGTCACAGAGATAATAATAGCAATGATGGAGAGTATTAATCGAGCACTTACTCTGTGCCAAGCCCTCCTCACGTATGATCACGTTTTATCCTCACGATAGCCCTATTAACTCATATGTAATAGGTGACAGGCTAGGACTATAAATCAGTGCTAAGAAAACAGCAAATCAGTTGTTGAGAATATACACAGCAAAACATACACCAGTTCAACAGTTTCTACATGTACAGTTCAGTGACACTGATTATGTTCTTTTAGAGTTGTGCAGCCATTCTCATTCTCCTTTTCTGAGTTCTTCTCCATTAACATTAACTCACTGCCCCCTAAATTTCCTATCTAATTTTTCTAGTTGCTGTTGTCAGTTTGATCCCATATAGATAGAGCCTAAAAGAGCATAATGCTCAAGCAGACATTCTTTACTAGTTCAGCTAGACTGTTGTTTGGTTTTAAGAAGACTTTAGGGGCTGAATGCACTCGCTTACACACAGCCTAAATATTGAATACCATTAATGTGATTCTGTGTTTTTGGCCTGTGTATGTATGAAGCCAACTGGTCGAGCAATAGTATTCTCATTTTACAGGGGAGGAAATATTGACACAAAGAATTAAAAGACTACCATGATAGGACTGCACTAGCCAACACAGAGGCAAGAACCCAGTTCTTCCCAACACAGCAGGTTCCCTTCCTCTGACGTGTGTATCAGAATTTTGAGTGGGTCTTCTGCTGTTGTGTCCAATTGGTGACTAAGATCCAAAGCTAAGGAAAAAGAGGTACCAAGTACCTCATATTCTAAAGAGAGCTACAGAATATTGTAGGCCAAGTACCACCTTCAGTCAGTCAAACTGCAGCCTCAGTTATCATGCCAGACATCCCCACCCATTGCTGTCGAGTCGATTCCGACTCATAGTGACCCTATAGAGCGGAGTAGAGCTGACCCATAGGGTTTCCAAGGAGCGGCTGGTGGATTTGAACTGCTGACCTTATGGTTAGCAGCTGTATCTCTTAACCACTGTGCCACCAGGGCTCCCCCCATCCCCAGCATGCTCAAATTTTGACTAGACAAGGGAATAGAGACAGTTGTTAGAGCCACGAGTCTTTGGCCTAGCGGGAAGTACTGTGGCTCCCCCTTTGAAACCAGAAAAGGGAGTGCTCTGTGGACCACCTACAGAGATTGGACTTAAAAGAGGAGAATGACATCTCATTCCTTAACAACCAGTTGATCTGACCCCAGTGTTTATGCTCAAAACCCATTGCCGTCGATTTGATTCTGACTCATAGCAACCCTGTAGGACCGAGAACTACTCCTCAGGGTTTCCGAGGAGCAGCTGGTGGATTTGAACTGCCGACCTTTTGGTTTGCAGCTGAGCTCTTAACCACTGCAGCATCAGAGCTTCCCAGTGCTTATAGGAGTAGAGAAATGGAGAATCAGAGTGAGATAACCGGCTGAGAGAGTGTGGCGGTAGAGCAGCCTGGACCTGCCACATGGCATGGTAGTGATGTGTGAGTCTCCCAGGGGTAAAGAGACTACCATGGGAGGTAGCCAGGCTTGAGCTGGCTTGACAGTTCCCCACTTAAGAGGCTGTGGGGATAATGTCAGGGGTAGCAACAGAGGGGGTATTAGAAGAGCAAGGTGGAGTGGTTCTCCCAAATCAGGCAACTCTGCTCTCCCTCCCCACAGTCCCTAAAGAACTCTCACAAGTGTGCCCCAGGAAAGAGCCAGTGGTGGGACGTCTGCCACACAGATGCCAGTCAGGAACACCAGCCAGGAGAAGACCACAGCTACAGCACTGAAGTGAGACACTCACCCCTTTCCATCTCTGCTGCTACTGGAAACCCAACCCCCAAGCCCACCACTCAAGAGGGCAGGGAGGAGGAGTGAAGGAGGAGACTAAGCTGCCTCTCCATTGCAGGCTCCTGGCCACAACTGCCTGGGCTACAGGAAGGGAGGAGCTGAAAGGGAAGTGTTAAATTGGACTGGACTTCTTCATAACTTAGTCATTGCAAAGTTGTTTGAATGTTGGGAGCTGCCCAGAATGTTGTTAGAGACGGGAAGGGGAGATTCGTAAGAACAGGGTTAAAATGATGACTGAGGGAGAAAAGGACAGCTTATGTTTGTACTCCACGGATTCAGGCTATTTAGAATGGATAACACACAGGTACATATATATATATATATCTCCATTCTAAATAGCTAACCTGGATAGTTTGCATACTATTCAAACATCCTAATATCCTGAAGGTTTTATGGACCGATGTTGTGAGAAATCAAGTGACATCTTTAAAGTCCTTCATTATTGCATGTTCAAGTGATGAAATTGAGAAAGCATGGGCCAGCAAAACAAGTAGCCGCCTCTTTTCTCGTTTTTTTCCTTTTTCCACAGCAAGCACCTTGGCATCTCGTTTTCCAGAATGAGGATCTGTGATTCCAAGCTAGGTGGTTCGTGTATGCATCAGAAGTCCTGGCTGATAGCCTGATGGAGTAAATCAAACAGTCAGTATCGAATGAGTGCCTTCTATGATAAATACCATGGGATTACAAAGTGTGTAAAATCGTGTTTGGTAAAACAGAGGGTCAGCAAAAACGAGGGAAACCCTCAGTGAGATAGATGGACACAACAGCTGCAGCAGTAGGCTCAGACATACCAGCACTCATGAACACGGTGCAGGAGCGGGCAGTGTTTTGTTCTGTCACGCATGAGGTCGCCATGAGTCAATTTGACAGTAGCTGACAATAACAGCAACCTTCAAGGAGCTTACAGTCTAGGTATACGTGTACTTACTAAAGACGGGGTGGTGTATGACAAGTGCCAAATGAGTAGAAGTGGCGGTAAAAGTACTATATGAGTTTAGATTGACTGGAGACCCTCTTGCACTGGTCGTCAAAGTCAGAGAAGGTGAGTAGTGCCATGAGGAATGGGTAGGAATGAAACGGGCAGAGACTAAAGAGCAAAGGGACAGAACTTAGGGTAATTTGGAAGTCACATCTGGGTTCATTGAGTCCTCCAAAACAATTTCGCATCTTTCTTTGCAAAGATCTAACTCAAACTGGCTTAAAAAATAAAGAGGATTTGTTGGTTCATGTAACTGAAGAGAATAGAGGAAGAGTGGGCTTCACGAGTAAGTTAATTAGGGCTGTAGCTCCATTAACCAAAAGGTCGGCAGTTTGAATCCACCAGCCGCTCCTTTGAAATCCTAGGGGACAGTTCTATTCTGTCGTATAGGGTCGCTATGAGTTGGAATCAACTCAACAGCAGTGGGTTTGGTTTTTGGTTTTGGTAGCTCCAAAATTTCTCTATGATCCTCACAGCCCTGTCTTATCTTCAGCCTGGGGTTGTTCTTGGTTGCAAAATGGTTCCCCAGGTGTATTAGTTATCTATGGCTGTGTAACCGATTACCCACAAATTTAGCAGTTTAATCAATACAAATTGACTATCTGTTTCTATGTGTCAGGAATGTAGGTGTGGCTTAGCTGAATGGCTCTGGCTCTGGGCCTCTCAAGAGGTTACAGTCAAGATGTCAGCTGGGCTGTGGTCATCTGAGTCTTGACTGGGGCTGGATCCACCTCCGTGCTCACTCATGTGTCCATTGACTGGAAGCTTCAGTTCCTTGCCATGTGTGGGCCTCTCCGTAACAATTTCTCATGATATGGCAGCTGGCTTCCCCTAGAGCAAGTGAACTAGAAGAGAAAGACATAGAGAGCCCAGTATGTTATAACTTAATCTCACAAGTGACATACATCACTTCTGCCCTATTCTATGACTGATATAAACCACGCTGGTACCTTGTTTTACAAAGGTGGGAATGTCAGGAGGCAGGAATCATTGGCGGCTATCTTGGAAACTGACTACCACACCTGGCTTGTATGATTCCTTGCTCATATCCAGGAGAAGATAGTTGCTTCTTTTAGTTATTGAGCAAAAGTCCTCCGATTTGCTCTGACTGGACCATCCTTAAACCAATCGCTGTGGTTGGGAGAATAACAGGTACTGATGGCGTAGGTCTGGGTTACTGAGCCAATGTCTGTTTCAAGGGGGGCAGGATGACAATGATTAGCTTAGACAGACTAAGGTCCACTTGGAGCTAGAGACGTTAGTTGCTGTATTCCAACAGTACGTTCTATCCACAGAAAGGGGTGGATAATATGTTGTGCAGTCAACCACAATGTCCTCTACAGTCTGTGGTTACTCAGCATCCATACATATCCTCCTTTCTACCCATGCACTGTTACATGCATTATGGTCCCTCTCCGAAGGGAGCCAATCCAAAGTCTAATTCACACTCCAAGTCCAGGATCTCTGGGTGTTGTCCATTCTTCTCCACCAGATACAACTCTTCACAGTCCAACAATGTAAGAGGTCCATTTCCAACACAACCAATATGGAATTGTAGAGAAAGAACAGGATTAACTTTAACAGAATGCCCATTGAAAAATGGAGGCTGGAATGTAACACACAGCTGTCCCTGGTCCCCAGCACACATCAGGTCCAAATGGACGGGAATGTTAGGTTCTCCCCACCCTGGTTGGAAAAGAGGATCTGGGTAGAGACGGTTGGAAAGTAAGTTCCAGACATTAATTGCTGCCATACTGTAGAAGGCCTTTGGGAACTTCAACCTGTAGGCAACGGAGAAAGAAAGAGGATCATTGAAGGTTTTTGAATAGGGTAGGGACACGATCAAAATTGCTCTGGTGAAATTATTTTGGAGGCACTTTGCCGTATAAGTTCACAAATCTGCTTAAAAACAATGCCCCAGGGACAAGTTTCCTCACATAAACTTAAAGTGATGCTTGAAAAAGAAATGCTAACAGATTCCACAGTAAAAGGCCGTGTATAACCCAGGTTTGTCTCTTTGCAAATAGAAATTGTAAGTTGTTTCTAGGCACCTAAATGGAACAAAGAGGGTGGTTCTTGTTGAGTCACTCCCCTGGCATTGATTCAAGATGAGAATGAATGAGCTCTTTAGACTCTTTTGAAAAGATTTGTAATAGAAAGTAGACTTAGTAGGTTGAAAGTGACTGGGACTAAGTTTACCTTGAAAAAGTAAAAAAAAAAAAAAAAATTACTGCAGAAAGCATTTTTAGATAACAGTAATCTCTTGTGGATGGTGAGGGAAATAATAAACATTATTGTTTTAAATTATTTTATAACTGTAAACCCTATACAAGTTAGCTGATAAACAGTTTGTGTAGGCTGTGAAACGTTTGTCCTTTAAAAAAAGAATCACGTTGGGGGTTAAGTGACGCTGTGAGCCTGTAGTAATACCTGCTTTTGTGAGGGGCTATTTTACTAGTTCGGGATATGAAGGAACAGCCTCGTCATAGTGATAAGTCCTATGGGATTTCTCCTCAGATGGCCTGGAAGGAATCCAAGATGGAAAATGATGGAAGAAATTGATTATTCC
This sequence comes from Trichechus manatus latirostris, assembly GCF_000243295.1. NCBI lineage: Eukaryota > Metazoa > Chordata > Mammalia > Sirenia > Trichechidae > Trichechus > Trichechus manatus. The sequence goes on along the minus strand of NW_004443941.1, from coordinate 6,377,835 downwards.
TGTTTAAAATTCCAGCTATTAGGATTGAATTTGCATTTGGCTTATTCCTTGGAAGCATATGATGAAAACACCTGCAACCCCCATGGAGTGGTGTTATTTTCCTAGTCTGCAAACTCGAGTGAGTACGGGTGAGTGAAATGTATCAAAAAATTGAAAAAAAAACAAACTTTTTTTTTTGAGGTAGGAATAGATTCATCACTGAGTTTCCCTGCCAAATTCAGAATTAGATAGTGGAAAAATCCTATTTATTTTGGGTTTGTGAATCTGCCAGCAAACTGTTGGGAAAAATAAAGACAAGCCAGATGAGGACTTGGGTTATGGAATGAACTATACATGACATATGACTGAACTTTTTAAGAGAAGAATATACTTTTTTCCTACTTTTATTTCCCAGCTTTAGTTTAGTCTTTAATAAATTTGATTTGCAGTGTGCTTTCCTATTTTACTAAACTGTAGCAGCAAAATAGAAAACACAGCGTATTACACTGTTTAAATCAACTGAAGGTCAGGAAACAGAAAACAGCAGGTTTCCATAGCAACACTAATTTAGTTAGATCACACATGCTGTATCTAGCCATTAGTTTCCTCTTATGATGTTAAAAAAACGTAATATTTACTCTGTGAGGTAGTTCTGTTAGGATGTAAAACAATATCATACTTCATGCATGCGCGCTTTTAAATCTGTTATTATGGTAAGCTTGACATCTGACTGCTTGTACTATTTTGGAAAACGTGAAAAAAAGTTGCAAAAGTTTTTAAACAGTTTCCGAAGATAATTCAGTAGGAAATCATGAACATACAACAACTTAGCAAAATTGTCAGTTAAAGATGAACTGGATTTTTTGTGAGAATGTTGGCCCCAGAATTTGTGGGTGGTTTTCTGAGAATTTACTTGGTCTCTGAACTTCGTGTAGCTTTGACCTGATCTGCTTTTAGTTTTCACAGTTATCACATTCTGTAGTGTACACCCTTGATATCTACTAGGGATTTGTCCTAATTCATGTTTGAATCCCCAGATTCATGAATACCACTGTATCTCTGGCTTTTGGCTGACTTTTGGGGCTTCCTTTTCTCCAAAGAAGCTCCCTACCCCCGCCCAACTTTATGGCTTTATAACATAGACAATGACCCATTGAAGAGCGCAGACCTGATGTCTCGCTGGGCCCTGTCCTGTACACGCTCCAGGCACATTCACTGGCTTACAACTGGCCCTCACACACTGATCTCACATTGTGTGTGGTTCAGATTGATTCCTTAGTAAAATGACAAAGCGCTGCCTGCCATCTCTTTGAGGCCACTCAGAAGTACCCCACAGATTTTCGGGCGTTAAGCCAACCTTGATTCCTGGGATAAATATCACTTGCTCATACTGCATAATTTTTTTTATAAGTTGCTGGATTCAGTTTTCTAGCATTTTGTTGAGGATTTTTGTATCTATATTCATAAGCGATATTGGGTCTGTAGTTCTGTTTTTTTTCTTGTGAGACTTGTGAATATAGGCATGTACTCTATCTACCCAAACTCCTATTCAGTTCACTCAAATTAATAAAAACAAACAAAAATCAATGGAAAATGACAGTCATTTTTTTGGTGTTGTGAATATGAATACCATTTATTTGGTTGACTGAAATGTTCACTTCTTGCTGTCTGAGTGCTAAAGTAACGCTGAGAGGTCACATTCAATTTGAGAAGTCTTTATGGAATGCCTCTTACGCTAGGTATTTTGCTGGGTTCTTGGGATTCACTGATGAATAAGGAGTGGTAGCAGCAGCAGAGTAGTGTAACAATAAGTAGCACAATGGGTAAGAGTACCTGGGTTTGGATCCTGTCTTTACCACTTCCTGATGGAGCACAGGCAGATTACCTGCTTTCAGCTTTCTCCTCTGTAAGATGCAGTCACTAATAGTATGTGACTTACAGGATTGCTGTGAGGATGAAATGAAGTAATACATGTAAGCAGTGTCTGGTACCTGGTAATCACGAGATACAGTTTAGCTATTATTACTGTTATTATTTGCTTTGCATGTGCTAGAACTACCATACCAAAAACCCATTGTTGTCAAGTCGATTTTGACTCATATAGACCCTATAGGACAAAGTAGAACTTCCCCATAGGGTTTCCAAGGCTGTAATCTTTATGGAAGCAAACTGCCACATCTTACTCCTGTGAGAGCGGCTGGTGGGTTCGAACCACCCACCTGTTGGTTCGCAGCTGAGCGCTTAACCACTGCACCACCAGGGCTCCTTAGAACTTACATACGTTATTTCACTTACTTTGCATAACAAGCCTGTCGAGGAGGTTAGTGTTACCTCCATTTTCATAACTGAGAAACTGGGGCATATGGAGTCTAAGTAACTTGCCTGAGACAACTGACATGGTGACTGGTACGCCCAGTATATGCTTGACTGCCAAGCCAGTGTTCGGTATGTTCTTCTATACACCCTGTTTCTGGCTTAAAGGAGCCCTCACCTAGTTTTCCAGGAGGCCCTGTCCAATAACCAGCTTAGATTCTTCAGAGTTTCCAGAAGAGATCTTTTGGTGCCATATTTCAGTGACTCGTTCCCTAAAGTCAGTTTTGTTTTGTCTTTTTTTAAGTCTAAGATGATCTCATCTATTGCACTTGAACTGTTTCTTCCTTAGTGTAGAGAAGAAACATATCCATCCGTGTGGCAACTTAAAGTGAATATATTCCAGTGTTTTCTCGTACTTATTTCCTTAGAGGCTTCGCTGCTTAATGGAGAAAAGCACAAAATATATATCAAAGCTTTGTTTTTCTGGATTTCTTTTTAATGTAAAAGCTCAGTTTTAAGGAACCGAATCTTCGCTTGTCTAATTGGATGCTCTTCGTACCCTTGATTTTGATCCTCATTTCAACAGTATTTTCCAGGGTCTTCTGAGCGTCTTGTGGGTCAGGTTCCCACCCTGCTTTAGTTTTTAAATGCCCTCAGTTTTCACACCGCACAAGAGGCACAGGGGTCACGAGAAGGTGTGGGAGAGGATCAGTAAAGGATGTTGTCTTAGTTATCTCGTGCTGCTGTACGAGAAATACCACAAGCAGATGGATTTAACAAAGAGAAATTTATTCTCTCACAGTCTAGGAGGCTAGAAGTCCGAATTCAGGATGCCAATTCCAGGGGAAGGCTTGCTTTCTCTCTCAGCTCTAGGGGAAGGTCCTTGTCATCAGTCTTCCCCTGGTCTAGGAGCTGGTCAGCATAGAGACCTTGGGTCCAAAGGACTTGCTCCCCTCCTGGTTCTTCATTCTTGGTGATAGAAGGTCCCTCTGTCTCTCTGCTAATTCTCTCTTTTGTATCTCGAAAGAGATTGACTCAAGATACAACCTAATCTTGTAGATTGAGTCCTGCCTCATTAACGTAACTGCCTCTAATCCTGCCTCATTAACATCATAGAGGTAGAATTTACAACACATGGGAAAATCACATCAGATGACAAAATGGTGGACAATCACATGGTACTGGGAATTATAGCCTAGCCAAGTTGACACATGTTTTTGGGGGACACAATTCAGTCCATAACAGATGTGAAGGCAAAGGTAAAAACATGTAGGGTCAAATTTAATGCATTTTAGATGCAATTCCTTTTGTGTATAAATTGCTTTTCTGTGGTTAAAAAAAATGCTATAATTTTGGGGGAAAGAGGACAGGACTCTGGATGCTGAGGCATTGGGGATAGGAGTATAAGTAGATGGAGGCATATGAAAATGATGCGGAGCTCAGGTGGGGTGACTGTTGCCCTTCCACCAAGAGCCGTCTCAAGACTTGTATGTGCTCAGGGAAGGAAGTCAGTGGCTTTGTAGAAAATCATCCTGCTTCTACCAAGGGGAGAAATTATTCAACATTTCGTTTCTTCTTCCCTATCCAGTGACTTGTGCAGGAAAGTTCCTAACCATAGATCAGGGTGTTGGGCTCATTTTCCTTCTAAAAAGAATTGAAGCTTCTGTGAATGATGGGTGAATACCAAAAAACCAGGCAATTTTTTTTTTTTAGAGGAAAAAAGTCTTTATTTTAAAGGAAGAAAATCCCAGTGCATACCAAGTATGACACAAGACTGATACCCACCCAGTGGTCAGATATGTTTTCCTGAGGGATTTCCCTGTGTTTATTCCTCTAGCATTTTTTCATTCCTGACTTTTGGGGTGGCCCTTCTGTGGAGCGTTTCCTCATCCCAGCTGTTATGATGTTTAATCTAGAGTTGCCAACTTCTGATCTGGCGGTTCCAGGACACAGGGTGAGGAAAACAAAGTCTTCCAGCATTTCTGAATCCAGTCCCCCACCCGCAATGGAATTAGTGCTTTAATCTCTGGTCAATCCGGAATTGTTTTCAGTCCTCGCTTCATCTCTCCTCTCCCCCGGAATAGCAGAACTGTTACTAATGGTAAAGATCCATGTCCATGTCCAGGGTTCAAATTACTTATGCTCCGTGCAAACCTCAGTTTATTTCTCTTTTCCTTTTCTATCCTTCCCTTCCTCTTCACCAAAGTAAATTATGATGGTTGTGTGTGTGAAATATTTACTTTAAAGGGCTTTTTATTTTTTTGACATAAAAATTAGATTATGGTTTTTCAGCTAACTGGAGTGTGTTTTTGTCTTAGGAAAAACAGGGTAATCTTTAACGGGGATAATCATCTGGTTTTGATCCTGATGTTAGTCCATGAGGCAGCCTGACATGTCAAACAAGGGGTGTCGTGGCATTTAATTTTAGAAATGTACCCCTTCCACCATGCCCAGCTTGAATTGTTTCATATTAAGTGGCGTGGTTCTGACTGGCTCTGTTTTGTGCCTGGTCTGATGCAGGACTAGGCAGATAAGGAATCAGAGGTAAGCAGAATTAGCACTCAAAGGTAGAAAGCAGGGCGCAGACATGTAGGAAGAAACGGCTCTTTTCTCCAAAGGTGGGAAGGCGTAAATCTTAAATACTGTAATGTGTTGCTTTCGTTTGGTATGTTCAACAGTGCTATTATACTGTGAATGACTCTGACTCTGGCAATGGAAACTATTTAGGAGGCCAAGTGTTGAAATAGAGCCCTGGTGGTGCAGTGGTTAAAGTGCTCCGTCGCTCACCGAAAGGTCAGTGGTTCAAACCCACCAGCAGCTCCTCGTGGCAGTCTGCTACTGCTCCTGTAAAGATTAAACCTGGAAAACCAAACCGGTTGCCAAGGAGTCGATTGCGACTCACAGTGACCATATAGGACAGAGTAGAACTGCCCCATAGCCTTGGAAACCATATGGGACAGTTCTACTTTGTCCTTTAGGGCCACTGTGAATTGAAATCGACTTGTCGGGAACATTTTTTATTTGATATGAAAATTAAAATGTGGTTCTTTTCATCTCCTACTCCCTCAAGTGTTCGGTGCCATGTTGCCGATCCCACATGACTTTGTCTAAGGACCGCCCCCTCAAACCCTCCACAGACTGGCCTTTAGGCGGTGCCCCATGCTCTGGATCTTTTCCTCACCCTTACTATCTGTGGAAAGTGTGGCTGTCCATGGATCTGAACTAATTTAGTGCCTTCTTCCCTTCTACATCCGCCCTGTGCCAGGTACAGCTAGCCAGCTTGTTGGAAAAATATTTAGTACTAATGTAACATTTTGCATTTTAACAGTAGCAATATTTTAGAACTAATTCCTTATCCTCAAAGAAATTCTGCTAATGTAACAAATTAGTGGGCATTTCTGGTGATGCCAGGCTAATTAGAGAGGCAGCTGGGGACAGGCAGGGCTTCTGGTGTGTACTGTGGGGTCTCATGCCTGAGGGCGAAGCTGACTTTAAAGCTTCACTTCTTTTCTTTTGAGAAAAATTCCTCTTACGTTAATTGAAAGGTCTTAATGATAGCTTAGAAGAAAAATGAAGATTTGTGTGGAAGGAAGGATGGATCATGATTCTAAAGACGTTTTAACCCCAAAATATACAGATTAAATAGTGTCTCCAATATTTCATAGCCGTCTAGATGATAAAAACCCAGATCCCTGTAGTGTTTTTACTGTATTCTAGGTCTTTTGAGTACTTGACAACTAATTCTCCTTGTTCGTGTTTTCTCTCTTTCTGCATCATTATGTTATTTATACTTTGTTTTGATAAATGGAGAAACTACCACTCTTTCCAAGTAGAAACCCAGAAAGCTGAAGTTCTTACAAATTTTTTTAAATTAATTAATTTACTTATAGAATGTAGGAACCTACTTTCGGCAGAATGGAAAATATTTAGGAGATCTGAGTCACATTTCTGGTATTATTGGTATTGGCATATTATATTTTGCCTCATCCTTCACATATCAGATATAGTGGAAACCTTTTATGAAGCTTGTGGATTCTGACATATAGTGGACATGACATCTTTGAAATTTTTATGTTTGTGAAAATGTACTTTGTATATGATATACATAAATTTGTATAATAATAAACTTCTATGGAACTTAAAAAACCATTCCTTCCTGTTTAACCATTAAAATTTGCTTCTTAAATTTTACATCAATATAAAGCTTTGTCAAATATTTGTCAAGTATTGAGGAGCTACACTGGTCAAAAACTTTGTCAAATATTGAGGACTACACTGGTCAAAATATTAAACTACTTTTGGTTTGTTTGCTCATTTTCAGTTGTCAAAATAAGTGTAATTGGAAACAGCTGTTTTCAGATTATTTTTGACAACTTTTCACATTCAAATCTAAAGTGAGTAACTTTAAGAAAATGGGCCTTATCTAAGAAGTGTGCTTTTTCCTAGAGTATATATTCAGATTGCTGTTCCATATATTATAAGGTAATTAAAAATAGAAGCTGATCATTTTAAAACTAGTACCATGGTTTTATATAAAGACATCTTCCATGGCCTCCTCAGTTTTGTATAAATTGATTAGTTTCCTTTGGCTATTTTACACATATTAACAGATTTTCCTATTCTTGCAAATGATTACAATGTGGTAGAAGCATAATGTTTCTTTGTCCTCTTAATCTTGTCTTCAAGCTACATTTAAACTTGATTTTTTAAACAGTTTAATAATGTGATTTGATATTAGTAAAATATTTAGAAATTTTCCATACTTTAATAACTTTTGTGATCAAATACATTTAACAGTTTTGAGAATTAATAGTCTAAATGAGCTCTTGATTAAATTTAGAAAATGGGAAGCTATTGGAAATATTTTTTAAAATACCAGTTTAATATAAAATTATATACTTTTGGTTAAGTTTTTATTCCAAATTTATCCTTCCAGCACTTTAAACTTACTATAAGAATTTTACAAAGAAATACTGTGCACCTTTTTTCCCCCCAGACCAGAGAGTCTGGCCAGGACCAGAATAAAGATAATGAAAATATCTGCCATGCATCTGAAAGTATGAGAACTGCTTATTTTACTGCTCATGCTAGGATTCCATTCTTCTGCTTGCATTGCGTAACTCACAAAGAACTGGGCTCCAAGAGGACTTTGATTTTACAAGGCAATACGGTATAGCATAAAGAACACGGGATTACAGGTTGATAGCCCTATGTTCCAGACTTTGCTTTTCATTAAGCCACTTCTCTAGGCCTCCTTTTTCCTCAAATATATGACGATGAGAATGAATTGGATGATTTGTCTGTTTTCACCCTCTCTGGTATTTCGGAATATTTGGAATACAATCTGCAACTGACTCCTCTCCTGTTTCCTACACTGTCCACCTCAAGCCTTTTGCATTTTCCTCAAGGTCCCCACTTTCTCTCAGGCACACTCACTGACTACAGATGATCTTACCTCTGAGAGCAACACAGATAGTACATTGTGAACCACAGTGAGAACAAAAAGGAAGAACACTTTGTTTAACATGAGACCCTGGAAGTTCTCTAAAGAAAACAGTTAACCCTGACTTCTGCAGTCTACGCAGAGGTGGCAGTCCTTGCCGATCGGATAATCGTGTGAGGAAACAGCCCTTTTGTCCACCATAAACAAAGAGCATTACCTTGGCAACCTTGTGATTTTCCCTTTAAATACCTGCTGTGTTGTTTGTATGAGAAGGCAATTCTTTTAAAGACCAGGCTCCATTACAAGGCGTTAGAAGTAAAAATATTTTTCTTTTATTAAAGCTTTTATCTCTGAGTTTTATTTTCACACCACACACCTTAATATCGACCATTCTGCCTCCCTTCTGGCTCAGACAAGAGTGTGTTCTTCCTCCTTTCAAAGATTAGCTCCTGCGTGGTGTTCTTCCAGCTCCCATCGCCATCTTGAATCTTTAATGTTTCTTCCTTGTAGCCATCCTGAAGCCTTAATAGTCTTCTCCATCTGAAAAAAGACAGACCCTTCCTCTTGATTTTATTACTGTCTCATGTTACTCTCCTTTAGTTCTCTTTCCCTACCCAAATCCTAAAAGAATCATGTGTGTTTGCTTCATCTGCTTTAGGATGATCCAGAAATTCCATAACCATTTACAGCCTGACTTCTGCCCCAAACATTCCACTGAAACCACTCTCTTAAAGGTGACTCAAATTGTTCAGTCTCTCAGTCCTCTTCCTTGCTGCTGGCCACATCTTGAAACTCTTTCCTCTTTTGGCTTCTTTATTTTATATTCCCCTGGGTTTCCACATTACTCCGTCAGTTCTTTCTGCTTCGTCTTTCTTCTGTAACTTTAGTTGGTCCTCAAGGATCTGATCTTAGAATCTTTTTCCTCATTTTTATCAAATTTACAGACTGATCCAGTCTCTTAGGATCCACTTTTCCCTGTATGTGGTTGGGTCCCAAATTTATATATACAACCCTCTACTAAATGAATTTCTGTCTTCCCTTTTTCCTCCCTCCCTCCCTCCCTTCTGTATTTATTGAGTATCTAATAGGTCCACAGTTTCAGTCGTCAGCTACATTTCAGCAGTGGGGTCTCTTCTGGTATCTCAGTATCATTAGGCATAAAGTGGAACTCGTCACCTATATGCTCAGATCTGCTCTACCGCAGATACCCCTTTTAGAGCTAACGAAAGAGCCGTTCACCATAGAGTTACCCAGGATTGAGATCTCGAGACCGTGTTTGACTTTCCCCTCTGCTTATTTTTTTGCTCTGCCGAGCAGCTGCTAAAGCGTGTGTAGTTTACCTCCCAGTGAGTTCTCCTACCCATCGTCTCCATTCAGTTCCATCGGATGCAATCCTAGCGTGCGCTCTCGCTCTCGTGTCTCCCTACATTCTTTAGCCTTCAGACTGTTTTTCGTGCTGCCGGAGCTTACACTTCCTGAAGCACTGCTCTTCGCTGCTCTGCCAGTTCCCTTCTCTAAGATCTTCAGTGCTGTATCCACTTACGGCACTTAGTATTATCAGGCTCTTCTTACAATCAGACTTCTCTTTTCCCCATCGTAGACTCTTAACGCCTACACTTTAAAGGCCTTGACTAAATACTTGATTTATTTCTTCTTCTTCAGACTATGTGGACTTTTAAAACATTTCAACATTAGTGTTACATAGAATACAAGAAAGTGTGTACGACTTATATATACAGTTTAACAAATATTTGTAAAGTGAACACCCATGTAACCACCACTCAGGTCAAGACATGGAACATTATTCACACACAGGAAGCCCCCTATATGCCTTCAGGGATAGATTGAAAAATGTCTCCCAAAGATATGCAGGTGCTAATCCCTAGAACCTGTAAATGCTACCTCTACGGCAAAATAGACTTTGTAGGTATGATTAAGGATCTTGAAATGGGGATATTATCCTGAATTACCCAGGTGGGCCCTAAATGCAGTCACAAGTGCCTTTATGAGAGAGAGGCAAAGGGAGATTTCAGACAGAAGAGAAGAAGGCAGTGGACCACAGAGGCAGAGACTGGAGTGATGTGGCCACAAGCCAAGGGATACCAGGAGCCACCAGAAACTGGAAGAGGCAGGGAACAGATTCTCTCCTAGAGTCTTCAGAGGGAGTGTGGCTCTGCTGGTACCTTGGTTTTAGCCCGCTGAGACTGATTTTGGACTTCTGGCTTCCAGAACTGTGAGAGAATACATTTCTGTTGTTTTAAGCCACCAAGTTTATGATAATTTGTTATAACAGTCACAGGAAACCACTATACCTTCCCAGTGTTTCTCTGCTCAGTCCTAAACTTCCTTTCTTTTCCCAGTGATAATCACTCTCCTGACTTTGATAGGAGTAATTTATTTGCTTTTCTTTACAGTCTTACCACTTGGGTATACATCTCTGAACAACACAGTTTCGTTTCCCTTTATATATATGGAATCATTATTGAATGTATTGTTTTTCTCTTGACTTTATTTTAAGAATAGTTCATATTGTCTGTAGTTATGGATTGTTCATTCTCACTGCTAATTAAGAACACTATTTATCCACTCTACTGCTGATGGACATTTGAGCCATTTCCTGTTTTTGCTAAGGATAAACAGTGGTCCTGTGAACATTCTTGTTCATGCATCCTGGTACATATAAACATGTATATCTCTGGGAGTAGAAGTACAGGGTCATAGGATATGCATGCCTTTAACTTAACCAGAGCATGCAACATGTTTTCCAAAGAATTTGCACCAGTTTATACCATTCATATAACGTAAGTTCCTGCTGCACCATATTTTGGCCAATTCTCAGTATTATCAGACTTAAATTTTTGCTTATGTGATGAGTGAGTAGTAGTATTTCATTAAATACATTTCCCTAACAAATAATGACACTACACATTTTAAAATATAGTGTTGGTCATTGGGATTTCCTCTTTTGTGAGATGCTTGTTCAAATCTTTTCACCATTTTTACTTTTGAGTTGTCTACCTTTTCTTTGTTATTTGTAGAATTTAAGAGCCCTGGTGGCACAGTGGTTAGGTGCTCAGCTGCTAACCGAAAGGCCTACAGTTCCACGAGCCACTCCTCAGGAGAAAGATGTAGCAGTCTGCTTCCGCAAAGATTACAGCCTGGGAAACCCAATGGGGCAATTCTTCTCTGTCCTATAGGATCACTGTGAGTTGGAATCAACTCAATAGCTTCTTTTTTTTTTTTTTTAAATTCTGGATACGAGTTCTTCGCCAGTTATATGCACTGCAAATGTCTTTTCCCACTCTGTAGGTTGACTTTTCTATGTTGCCTTTTACAACATTTTTTTTTTAAACTCAGCTTTAGGTATATTAATTAAATGTTAGTGCACACATATTCAGTCTTTTTTTTTATTGTGCTTTAGATGAAGGTTTATAGAGCAAATTAGTTTCTCATTAAACAGTTAATACACATATTGTTTTGTGACATGGGTTGCCAACCCTGCGACATGTCAACACTCCCCCCTTCTGGACCCTGGGTTCCCCATTTCCGTTCGTCCTGCTTTCCTTTCCCCTCCTGCCTTCTCGTCCTTGCCCCTGGGCTGGTGTGCCCATTTAGTATTGTATACGTGGTTGAGCTAAGTGTATTATTGTTTGGTTTATGGGCCTGTCTAATCTTTAGCTGAAGGGTGAACCTCCGAGTGACTTCAGTACTGAGTTAAAAGAGTATACTCTCAGGATTTCTCTAGTCTCTGTCAGATTAATAAGTCTGGTCTTTTCTTGTGAATTAGAATTTTGTTCTACATGTTTCTCCAGCTCTGTCCAGGACCCTCTATTGTGATCCCTGTTAGTGCAGTCAGTGGTGGTAGCTGGGCACCATCTAGTTGTGCTGGACTCAGTCTGGTGGAGGCTGTGATAGTTGTGTCCCATTAGTCCTTTGGGCTAATCCTTCCCTTATACTTTGATTTTCTTTATTCTCCCTTGCTCCAGATGGGGTGGGACCAGTGGAGTATCTTAGATGGCTGCTTACAAGCATTTTACAACATATTTCTATATTGCCTTTTAAAAATAGAAGTTCTTAATTTTAATTTAATATAATTAATTAATCTTTTCCTTTATTATGACAGCTTTTGTATTTGTGTAAGAAATCCTTCCCTTATCCAAGGTTGAAAAGAAATCACCCTGCATTCTCTTCTAAAATCCACTGGATTTGAGTTTTGTGTATGCTGTGAAGGAGGGGTCCAACTTCATTTCTTCTTCCATCATCCCAGCACTATTTATTGGAAAGTCATTCCATCCCCACTGTTCTTCATAGGCATCTCTGTCATAAATCAAGTATTATACATACAGGTCGACTTCTGAGCTGTTAGTAAGCTCTGTTTTCTGTTCTGTTGGTTCATTTCTGTTTCCCTGTGCTAACACCACACTGTCTTGCTCAACAGAGCTTTATAATATGTCTCGATGTCTAGTAAAGAAAATTTTCCTCATTGTTCTTTCTATTCAACAGTGCCTTGACTGCTTTGGGCTTTTTTCATTTCTATATACATTTTAGAAGCTGTTCATCAACTTCTATAAAAATCTGTTGGGATTTTGATAAGATTGCATTGAATTTATAAATAAATTAGGGAAGAATTGACAACTTTTAACTATTGCATCTTCCAATCCTTGAACATGGTATATCTTTCCATTATTTGGTTCTCTTCAATGTCTCTCAACAAAGTTTTAGAATTTATAAAAGTTTTGAACATCTTTTATTAGATTTACTCCTAAGTAACTGGTAATGTTTTTTAATTTTATTTTATTGTTCTTTAAGTGTAAGTTTACAATGCAAATTAGTTTCTCATTCAAAAATTTATACACAAATTGTTTCGTGACATTGGTTGCAATCCCTGCAATGTGTCAGCACTCTCCCCCTTTCCCTTTACACCCTGGGTTCCCCATGTCCATTCGTCCAGTTTTCCTGTCCCGTCCTGCCTTCTCATCTTTGCTTGGGCAGGTGTTGCCCATTTGGTCTCCTGTACTTGATTGAACTAAGAAGCATGTTCCTCACGTGTGTTATTGTTTGTTTTAGCTAACTGGTGATTTTTTATGCTATTCCAAATGGTATATTTTGTAAACTTTAATTCTCTATTGCTAGTATAGAGAAATAAAGTGAATTTTTGAATACTGATTTAATATCCAGTGACTTTGTTAAATTTTCTTATTCTAAATCATAACAGATTATTTGTAGATTCTTTTGGGTTTTGTTGTACATTATCATTATCATCTGAAAATAATGATAGTATTTTTTTTCCTTTTCTTACCTTTAATTTCTTTTTCTTTCCATATGGCTGGGCCCTCCAGGGTAGTGTTGACTAGAAACAGTGACAGCAGACTTCCTTGTCTTGTTCTCGACAGCAAATGAAAAACTTTAAGCATTTAAATTAAGTATGATGTTTGCTGTATGCTTTTGCAAATATCCTTTATCAGATTAAAGAAGTTTCTGCTGTTCCTAGTTTACTAAGTATTATTAAATCACAGACTATTTGCACAGCATACAAATTGAATAAGTATTGTGAAAGAATACAACCCTGACACACACCTTTCCTGATTTTAAACCGCTCAGTAGCCTCTTGTTCTGTTCGAATGATTGCCTCTTGGTCTATGTACAGGTTCCACATGAGCACAATTAAGTGTTCTGGAATTCCCATTCTTTGTAATGTTATCCATTATTTGTTATGATCCACACAGTTGAATGCCCCTTTGCATAGTCAATAAAACACAGATAAACATCTATCTTAGGCTAGGTTCTCTAGAGAAGCAAAACTAGTAAAGCGTATAAATGTATATAGAAAAAGATTTATATCAAGGAAATGGCTCACATAGTTGTAGAGGCTGGAATGTCCCAAGTCCATGGGTCAGGATAGAGGGTTCTCCTGATTCATGTAGCTACAGGGGATGGTGAACCCAAGATTGGCAGGTCAGAGAGCAGGGCTGTTGCTCACAGGTGGCAAAGATCGACGAATCCCAAGATCGGCAGACAAAACCACAGGTAAGTTGTTAGCTCAAGTCCCAAGAACCGGATGTCAGAGGAACAGGAGCCGGCTACAGGATCCAGAGCTAGCATAAGCCCATGAGCCTTGCCATAATGTCCCTTATATTCAATGCAGGCCACATGCCCAAGGAAACTCTGTTTCAACTGATTGGTTACTCACAACAGATCCCATTATGGAGGTGATCACGTTATATCAAATCTCAACATGGAAGTGATCACAGTATCATACGACTGCCAAACCACTGAGAATCATGGCCCAGCCAAGTTGACACACAACCTTAACCATCACAACATCTTTCTGGTCTTCTCTGCTTTCAGCCAAGATCCATCTAACATCAGCAATGATATTCTTCATTCCACGTCCTCTTCTGAATCCAGCTTGAATTTCTGGCAGTTCCTTGTGGATGTACTGCTGCAACTGTTTTTGAATTATTTTTAGCAAAATTTTACTTGCGTGTGATGTTAATGATACTGATTGATAATTTCTGCATTAGGTTGCATCACTGTTTTTTTGAAATGGTTACAAATATGGATCTCTTCCAGTCGGTGGGCCAGGTAGCTGACTTCCACATTTCTTGGCATAGACAAGTGAGTGCTTCCAGCATTGCATCCATTTTTTAAAATATCTCAGTTGATATTCTGTCAATTTCTTTATCCTTGTTTTTTGTATGTCGTTGTTGTCTTTTGCTGTCGAGTTGATTCCGACTCATAGCGACCCTATAGGACAGAGTAGAACTGCCCCACAGAGTTTCCGAGGAGTGGCTGGTGCATTTGAACTGCCGACCTGTTGGTTAGCAGTCATAACTCTTAATGACTGTGCCACCAGCGCTCCGTTGGTGCTAAATAAAATCTTGTTAAATATATGAATGAATGAACGCTTTGTTTCTGATCCACAAGGATGTTTATATTTTTGTAAGCTTGGTTTATATTTTCAAAATTTTCACTTTTTATGTTTTATCTTTCATTGCTATGGGCTTATGTCGGGGTGCGGAGTGGCTCAAAGTGTACATTTACAACATCATCTTGATCTGAGTTGTGGCCAAGTATAGATTAGTACAGTTAATTATTTGCCTAATAGGGATGGATGGTGTTTGCTGCAGTTATTAGTACTTCTTGTAGCTCACACAACCTTAAAATGCTTTACATTTTAAAGATTTTAGCTCCATAAACTCAAACTAAATTCTTAAGCATGTCTTGACTTAATTTTCCTCCATGCTGTAATGGTGGATAGCATTAAAAATTTCACGTTACACTTAGCTTAATAGAAACCTTTCAGAAATAGTCATCAAAGATAAGTTCATCTAGCATTAGGTTTTTTCTGTGTGATTATAATCATGAAGGTTCTGCAGAATACAATATGCCTAGAGAATTAAATGGAGCCCTAGTGGCTCAGTGGTTAAGAGCTCAGCTGCTAACAGAAGGTCAGCAGTTTGAATCCACCAGCTGCTTCTTGGAAACTCTATGGGGCAGTTCTAGTCTGTCCTATAGGGTCGCTATGAGTCAAATTAATTAGAAACACGTCACCAAGGAGGATTTGGCATATGTATTAGTTTTCTATTGCTGCTGTCACAAACTACCACAAATTTAGCAGCTGCAAACAATACCCATTTATTATCTCATAGTTCTGTAGTGATGTGGCTGGGTTCTCTGCTCAGGGTCTCACAGGGCCCAAATCAAGGTGTCAGCAGGGCTGCATTCCTTTCTGGAGGCTTTGAGGAAGAATCTGCTTCCAAGCTTATTCAGGTTGTTGGCTGAGGCCAGTTCCTTCTTCTGCCTTCCACATGGTCCCTTCATCTTCAAACCAGCAACAGCACATCGAGTCCTTCTCACTACTGGAATCCCTTTGGCTTCTTCTGCTACGTCTCTCTGACACCTTCTTCTGCTTTTAAGGGCTCATGTGATTACAATGGGCCCACTTAGATGATCCAGAAAAATGTCCCTGTTTTAAAGTCCTCTGATTAGTAACATTAATTACATCGACAGCATCCCTTTTGCCATGTAATGTAACACAGCTATGGGAGTAGTATCGGGGACAAAGATCACTGGGACCAAAATTCTGCCTCCCGCAGCATTTGAAAAGTTAAATAAGACAAGAAATGCTGGCTGCAGAATTTTCGTTGGGAAAACACCATGAGAAATTGTAATAGTTTCTTATCTGCTAAAATTGTTGGCTGTAGTCTCTGAGTTTCTCTGTTTAGAATTTCTGTAGCTAAGAGCTGTTTAGATAATAGTAAGACCGAAAGAATTACTCTGTAAGGAGTGGCCCGCTTAGGTATGAGTCTGATTTCGAGTTTTGCTCTTTTCCCGTGTAATACCGAGGTGTTACACTTGCTTGGCACTTAGGCTGTGCTCTTCTCTATTGAAATTCCTTATTATTTTTTTTTAAGAGGGATCTTAGGTGCAAACTCACTCCCGCAGGACGCCTTAATACCCATCATATTTGTCCATCCTAGTACCATTAGATTGACTTTGTCCACTTCCTTATATACATTCATTGGGAAAACGTAATAGAGAAGTAAAATTTATGATAATAATTGGAAATGTGGATCTGGAATTAGATATAGGGTCCTCCTCACCCACAGTGATTAATCCCGTGTTTTGAAGCCTTATCTTTAATTTTCTAACTCCAGAAGATTACGGATTAGAATGACATGATGAGAACAGATAACCACCCGAATGCTAAGCGTTTTCGACTCCTTGCCAAAACAGGAGGGCATGGCAGCCCTATGAGCTGGCTCAGGTTCAGAGGCATGCTTCTCGTGCTTTTCATGCCTTTATAAAAGAAGTTCAGAATTGCTCCAGCTCTAACATCTCATGTGCCAAGAGTTCTGTATTTATCCCTGGAGGGTACAGTGTGGTTAGTACACTGTGTACTGAATGAGTCTCTGTTTGGGGATAAAGCTTGACTCTGAACTCCTTTAAATCTGAACTGTCATTATTTTCCCAATGTGTGTAGGATTTACTGTCGCCTTGCCATTTGCTTGGGTCGGCTGCGATGCCGCTGCTTTAACTCCTGAAAGATTGCTGCAGTTTTCATTTGGCTGTGGTAGTTTCAACAAAATCGCATGTGGCCTTTGCAAAATCATTTTGCTTTTAAGAACTCGGGCTTGGCCTTTGAAAATGTTAGGATCTTTTGCAAAGTCTTTAAGAAAAATATTTTGTAAGAGTCGTGTACAGTTTTTTTAACTGGGGCTGTCATGGGAAATATGGGCAGATGAATCAATTCCCCATGTTTTCAGAGTTAAAGTAATGCCATGCACAATGCAAATGGGCAGCCTTTTGCCTGTGTTAGCGTTTAAAATCCTCTATTTTTTTCCTGCTACAAATATTTAAAAAAGGAGAAATTATTCCCCTACATAACCGAATGGTTCGAGTCACTTCTCTGTTATTCACAGTGTAATCTCTTTGCTCAACTGCTGAAATGGGACTGTGGACTCATGATAATCAGATGGGACAATGAATGATATGATGCAACAAGACTCCCGTAAATGTGGTGCTTGAGAGACAGTTTAAGAGTTATATAGTACCACACTGTCTACATTAGGCTAAAGATCAGGATCACTAACTTCATGTAGGGTTTATATTCAAATTCTCCCCCTTTCATAGTCTAAAAATTATCGTATTTTGAGGCACTGATGATTACTTGTATGTAAATACCAAAAAACCCAAACCTGTTGCTGTTGAATTGATCCAATTCATGGTGCACTCATGTGTTCCAGAGTAGAACTGAACTCCATAGGGTTTTCTTCGCTATGATATTTATGGAAGTAGATCAGCAGGCCTTTCTCCTGCAGCTTCGTTGGGTGGGTTTGAATAGTTAACCTTTCAGTTAGTAGATGAGAGCAAGCTGTGCCACCCAGGGACCTTACTTATATATTTTTCTATCTATCTGTCTGTCTGTCTATCATCTGTCTATAATCTACCTACCTACCTACCATCTATCTATCTGTCTATCTATTTTTCTATCCATCTTCCACAGTGAAGAGAAATAAAAGATAAAATGTAGCAGGAAAATTTAAGGTCAAAATAACAAAGAATTTCTTGAATGCTGTTATAGTCAAGCATTGCTTGATAATCCACTATATACCTGCACTTACATATATTGTCTTATTTAATTCTTCTAACTACCACATGAGGGAGGTATTATGCTCCTCATTTTATAGATAAAAGAATAAGAAGTAGTTTAAGCATGACTGAAAGTGGGGAAACCAGGATTCAATGCCAGGTCTGTCTTTCTCCAAAGCTTATGCTGTTTTCAGCACCACAGTGGCCAGGATGGTTTTTGAGAAAATTTCCCCCTGAAAGTTCTTTAAGTTCTTATTCACAGTCATCCAGGATCATTTAATTAAAGCACGAAGGTGAATGGAAAGAGAACTCGACTAGTTATCAGGGGACCTGGATTTGAGAGCCTATCCAAGCCCTCATTTCCTCCTGAGAAAGTAGAGATATCCTTGCTTACTTGGCCTGGACTTTGTCAATTGTAAAGCACTATTTACCAGACCAAAGAACTGATGCCTTTGAATTACGGTATTGGTGAAGAATATTGAATATACCATGGACAGCCAAAAGAACGAACAAATCTATCTTGGCAGAAATACAGCCAGAATGCTCCTTGGAAGCAAGGTGAGATTACGTCTCACATACTTTGGACATGTTACCAGGAGGGACCAGTTCCTGGAGAAGGACATCATGCTTGGTAAAGTACAGGGTCAGCGCAAGGAGGAAGACCCTCAATGAGATGGACTGACACAGTAGCTGCAACAATGGGCTCAAGCATAACAATGCTTGTGAGGATGGCGCAGGACTGGGCAGTGTTTCATTCTGTTGTACACGGGGTCACTGTGAGTCAGAACTGACTTGACGGCACCTAACAACAGCAACAAATTTATAGGCAAAGTGTTATTATTGAATAAGAAAATGTGCCCCAGTTTTCTTGTGAGATAAACACCACACAATTTAAGGTTTTTCTACTACCATTCACTTCACTTGATTCCTTCCCCCTGGTCAAGGAGTGTTAACTATGCAAATTTACAAACTTATGAGACAAGAAGACATGGATGGTCAGCGTGACTCATGCCTGCTGCCGTGCGTAGGGTGTCACTCAACTATTAGAACAAGGAAGGAATATAATTGGTGCCTGCATTGTGAAGAAAAGCAAGAAAGTCGTAACTTTTGGTTTCAACTCAGAATCATAAGCTTGGTTGCCAGACAGGCCCTCATGAAATGATTTGGCTTAGTCTCACCAAGGTTTTGTTCCTACCTTTCGGATAAAACAACAGAGGCTGAGAGATTCTGTGACTTGCCCAAGTTTGCAGAGTGATCTCATGGAGAAGGACTAGAGAGTAGAACCACCACCAAGCTCTTCCTACCGCAAAATGCTCTTCCTCGTATGAAACACCAAAGCGAGCCCGACCTTGCAGAGGTCTCTTTGTCCTCTGGAGCACTTAGTTTTGTGTTTCCCAACCTGAGGATCATCTCTTCCCTCCCTTTCTAGGTCAAACATGTTTAATCTACAAATGATAATGAAGACTCTCTGAAGGAAGAAGACTATACATAATAGTTCCTTCTAACAGAACCTAAGACATCTGCAATGCTTCTGCTGGCCCTAGATCACCACATCCAGGATGCCTGGATAATTCCTCTGGTTTCAGAACCAGACCATGCATCACTTTTCTCTGAAGTAAGCAGTGAACATAGCCGTCCTTTCAAACAAAACTTCCTTCAGCAGCCACTGCTTTCACTTGAGGTTTTTCTGTTTGGAGTCTGCTATCACATTTATCATTCAGTAACCTAAAATAGGAAAGCATTTTGCAAGTCTCTGATTGGAGCTGGTGTGCATATATCCATGCACCACCCAAGCACTTACTGTGGCTCCATACTGGAATGGTCTTCATCACTACAAGTTCTTGGCAGTCATGTGTTCAGGAAGCTGTGGAAGGGATCCATGCATCAGATGAAGAATTACACTAGGTGAATTCCTGTGCTCCCTCAATTCTGTGAAGCTATGATTTTGTGATATCAACATTGGGCAAATGAGAGAGGTAGAAAACTCCTCACCAGTAATTGTGACCAGTGTAGACAGCCACTCTGAATTAGTCTGTGTACGGGTGTGTGTGTTAAATAGGGCACATGAGGAACTGTCAAGGGGGCCCTGGGAGCTGTACGTCCAGATGCTATTGGGTATTGGCACAGAGGCCTGAGGGTTGATAGAAATAGGATAAATGTGTCAGTTTCATCCCTTGTCTCTATCCTTCTCTGCTCTTATTTTCTCTTCATCAATTGTGGTAATAGGGAGAGAAACTATAGCCATATATTTATTGAATGGAGAAATGAGAAAAGAGAAAGAGGCATTGGGAACAAATGGGATTTCAAAGCAAGCTCTTAAACGTTGTTGTTAGGGGCTGTCAAGTCAGTCCGACTCATAGTGATCTTATAGGACCCAGCAGAACTGCCCTGTAGGGCTTCCAAGGAGCAGCTGGTGGATTTGAACTGCTGACCTTTGGTCAGTAGCCAAGCTCTTAACCACTACACCACCAGGGCTCCAAGCTCTTACAGATATTGCTTATTTATGCACATAATTTTAGTATCATTCTCATAGTATATCTTGAACTTTAAAATCTCGTTTTTCATAATGAACATTATAAACATTCTCCATGTTGCTGCATATTCTGATTTCTCATGGATATTTAATAGTATATAGAGCTGATGAATTTATTTAACCCATTTATGTCAAGTGGTTAGACTGTATGTTAATCAGGCTCTTTTGTTGTGAAGATCAGAAATCTGCTCAAACTTGCTTAAATCACAGAAGAGGATACTGGGGGTAGACACGGGCTGAGAAGATACCCTAAAAGTCTTTCTTCACTTGGTTTACATTTAAAAATAATTTATAAGGCAGACTCACATTACATTGTTAATGTAATAACCACTATTTCCTGACTTCAGGGCATAGGATTGTAAAAATTCAGGTCTCTAATTTTGACTTTATGATTCTGTTTGTGAGGGAAAAAAAATGGTTTAGCTGCAACCTGTGAGGCAAAACAAAACAAAACAAAAAAAGATTTGTTCTGGGTTATGCCTTAGGCTTGAGAATCTTAGGTAATATGCAGGGTATGATTGTGAAAATGGAAACTCATAAAGCAAATGAAAAGCAGGCAGACATCTTGCTTTGAATAGCAAAGCTGATTGCCTCAAAATCAGCCATCTGGGAAATGTTTTAATCTCTCTCCTCCTCTCTCTTTCTTAAGCCTGCTTTACTAATTGACATAAACTACACACAATTACAAGTGTGCAATGTGATGCATTTTGATATCTGTGTATACCTGTGAAACCATCGGCCCTCTGTCGGCCCTCTCTTCTGCCCTTCTCTGGGCCCCTCATCCTCAAGGAACCACTAATCTGCTTTATGTCACTATAGATTGGTTTGCATTTTCTAGACTTTTCTGTAAGTGGAGTCATACAGCACGAGCTCTTCTTTGTCTGGCTTCTTTCACTCAGCATAATTATTTCGAGATTCATCGTGGTGCATTGTGTATCCGTAGTTCATTTCTTTTTATTGCTGAACAGTTCCATGGTATGGATATACCACAGTTTGTTTATTCATTCATCTCGTGACAGACGTTTGTCTCTCTCTTTCTTTTAGATGTTTATGTTTTTGGGTTAAAGTTTAATTTTCAAAGCTGATTTGGGGGTGGGGGAGGGGTGGCCTGCCAGTCTGGATTATATGCAGAGAACTGACTGTTGAAGAGAAGCTTGGCAAGAAATGTCATTTCAGGTGGAGTGCAGAGGGAGATGTGTGTGCTTGCATGTGCATGAACAAGCACACACACGCACACACACCCACAAATCTTACTCGGATTTTTTTATTTTTTATTTTTTCCCATACAAAAATTTATACACACATTGTTATGTGAGTCTAATTGCTCTCCCCATACTGTGACAGCACACTCCTCCTTCCCACCCGTGATTCTCCATGTCCATTCAACCAGCTCCTAACCCTCTCTGTCTTCCCATCTCACCTCCAGACAGAAGCTGCCCATTTAGTCTCTTGTATCTACTTGAGCTAAGAGGGCCACTCCTCATGAGTATCACTTTATGTCCCACAGTCCAGTTCAATCCCTGTCTGAAGAGTTGGCCTTGGATATTGTTTTAGTTCTGGGCTGATAGAGAATCCAGGGGTGATGCTTTCCAGGGTTCCTCCAGTCTCAGTCAGACCATTAAGTCTGGTCTTTCTACTAGAATTTGAGTTCTGCACCTTTCTCCTGCTCCATCAGGGACTCTCTGTTGTGTTCCCTGTCAGGGCAGTCATTGGTGGATTCTTGAGAGTTTTCTGTGTATAAGATCATATCATCTGCAAATAGAAATACTGTGACTTCTTCCCTACCAATTTGGATGCCCTTTGTTTCTTTTTCTAGCCTGATTGCTCTGTCTAGAATCTCCAGCACAATGTTGAATAAGAGTGGTGGTAAAGGGCATCCTTGTCTGGTTCCCGTTCTCAAGGGGAATGCTTTCAAACTCTCTTCATTTAGGATGATGTTGGCTGTTGGCTTTGTATAAATGCCCTTACTTATATTGAGGAATTTCCCTTCTATTTCTATTTTGTTAAGAGTTTTTATCATGAATGGGTGTTGAACTTTGTCAAATGCCTTTTCTGCATCGATTGATAAGATCATGTGATTCTTGTCTTTTGTTTTACTTATGCGATGGATTACACTGATTCTTTTCCTAATGTTGAACCATCCCTGCATACCTGGTATAAATCCCACTTGATCATGGAGAATTATTTTTTTGATATTTTGCCGAATTCTACTGGCTAGAATTTTGTTGAGGATTTTTGCGTCAATGTTCATGAGGGATATTGGTCTGTAATTTTCTTTTTTTGAGGTGTCTTTACCTGGTTTTGGTATCAGGGTTATGCTGGCTTCATAGAATGAGTTTGGGAGTATTCCATACTTTTCTGTGCTCTGAAATACCTTTAGTAGTAGTGGTGTTAACTCTTCTCTGAAAGTTTGGTAGAATTCTCCAGTGAAGCCATCTGGGCCCGGGCTTTTTTTCGTTGGGAGTTTTTTTAATTACCTTTTCAATCTCTTCTTTTGTTATGGGTTTATTTAGTTTTTCTACCTCTGTTTGTGTTAGTTTAGGTAGGTAGTGGATTTCTAGAAATTTGTCCATTTCCTTTAGGTTTTCAAATTTGTTAAAGAGTAAAATTTTTCATAGTATTCTGTTATGATTCTTTTAATTTCAGTTGGGTCTGTTGTGATATCACCCATCTCATTTTTTATATGGGTTATCTGCTTCCTCTCCTGTTTTTCTTTTGT
>NW_004443941.1:6346897-6353923 GCF_000243295.1 Trichechus manatus latirostris | reverse complement strand
TAAAATTCTCTCTTTATCTTTGGTTTTGGCAAGTTTGATTATAATAAGTCTTGCTGACTTTTTTTGGGATCTGCCTTATGTGGGGTTCGATGAGCATCTTGGATAGATATCTTCTCATCTTTCATGATATCAGGGAAGTTTTCTGTCAACAAATCTTCAACAATTCTCTCTGTATTTTCTGTTATACCCCCCCATTCTGGTACTCTAGTCACTCATAGGTTATTCCTCTTGATAGAGTCCCACATAATTCTCAGGGTTTTTTCATTTTTTTAAATCATTTTATCTGATTTTTCCTCAAATAAGTTGTTATCAAGTGCTTTATCTTCAATCTCACTAATTGTGACTTCCATTGCCTCAGTTCTGCTCCTGTGACTTTCTATTGAGTTGTCTCATTCTGAAATTTTATTGTTAATGTTCTGGATTTCTGATTGCTGTCTCTCTATGGATTCTTGCAGCCTGTTAAATTTTCATTATGCTCTTCTCTAATCTTTTTAATTTCCTCTATTGCATGCTCTACATCTTGCTTAATTTACTTCATAATTTATTGAAGAGTTCTGCATATTAATATTTTGTATTCTGCCTCTGGTAATTCCAAGAAATTTTCCTCCTCTGGAAAATTTCTAGATTCTTTGTTTTGGGAGCTTGCTGAAGCCACCATGGATTGCCTGTTTATGTGATTTGTTATTGACCGTTGTCTCTGAGCCATCAATAAGTTACTATATATATTTTATATTTGCTTACTGTGTCCTAGCTTCTTGTTTCATTTTGATATGCCCAGATAGGCTGCTCGTATGAGCTAGTTTGATTGTTGGCACCTTTGAAGCTCTAATGTCCTGTCAGCAAGTGGTTAGATTTGTTGCTAGATATGTGAGCTCAGGAGTCTGCCCACTCCTCCTGTATGGATTCAGCTCAGGTGCCCAGGTAGATAGCCACCAAGTGTGTAGCGTAGGCTCTCACTTGCAGTCCTAGACAGGCATGGGTGATTGGTGTAGGCACAGGCATCTGGCTGCAACAGGGGAATACACTCTGAGCAAGGCAGGGGCTGACGGCCGCCCCCGAGTGTCCAGGAGGAAGCCATGTCCCTCTTCCCTCGAGCGTGTAGGTGGGTGGGTTTTGCAGCTCGATTATGAGCACCTAATGCTGTTGGCTGTAAGGGCTAGGGGACACCTCTTATTCATGGGCCCCTCTCACAGGTGGCTAGGTGGCGTGGTGGAGCCACCAGTCCTCAGGCCCCTGATGTGGGTAGGTAAAGACCCTACTCAATGGGCAGAGCAGTGTCAAATGTCAAGAACCTGCCAGTTCATAGCTGAAACAGTTGAAGTTAGACTTCTGGTATATACCCTGTTGTACTGAGGTAATCAGGGCCTATGCTGTTGAGATGGGCCCACACAAGTCTCTGCAGGGGGAAAGGCACTCAGAGTCCGTGGATGCCTTACAAAGTCCGTGGATCCCTTATGCCTGTGCCTAGGCAAAGGAGCTGTGCCTACCCTGGGTTCCTGGCTCAGGAGAGCTGGCAGTTTATTTTTTCTCATTTAATTTGTTCACTCTCCAAGGCAAGGAGAATGGCTCAGGGTGTGTGACGGGTCCTACTTCTCGCCCAGGGGACTCGGCAATTGCTGAAGCCGCTCGCGGACCCAGTGCAGAGCAGGGAGTGGGGAGGTAAATGGGAGAGAGGTTTTTCCCTAAGGGGGATGTTTTTGGTAACTACGCAAGTAGTTGTCTTTCGTGGAGGGCTGTTTCTCACTGGTTCTGGGTGGTCTTGTAGAGTATCTGGCGCTGGGTCTTTCCCGGTGCAGAAAACGTGCCTCCCGAGCAGGGCTGCTTGCCTGCCTCACTGCTCATCCCCGAGCTGATCAGGCTCTCGCTGGGTCAGGTCTGACAACTCTTCGCTGCTTCCAAACCATCTCTCCCTGCCCTGTCACTCAGTCCAGTTCCTCAACTCTGCCTTTGATGTTCAGGGCTCTCAGATTACCACATATAATTGAATCACTTGTTTTTTTGGGTCTTTTTTGTAAGACGGTCCACCAGAAGCGTCTGACTACTCTGCCATCTTGGCCCCGCCTGCTTACTCAGAGGTTTTGATTTCTAAAAGATCTCACTGGGAGGCTTTAGCCTTCATTATTAGGATGAATAGTAAGTGCAGATCTAGGGCACAGTTGCCCAAGACACAGATCCTCTAAGAGGATTTGTGAAAATGTAACTGCTTTTGAAACTTTATGGTCGTAGAACTACAATGGTCTCTTTGTTGTTATTGTTCATGTCAGACCTCTCTGTGGCTGAATTACAGAACCTCATTTATAAGAACAGCTGAACAATCATTTTAAGTTGGGAAAGCAGCAACAGTAACAACTTCAGGGGCTCTTATGATACAATAATTGTTTAGAATTAATAGGTCCTGTCTTGAGAGCTCAAGGAGCCCTGGTGGCACAGTGGTTAAGTGCTTGGTTGCTAACTGAAAGGTTGGCGGTTCTAACCTACCAGCTGCTCTACGAGAGAAAGATGTGGCAGTCTGCTTCTATAAAGATTTCAGCCTTGGAAACCCTGTAGGGCAGTTCTACTGTATCCTATAGGGTTGCTATGAGGTGGAATCGACTCAGCAGCAAAGGGCATGGGCAAAGCATTAGATGTTAACTTTGCTGCGTGCGTATTTGAACTCAAAAGTGCACACAGTCACCAGCACAGAATACCTGCACTCTGTGCTGCTCCAGAGAGCTCTACCTTGAACTAATTCTCCGGTGCCTGCCAAAGAATGGCTGGAGAAAATTGGTATTTGAGGGAGACGTTAATCTAAAGCATCCAGCTAGCTATTCCTCTAGGCCAGAGGTTGACAAATTGGCTCACATGCCAAATCTAGACCAATACCTGTTCTTGTAAATAAAGCATAAGTGGAACACAGCCACGCTCATTAGTTTTAGTACCACCGCAGAGTTGAGTAATTGTGACAGAGACTTTATGGCCTGCAAAGCCTCAAATATTTACCACCTGGCCCTTTAAGGAAGAGTTTGCCAGGCTTTGCCTTAGGCCTTCCAGGAGCCCTGGTGGCGCAGTTGTTAAAGCGCTGGGCTGGTAACCAGAAGGTCGGTGGTTGGAACCCACTAGCCGCTCCGTGGGAGAAAGATGTGGTAGTCAGCTTCCGTAGAGATTTACAGCCTTGGAAACCCTATGAGGCAGTTGTACTCTGTCCTATATGGTAGCTATGAGTCAGAATCAACTCCAAGACAGTGCGGGTTTTTTTTTTTTTTCGGCCCTAGGCTTTCACATGTTAACTGCTTGCTGTCTAGTGGATTCCAACTCATGGCTACCATTCAGAAGCAAATCCGTCAGGCCATTTTTTTTGAGGTGACTCTGGGTGGGTTTGTACAGCCAGCCTTTCAGTTAATAGTCAAGCACTTAACCATTTGCACCACTGAGGGACAGTCGATTCTGACTCATGGTGACCCCATGTGTGTCAGAATAGAACTGCGCTCCATAGGGTTTTCAATCGCTGTGATCTTTAGGAAGTAGATCACCAGGCCTTTCTTCTGAGGTGCCTCTGGGTGGATTCGAACCACCAACCTTTTGGTTAGCAGCTGAGCACTTAACCATTTGTGCCACCCTAGAAGGAAGTGCATCTGGTGACATTGTTTCGTATAATTTAGTGTCATATCCTTGGCTTTTGTTTATGGCTGATGAAAGAAATGAGTATATGAAGAACTTTTGGAAGATGTTTTTCATTATGTTACTCTATGGGGAGGGGTGGAGAAGGGAAGGGCTGAACATTGGAGCACAGGGGACTTTTAAGGCAATGAAACTATTCTGTATGATACTGTAATGGTAAATATATAATGTTATGCATTTGTCAAAAAAAAAAAAACTTGTACAACACAAGGAGTGAACCCTATTGTAAACTGTGGACTTTAGTTAATAATAATGTATCCATATTGGTTCATCCATTGTAGCAAAGTTACCACACTAATACAAGATGTTAAGGATAGGAGAAACTCTCCGAGGGGCCAGGGAGTATTTGAGAACTCTGTATACTTCCTGCTCAACTTTTCTGTAAATCTGAAAAGCTCTAAACAATAAAGTATATTAAATTAAACAAAATAGTTTCTCACTTTGTAAAACTGTATTTTCCTCATACCTAGTGATGTCAAGAATTTTTTCTCATAATTTATTAGGCATTTAAATTTCATCTTCTGTGCATTTCCTGTTCATTTGCCTTTTTGTATTCTACTTATTAATCCTGTTTTACGTGTTGCAGATATGCCCAGTCAGTCTATTACTTGTCTTTTCATGCTGCGTAGGAGTTCCGTATTTTTATTGTAGGCAGTCTTAACACATGGGGTGCCATGAGCTGGAATCAACTCTAAGGTGACAGGTTTGGTCTTTTACTTGCTATCTCTTGGAGTTTTGTATCTTGCTTTGGAGGCCTCTACTATCTCAGGATTAGAAGCATGTCCTTTTCAGTAGTACATTTGGCTAATTCCTATCAGAATTTAAGGAAAATCTTGGTTGCTGTCAAACAACTTCTATTCTTTTTTGCCTTGATTATCAAGAAACTTACCTAAATCAATGGTTCAAGCTCGGTGACTGTCCTCCTTCAGGTTATGCAGTGGGGTGAAGTCATCACTAGTGGCGGTAGCTACAAACCTGAAAACTCAAGACTGGAGATAAACTGGGCAAGCGTGAAAGCCCAGCCCCTGAATAGCAACCCAGGGCAGAGCAACAGGTCATCAGGGAACTTCGGGTATGAGGGGTCAGCTCTAGGAATCCAGGTTTGTGGGACAGGATGACTGTCAGAGAGGCAGAGCCTGAGACTAGGGATGGAGGTGCACACTCCAGGGGAATCTGTGGCACAGAAGCTTCAGGTCCTGATGCTGTGAGCTCCCAGCATCTATAGGTTCCCAGTCCTTCATCCACAATTCTGAAATCCAGAAAGCTGTGAAGACCATGATATTTTAAAAATTTGGTGGCAAAATCTGGTCTAAATGGATGTGAGACTATGTAAAGTCGTTAGCCACTTAGCTTGAAAATTCTTCCATTTTGCTTCATAAGTAACTGAGTGATTGATTTTAAGTTGCTGTTCTGGTCCTCAGTGGGGAGTCTTGTGTAATGTCTGGTGTGTGTACCTCCTTACCTTTCTAAAATCTAAAAAATCTGAATTCTGAAATGTGTCTGGCCTCAAGGGTTTCTGTTAAGAGATTCTGGACTTGTAATCAATATCTTACCCCAAAGTCCAGACAAAATTAGCTCCCTCCTTGCCTGTTTATGGTTTCGGACTCCAATTTCTAACTTTATTTTTAATCATCATGTAGCGTATGTATTTTCAGCATAAGCTCTCAATTTTTTTTTTTTTTTTGGCATTAGAAGTATGATACCAGCCTCCAAGAGTGCCCCCAATGATCGTTGTGCTTGTGTTTATATTGTTGTTAGGTGCCATCGAGCAGATTCTGACTGATAGCTACCCAGCAGACAGAGCAGAACTGCCCCACAGGGTTTCCAAAGAGCATCTAGTGGATTCAGACTGCCAACCTTTTGGTTAGCAGCTGAGCTCTTAACCACTGCACCACCAGGGCTCCAGCGACCCTGTAGTATCCTCCGATATTTAATCAGAGGTGCTCTGTGTGCCATGTAGAGACTGGGCACAAGGGATGGTGTGTGACTTCCGAGGCTAGGTCATAAAGGGCATTGCAACTTCTCCAGTGGTCTCCTGGATCTCCAGCTCTGCAGGAAGCCAGCTGCCATGTCCTGAGAATACTCTCAAGGAGAGGCCCAAGTGGAGAGAAGCCAGCTTGCCAGCCATGTGAGTGAGTCCCTTAGAAATGGAGCCTTCAGCTCCGGTCATGCCTTCAGATGATTGCTGTCCTGGTCTACACCTTGACTGCAACCTCAGGAGAGACCCCAAGTCAGAACTCCCAACCAAGCGTCTTCTGAATTCATGATCTACAGAATCTGTGAAAATAAGACCATGTTGCTGTGTGCCAATTCTGACCCACAGAAACACTATAGAACAGAGTAGAAATGCGCCATAGCATTTCCTAGGCTGAAATCTTTATGGCAGGAATCACCAGGTCTTTTCTCCTGCAGAGCCGCTGGTAGTTTCAAACAGCCGACCTCTCTGTTAGCAGCCGAGCACTTAACAACTGTGCCATGATGGCTCCTTGAGAAAATAAGACTAGTGTCATTTTAACCACTAAGGTTTTGGGTGATTTGCTATGCAGAAACAGATAACTAATACAAAGAGTTATAACTAATTAATAATTCATTAAATCATTAACTTTATTTTTAGTTTTGGAAACTGTCTTCTGCTGGGTGCAAAGGCCAAGGATTAAATCTAACATTGTGTCTGATCTCTGCATTGTATTTCCTGAATAATTTGCATATTGAGTAAATCTGATATTTTATCGTTGATTATGCACAGTATTTAACAATGTTCTCGCTCCTTTCCCTTTCCCCTCTCACAGAACTACTGATATAATCTTACCTTTGTGAAACTCCTTCACACATGCCCAGTCTGATTCTGACCCAGAAATAGCTTCACCTTGACTGTGTATTGATGTGTAACAAACCACCTCAAGACTCAGGGTTCTAGATCACTTCCGGCAAAATGGCTCTCTAGGCAGAAGCACCACGCCGTCCCTCCACAGCAAAATCTAAAAAATGAAGCTGAACAGAGAAAACAACAATCCTGAAACCCTAAAACATCAAATGAAGAGATAAAGAACTCAGCCAAGCACCAAATGGAGTGAGCAAACTGACAGAGAACGGAGAGCGAGGAGAGATTCTTGCAGAGGTCCCCTACCAGCTAATGCAGTGCGGATCCACCATCTTGGACTCCTATCGGAGACCAGCAAATGGGGGGTACGAGAAAGCAGCTTCCTGAAGCTTCCAGCGGGAAACAGAACAACTGGTAATTTGTGACATACACTTTCCAACCCCTCACCCTTCTTCACCCCCACTCGGCCTCCTCTGCTTCCTGCGGCCACAATCTCTTGTCTGGGAAGCACCGGCTGCTTGGATTCCACACACCCAAACGGGCTGGCT
>NW_004443941.1:6338468-6344572 GCF_000243295.1 Trichechus manatus latirostris | reverse complement strand
GGGTTGACATGTTGTGGGGTTGTTAACCAATGTCATAAAACAATATGTATACTACTGTTTCATGAGAAACTATTTGTTCTGTAAGCCTTCATCTGAAGTACAATAAAAATAAAAAATAAAAAAAAAAAAACACCCCAAAAACTCAGGGTCCTAAAAGAATGACTGTTTATTATTTCTCATGGTTCTGTGGATTGGCTGGGAAGTTCTTCTGCTGGTCTTACCCCGACTCACAAAGCTGTGTCCATCTGGAGGGAGGGTCCATCGGAGCTGGGGAGTCTAAGATGGCCTCTCCTATACGTTTGAGACCTTGGTGAGATGGTTGGAAAGCGAAGTGAGACCTCTCCTCATGATCTGCCCCAGCCTTGGTGGTGGTGTCCAAAGAGAGCAAAGGTGGAAGCTACGTGGAGGTTTGGGATCTAGCACAGTGCCCACCTCTGTTGCATCCTATAAGTCAAAGTAAGTTACAAGGCTAGTCCAGGTCCCAAGGGGTGGAGAAACAGCCCCCACCTCTGTGTTGGCAGAATAGCAACATCACATCGCGAAGGGTGTAAAGGCAGGGAGAGGCGATCATTGGAGGACATTATTATGACATACCACAAGCCTTGGTAGGAGAAATTGTAAATAATTAATGTACATACAAGATGCCAGCAGCCAGCATTCCCAAGCACAGGGCTAGAAGACCCAGAATGATTCATCTATCAAACATACATATATTGAGAACCCACTACGTGCTAGCTCTAGGGAAACAAGTAATTGCTTACTTGAAGGAAAAAGCATACTTAAGTTTTTTTTTGTTTCATCAAATTTACTCTTTTAGGACCAGGAAGTGAGTGTTCTACATAAATCAATCAGTCAACAACTACTTCTTGAATGCCTTCTGTGCTTCGGACTTGCTCTTTATCCCCGAGGTGCTAGGAGATCAACACGCTTCCTCTGTGAGTTACTTACTGATGGTCTCTGCAGATGTGGCTGCCGATCCCACACTTGCAGCCATAGCATCTGCCCTCAGGGTGTTTGATTGGGCATCTGAGCCCCATTTGGCTCCACCTGCCTTTCCTGTTACACACTTTACCATATGGCAGAGATGCCAGGAGTGAGTTCTCGTGGCTTAAAGTAGTCGGAGTAGATGTCAGAGGGAGGCTGCGCAATTGTCTGTCTGTGCTTTATGTGCAGAACAACATACGCAGCATTAGATTACAGAGAGCTGAAGAAGACATAAAACATGGAATCACAGAGCAAATCATCAGGACATCCCTCTCATTTAGAAGATACAGTTGAGACACAGGGACTCTAAGTGACATGCTCCCATTAAGATATCTGCTTAGCAACAGTTCTGAAACTAGAACCTAGGAATTCTGACCTGCTATCTGGTGTTCTTAAGACCTTCTATCACCGAAGGAAGAGAAATAAGAATAGCCAAAATTGACTTAGAGCTCACTTACTGTGTGCCAAGCAGGGTGCTGAACTTGGAGTTTCTCACCGAACCCTCCAACAACCCCAGGAGTGGGCGTTGTCACTACTCCCTTTCCAGAGGAGGAGAGCTTAAGTAACTTTCTCAAATTCACGAGACTAAAAATTTCAGAGGCAGGTTCTCACCCAGACAGTCTTACTCCTTAGTGATTCCTTAGTGATTAAGACCATGACCTCAATCACTGTGCTAACTACGCTATATGAGTGAGTGTAACTGTACTGAAAAAGCCAGAAATGGCCAGGGACCCACGGCGTTTCCATGCCAGGTAGTCTGGTCCTGATGAGGAGCTGTGCAGAGGACATAACATCTCTTGGGGGCAGAACGTAGAGCCTGGCTCACCATGGAAGCCTCATCTGGGTTCGTTCCATCTGAATGTCCAAGTATCCCATTATTTGGTGAACTGATAAGTCAGTAGAGTCCACATTATGCTTAGAATTTCTCTTGTGCTGATAGACCTTGCTGATGCCAGTCTGGTCCTGAAAGAATTAAATCTAGCTGTCGTATGGCATGGGCAGTAGATTTTTCCCTCCATACTTTGCTTTATAATGATTAGATTTGTGGGCCATTTGCTCATTTATTGTTTCATTCAAGAAATATTTGTTGAGCCTCAGATACGTGCAAAGCAGACACTGTACCAGCTGCTGAGGCACTCCCGGACTACCTTTGGAAGCTGTCTCTGTCCTCTGTTTAGCTCTGATTCTGTCATCCAGTCTAGCGTAGTTTGTGGTGCTTTCTTTTCTTTCTTGAGGTAGCAACCCAGGTTGCACATTGTTATTTAAGTTCACAGTACAGATTAACTTAAAAGATCATTTGCCTCACATGATTTTAGATCTGACACTTTTTAAGGGTGCCCCAGAAAGAAGGAACGCAAATCTTTCCTTGGCCAATTTGAATGAAAAATTATGGTTGTATTGGTGAGAGTATAGTAACTGCTGTAACAAACAAATCCAATGATGTATAATGGCTAAAACAGGAAGTATGTTTATTTCTTGCTCATGGGTATGCCTTATAGGTGGGTGGCTCTCCTCCAACTAGTAATTCAGATGCCTGTTTCCTCCTAAGCTGTCTCCACATCGATATCAAACTGCAGAAGCAACAAAGAGCATGGAGGGTCACACATGTGAGGCTTTTACAGGCTAGACCTGGAAGTGGCACACATCTTTCTACAAACATTGCTTTGGCCAGAACTCAGTCACATAGTCAACAGCAAGGATACCAGAAAATGTACATCACTGTGTGCCTAGAAAAAAGAGGAAATAGTTTTGGTGAAGAGCTGGTCAGTCTCTGTCAAAGTGTCAAAGTGATGTGTGTGTGTGTGTGTGTGTGTGTGTGTGTGTGTGTGTGTGTGTGTGTGTACTGAAGGGCCTCTGAAGGGCAATATGTATTTTAGAAGGGGGACGGGACTATGCTGTTTATCACTGAGTAAAGAACCGGACAATTATATGGTCTACTATGCCAGGAATGACAACTTGAAGAGGAATGGCATTGCATTTATTGTCAAAAAGAACATTTCAAGATCTATCCTGAAGTACAACGCTGTCAGTGATAGGATAGTATCCATGCACCTACAAAGAAGACCAATTAATATGACTATTATTCAAATTTATGCACCAACCACTAAGGCCAAAGATGAAAAAATTGAAGATTTTAACCACCTTCTGCAGTCTGAAATTGATCGAACATGCAATCAGGATGCACTGATAATTACTGGTGATTGGAATGTGAAAGTTGGAAACAAAGAAGGATCAGTAGAAAAATATGGCCTTGGTGATACAAATGACTCTGGAGATCGCATGTTTGAATTTTGCAACACCAACGACTTCATTGCAAATACCTTCTTTCACCAACATAAATGGTGACTATACACATGGACCTTGCCAGATGGCATACACAGAAATCAAATCGACCACATCTGTGGAAAGAGATGATGGAAAAGCTCAATATCATCAGTCAGAACAAGGCCAGGGGCCGACTGCAGATCAAACCATCAATTACTTGTATGTAAGTTCAAGTTGAAACTGAAAAAAATTAGAACAAATCCACGAGAGCCAAAGTACAACCTTGGGTATATCCCACCTGAATTTAGAGACCATCTCAAGAATAGATTTGATGCTTTGAACACTATGACCAAAGACCAGACAAGTTGTGGAATGACATCAAGGACATCATAGATGAAGAAAGCAAGGGGTCATTAAAAAGACGAGAGAAAGAGAAGACCTAAATGGATGTCAGAAGAGAATCTGAAACTTGCTCTTGAACACGTCGAGTAGCTAAAGCAAAAGGAAAAAACAAAATAAAAGAGCTAAACAGAAGATTTCAAAGGGTGGCTTGAGAAGACAAAGTAAAATATTATGATGACATGTGCAAAGACCTGGAGATAGAAAACCTAAAGGGAAGAACACGCTCAGCATTTCTCAAGCTGAAAGAACTGAAGAAAAAAGTCAAGCCTTGAGATGCAATACTGAAGGATTCTACAGGGAAAATACTAAACAATGCAGGAAGCATCAAAAGAATACGGAGGGAATACACAGAGTCACTATACCAAAAAGAATTGGTTGACATTCAACCATTTCAGAAGGTAACATATGATCAGGAACCGGTGGTACTGAAGGAAGAAGTCCAACCTGCGCTGAAGGTATTGGTGAAAAACAAGGCTCAGGGAATTGATGGAATACCAATTGAGATATTTCAACAAACAGATGTATCACTGGAGGTGCTCACTTGTCTATGCCAAGAAATTTGGAAGACAACTACCTGGTTGACTGGAAGAGATCCATATTTATGGCTATTCCTAAGAAAGGTGATCCAACCGAATTAGGAAATTATTGAACAATATCATTAATATCACACGCAAGTAAAATTTTGCTGAAGATCATTCAAAAACGGCTGCAGCAGTGTATCAACAGAGAACTGTCAGAACTCAAGCTGGATTTAGCAGAGGACATTGAACCAGGTATATCATTGCTGATGTTAGATGGATTCTAGCTGAAAGCAGAGAATACCAGAAAGTTATTTACCTGTGTTTTATTGACTATGCTAAGGCATTCAACTGTGTGAATCATAACAAATTATGGATAGGAGGCGGGGCCAAGGAGTAGTCAGACGCTTCCAGTGGACCCTATTACAACAAAGACCCAAAAAAACAAGTGATTCGATTATATATGGCAATCTGGGAGCTCTGAACATCAAAGGCAGTGTTGAGGAACCAGACAGAGTGGCAGAGGGAGGGAGAGACAGTTTGTAAGCAGTGAGGAGTTGCCAGACCTGACACAGCGAGAGCGTGAGCTCTTCAGGCCTGATCAGCTCGGGGGTGAGCGGTGAGGCAGGCAAGCAGCTGTGCTCAGGAGGCGCGTTTTCTGCACTGGGAGAGACCCAGCACCAGAGACTCTACACGGCCACCCATAACCAGTGAGAAGCAGCCCTCGATCCGGCGAAAGATAAGTGATTGCGTACGGCCTACCGTGTGAATCAAAAACACCCCCCCTTAGGGAAAAACCTCTCTCCCATTTACCTCTTGCTCACTGCTCTGCACTGGGTCCCGGCTGACTTCAGCAAGTGCTGAGTCCCCTGGGCTGGAAGTAGGATCCGTCACACACCTGGAGACATTCTCCCTGCCTTGGAGAGAGAACAAATTAACAAACAGGAGAAAAAAATAAACTGCTGGCTCCTCTAAGCCAGGAACCCAGGTAGGTACAGCTCCTTTGCCTAGGCACAGGCATAAGGGATCCATGGATTTTGAGTGCCCTTCCTCCGGCAGAGACTTGTGTGGGCCTATTTCAACAATGTTGGCCCTCATTACTGCAGTACAACAGTGTATATACTGGAAGTCTAACTTCAACTGGTTCAGTTGTGAAGTGGCACATTCTTGACATTGGACACTGCTTTGCCCATTAAGCAGGGTCTTCACCTACCCACATCAGGGGCCTGAGGACTGGTGGCTCCACCCACGCCACCTAGCCACCTGCGAGAGGGGCCCATGAATAAGAGGTGCCCCATAGTTCTTACAGCCAACAGCATTAGGTGCTCATAGTCCAGCTGCAAAACCCACCCACCTAACGTGCTCAAGGGAACAGAGACACGGCTTCCTTCTGGACACTCGGGGGCGGCCATCAGCCCCTGCCTTGCTCAGAGTGTGTTCCCCTGCTGCAGCCAGATGCCTGTGCCTACACCAATCACCCATGCCTGTCTAGGACTGCAAGTGATAGCCTACATCACACACTTGGTGCCTATCTACCTGGGCACCTGAGCTGAATCCATACAGGAGGAGTGGGTAGACTCCTGTGCTCACATGCCTAGTAACAGATCTAACCACCTGGTGACAGGACATTAGCGCTTCAAAGGTGCCAACAATCAAACTAGCTCATACGAGCAGCCTATTTGGGCATATCAAAACAAAACAAGAAGCTAAGACACAGTAAGCAAACAAATACATATAATAACTTATTGATGGCTCGGAGACAACAGTCGATATCACATCACATAAAGAGGCAATCCATGAGCTTCTAAAACAAAGAATCTAGAAATTTTCCAGAGGAGGAAAATTTCTTGGAATTACCGGAGGCAGAATACAAAAGATTAATATACAGAACTCTTCAAGAAATTAGGAAGGAAATTAAGCAAAACGCAGAACACA
>NW_004443941.1:6290642-6338368 GCF_000243295.1 Trichechus manatus latirostris | reverse complement strand
AGATTAACAATAAAATTTCAGAATTAGACAACTCGATAGAAAGTCATAGGAGCAGAACTGAGGCAATGGAAGTCAGAATCAGTGAGATTGAAGATAAAGCATTTGACACCAACTTATTTGAGGAAAAATCAGATAGAAAGATTAAAAAAAATGAAGACACCCTAAGAATTATGTGGGACTCTATCAAGAGGAATAACCTACAAGTGATTGGAGTACCAGAATGGAAAGGATAACAGAAAATACAGAGAGAATTGTTGAAGATTTGTTGACAGAAAACTTCCCTGATATCGTGAAAGATGACAAGGTATCTATCCAAGATGCTCATTGATCCCCACATAAGCTAGATCCCAAAAGAAAGTCACCAAGACATATTATAATCAAACTTGCCAAAACCAAAGATAAAGAGAATTTTAAGAGCAGCTAGGGATAAGTGAAAAGTCATCTACAAAGGAGAGTCAATAAGAATAAGCTTGGACTACTCAGCAGAAACCATGCAGGCAAGAAGGCAGTGGGATGACATATATAAAGCCTTGAAGGAAAAAAACTGCCAGCCAAGAATTATATATCCAGCAAAACTGTCTCTCAAATATGATGGTGAAATTAGCGCATTTCCAGATAAACAGAAGTATATGGAATTTGCAAAAACCATATCAAAATTACAAGAAATACTAAAGGGAGACCTCCAGTTAGAAAATCAGTAACATCTGATAACAACCCAAGACTAGAACACAGGACAGAGCAACCAGATATCAACCCAGATGGGGAAGACACAAAAGTAAATCAAAGCTAAAACACTGAAAATAGGGAAACATGTCAATATGTAAAAGATGACAACATTAAAACAAAAAATGAGGGACTTAAAAAATGTAGACATAGATATTTCATATGGGGAGGAAGTCAAGGCGATATAAAGAAATAAAAGACTGGTATAAACTTAGAAAAATAGGGGTAAATATGAAGGTAACCACAAAGGAAACTAACAATCCTACAAGTCAAAATAAAAAAAAACTGGAAGAATATAAAGACTCAGCAAACACAAAATCAACAACAATGAAAAAGACGAAAAGAAAATACATAAAGAAAAACGACTCAGCACAGAAAATTAAGTGGAACAAAGAAACTGTGAACAACACACCAAAAAAGACATCAAAATGACAGCACTAAACTCATACCTATCAATAATTATGCTGAATGTAAATGGACTAAATGCACCAATAAGGAGACAGAGAGTGGCAGATTGGATAAAAAAACACTATCCGTCTATATGCTGCCTACAAGAGACACACCTTAGACTTAAAGACACAAATTATGGATAACATTGCGGAGAATAGGAATTCTGGAAAACTTAACTGTGCCCGTGAGGAACCTGTACATAGATCAAGAGGCAGTTGTTGAAACAGAACAAGGGGATACTGCATGGTGTAAAGTCAGGAAAGGTGTGCGTCAGGGCTATATCCTTTCACCATACCTGTTCAATCTGTATGCTGAGCAAATAATCCAAGAAGCTGGACTAGATGAAGAGGAGCAGGGCATCAGGATTGGAGAAGAGTCGTTAACAACCTGTGATACACAGATGACACAACCTTGTTTGCTGAAAGTGAAGAGGACTTGAAGCACTTACTGATGAAGATCAGAGCCCACAGCCTTTAGTATGGATTACACCTCAACATAAAGAAAACAGAAATCCTCACAACTGGACCAATAAGCAACATCATAATAAATGGAGAAAAGACTGAGGTTATCAAGAATTTTGTTTTACTTGGGTCCACAATCAACACCCATGGAAGCAGCAGTCAAGAAATCAAAACACACATTGCATTGGGTAAATAGGCTGCAAAAGACCTCTTTAAAGTGTTGAAAAGCAAAGATGTCACCTTGAGGACTAACGTGCACCTGACCCAAGCCATGGTGTTTTCCATTGCCTCGTATGCGTGTGAAAGCTGGACAATGAATAAGGAAGACCGAAGAAGAATTGATGCCTTTGAATTGTGGTGTTGGTGAAGAATATTGAATATCCCAAGGACTGCCGAAAGAACAAACAAATCTGTCTTGGAAGAAGTACAACCAGAATGCTCCTTAGAAGCAAGGATGGTGAGACTACGTCTCACATACTTTGGAAATGTTATCAGGAGGGATTAATCCCTGGAGAAGGAAATCATGCTTGGTAAAGTAGAGAGTCAGCAAAAAAGAGGAGGACCCTCAGCAGGGTGGATTGACACAGTGGCTGCAACAGTTGGCTCAAGCATAGCAACGATCATGAGGATGGCACACAACTAGGCAGTGTTTCATTCTGTTGCGCGTAGGGTTGCTGTTAGTCAGAACCGGCTTGACGGCACCCAACAACAACAACAAAGGATAAGTGCCCGAGTAGAGTAAAAGGATAAATATCCCTTGATTAAGTGCTACTTACTCTACTTCTCTCTTAATTCACTAGCCCATCTTTATGCCAACACATTTTCTTGAATTTCATGTAAATATTTATAAATGTAAGTCCTTCATTTCACAAAACTAAAAAGAAAAAATTATATTGACAAGATTCTTTTGAAACGATGGTAAACTCTTTGATTTTACAGATGAGAAGCCTGAGGTTCAGAGAAGTCGAGTAACTTGCCTGAGGCCTCACAGCTTGTCTGCAACAGAACAAACATCAGAGCTTAGAGGTCTCCTTTCTCCTTTATCTTAATTTGAAAAATTATCAGTAATATCCTCCCAGGCCCTGATTATGTGTTTTTATATTTTAGCCTGTGCAGAAGAATTTGTTAAATTCATTTTGTAGAAAGCCCGCCATGAGTATTTTTTATTCATTTATTTATTTTGGTTAAAGAGGTTCTCACTGTAGCCTTTAGATGGCACAAGTTAGCTAAGGCTGTTTTGTACTAGAGTAATTACAGAAGGTTCAAGAAAAGTTTATGGAAAACAGGAGCATCGAACGATAATTTAAATGAAGTAGACGTGTTATCAGCAAAAGCCTCCCTCTTTTTAGAATCAGTCTTCTGAACGAGATTTCATGACAAAAGGCAAGTGTTCGGTAGTTTTTCCAGGGGTTCTCTAATTCCACCAATGTCAGCGGCACCAGGAGTAAATGACGCTTGGGATAGTTATTGGGATAAGGATTGGAACTGGAGAAGGTTGTCAGAAATGGATGGAATATAAATCCAGGAGTTAGGAGGCCTCAATTTTCCGCGAGTCCCAGAGTGTGCAGGGCAAGTTCTCTCTCCCCTGGCTTAGGCTACATATCTCAGATGCTCACGTACCCTAAAACCCACCCAGTTGCCATCGAGTCTATTCAGACTCGTAGCGACCCTATAGGACAGAGTAGAACTGCCCCATAGGGTTTCCAAGGAGATTCTCATACAGTGTTGGCTAATTATTTGCCTCACCAGGATGTTCTGATGATGACATCTGAAAAACAGTTCATAAGCCTCTGTAGGAAGGTGCCTTGCACTTAGTAGGGCCACAGCCAGCGTTTGTGGGATTGAATTTTCCCACTTGGTTTTCTGTTTCTCACTCCAATTCTGAAGGGGTTGCAAACTCCTTTCCTGAAATGTCAATGAAGAGCGTATTTCTCCATTGCCTCTTCCGTTTGCCGAGGCTCTTGGAGCCAGGGTGGGGAATGCTGGGAAAATCAGTTGTCTCCTGAGATCGAATTTAGTTCTGAAGACAATATTTAGCTAAGAAAAAAACCTCATATACAGAAAAAGCGATATAAAACCGCTGAGTGATTTTGTAAATTACTGCATTTTGTCATTCAGTGAGTGATTATGTAAATAATTAGTGCTTCTGCTGTGAGCGAATGCAAACAACATCACATATACCACAAAGGTGAGGCTGTGTTCAGCTGAGGAAGGAGATGCTAAAAATGTTCCTCTGGTATTCATTTAGACTGTGTTCTTTGGCCTCGTTTTGTCTGGCTTTTCAAAATTCTATGAGTTTACAAAGAGGATTGGAATCTGAGTCAGAGTTTGAATATGCTCAGTTCATTTTTTCTGACAGTGTCAGTTCCCATGCAAAATTAATCCTTGATGTTTCTGTCAGTGTGGTGAGTCTTCTCTCATTTTTTTCTTTTTTTAATTTCTTGTAGTAAAATATGTATAACAAAGCATTTGCCATTTAAACCATTTTTAAGTGTGCTAGATTCACCATGTTATGCAACCATCACCACTATCCAATTCCAAATATTTTTCATCACCCTAAACAGAAACTCAGCACCATTCAAGCAATAATTCCCCATTCCTCCCTCCTCTCAGTCCCTGGTAACCATCAGTAAACTCTCTCTGTTTGCCTCTTCTGGGGACTTCATGTAAGTGGGATCCTACAATATTTGTCCTTTGTGTCTGACTTATTTCACTCAGCATAACAATTTTGAGGTCATCAGTGTCATAGCGTGTGTCAGAAGTTTCTCTTTATGGTGGAATGATACTCCTTTGTATGGATATACCACACTTTGTTTATCCATTCATCTGTTGATGGGCACTTGGGTTTTTGGCTATTATGAATGATGTTGCAGTGAACACTGGTGTACAAGTCTGAGTCCTTGCTTTCAGTTATTTTGGGTATATACCTAGGGGTGGAATTGCTGGGTCGTATGGTAATTTTGGAGCCCTCATTCTGCAGTGGTTAAGAGCTTGGCTGCTAACCAAAAGGTTGGCAGTTGGAATCCACCAGCTGCTCCTTGGAAACCCCATGGAGCAGTTCTCCTCTGTCCTATAGGGTCGCTATGAGTTGGAATCAACTTGATGGCAACAGGTTTTTTTTAGGTACATGGTGTTCTATTTAAATATTTGTTTTTCCTTGCTTTCACTAACCAACAGGAAAGAGTAAAGAGGTATTTTTGTATCTATTATATCTATTAGAATTAATATGAAAAATTAATGAGATATTTCCTCAATATATTCCTATGGAGGGAGATTGTTTTTAACCCTGTTCCCTGTGCTTGTAATTTGATTGGTGATAAAGGCTCCAGTCGTTTATATCAGTGTTTCCTAAAGTTCTTTCATGGAACCCTACAACTTTAGGATGCTAATAAATATTAACGGAAAAAAAAAAAAGATTTTCATGGTTAAATACGTTGGGAAATGTTCAGTTAAGCTCAACTGCACCTGGTGTATTGAACAATCTGGACTTGGTAGGTACAAGTAAAAAGCAACTACAGTCTTTCTTAAAAGCTACCCCTTTCAACCCACTCTGTGGATTGGCCTCATAGTTTTGCGATTTTATTTCAGATATTAAGTATCACTGGTTACTCTGAAGTCCATTGTAATCTAGTATCAAGACACTAGACTGTCTTCTAGTTAAAAACGTTTGCCTTCCTCAATTCAGGCCCGACTGCCATGAAAGACTGCAAAGGAGTGTGTGTAAGAGTGTGAGTGGAGTGTGTGTGTGTGTGAGTGGAGTGTATCTGTGTGTGTGTGTGTTTCTCTCTTTCCTGCTCTGTCTCTTACACTATCTCCTACTCTCTGTAAAGTGACATTTGGGGGCCCTCATGGGTTGGACACAGAGAGATAGGAGGGACAGGGTTAGGAAAGGTCGTACTTGATGGGTACCCTTGCAATCTGGGACTTCTGTGGGCAAATGCTCCATTGCAGGCCCTTCCTTGCACGGGATGCTTCTCTGGGGCCTCCAGATGCAGTTCTCTGGCTTGGATGATGCCTCCTCCAGCTGACGACTCATGACCTCCTCTCATGTACCTCATCCAGTCGGATGCATCCAGCTTCTCTCTGCTGCATTTTCTCTCTTTGGTAGGAAGCCATCTGGTCTGGGTTCTTTCCAAGGTGGGTCATGGCTGGTTGCCCTCCCCAGACCCACATTAGGCCTAAGGAAAGCACGCACCTTGGTCCTTATGGGTAGAAGTGCAGGTTGTTCCACAGGTGGTTCTAGCTATGGTCTCCTCCTGTAGACTTTCTCAGGTATGAGTTAGAAACCAGTGAGTGTGCTCTCCAAATTCCAGGTACCCAGGCCAAGCTGTCTGAGAAGTTCTTTTCAGGTCCCCCCTCATTTGACTTAGGGTGAGGGAACACATCAATGCTCCCTCCAAAGAAATCCTTATACCACTTCTTTTTTCTCTTCTACAGGCTCGAGATGGGTGATCAGCAGGCCTAAAGTCTTCCTAAAGTCCCAGACTACCTGTAGAGGGGTCTAACACTTGAGGATGTGGGGATACTTGCACCCTATTAGTAAATTATTGTTAGCCTCTTGAGGTCTCTGCTTGGCCTTAGAGATAACAGAAATCACACTTAATATCTTGCTGTATGGTTAGACAGATTTCTTTATTTCAGGACTCCTGCGATGGTCAGCTTTATGTGTCAACTTGGCTAGGCTGTAGTCACCAGTTATTCAATCAACACTATCTGTTGCAGTGAAAATGTTTCGTAGATGAAATTAAATCCATAATCAGTTGACTGTAAGTAAGGGAAATGATTCTAGATAATCTGAGTGGGCCTGATTCAATCAGTTGAAAGGTCTTAAAAACAGAACTGAGGCTTCCATGATTGTGAAGAAATTCTGCCTGGGGAATGCATTGTCACTACGAGTCGCAGTAGACTCAATGGAACTTTTTTTTTCTTCCTTTTGGCGTGTCCTGTGGATTTCACACTTGATAAAAGTGTAAACCAGTTCCTTGGATACGAATCCTAATATAGATCTGCTGGTTCTGTTTCTCTCATTGAACCCTGACTGGTACAACTCCTCAGGGCATTAGCATGCTAAAGTACATTGTGACTCGCCAAGGTGGTGTAGTGGGTGGTGAATATAGTCTGTAGTGTTCCTAAATCTATTGGACCACAGAAGATTTTTTTTTTTTGGTGTAGAATTTTTTTAATGTATTTTTTTATCGTACTTTAGATGAAGGTTTACAGAAAAAACTAGGTTCTCATTAAACAGTTAGTATACATATTGTTTTATGACATTAACAACCCCATGATATGTCAACACTCTCCCTTCTCAACCTTGAGTCCCCTATTACCAGCTTTCCTGTCCCCTCCTGCCTTCAAGTGTTTGCCCCTGGGCTAGTGTGCCCCTTTAGTCTCATTTTGTTTTATGGTCCTGTCTAGTCTTTGGATGAAGGGTGAACCTCAGGAGTGACATCATTACTGAGCTAAAAGGGCATCCGGGGGCCATGCCCTCGGGGTTTCTCCAGTCTCTGACAGGCCAGTAAGTCTGGGCTTTTTTTGTGACCACAGAAGATTTTTAAGGTACACTTGCCTGAATTAGGATTCTATGGAATACTCTTGGAGAAACACTGATTTATGTAGAATTTTCCAGACTAGGATTTTCACCTAAGATAAACAATTAGCTAATTAATAATGTCATAGACCAGGCGCTGTGAGGTTTGTGAGAAGAGACGGTACAACTTAGTGGTATAGCACTTGGGTTTTGGACTCAGGCTAAAACCAAACCAAACCCGTTGCCATTGAGTCGATTGCAACTCACAGCAGCCTTCTAGGACAGAGTAGAACTGTCCCATAGGGTTTCCAAGGAGCAACTGGTGGATTCAAACTACTGACCTTTTGTTTAGTAGCCGAGCTCTTAACCACTGCACCACCAGGGCTCCAGGCTGCCTGGTTTTAAATCCCTGCTGCATAAATTCCTAGTTGTGTGAACACGGGCAATTTCACCTCTGTAAAGTGGGGATGACGATAAAAGCACGTCTGTCAAAGACTGTTGCTGTAATT
Source organism: Trichechus manatus latirostris (assembly GCF_000243295.1). NCBI lineage: Eukaryota > Metazoa > Chordata > Mammalia > Sirenia > Trichechidae > Trichechus > Trichechus manatus. The sequence continues at coordinate 6,330,698 of NW_004443941.1, read as the reverse complement.
AATTGAGATTATCTATGTGTTCATAGATTCAGTGCCTTCTGTACTTGGTCCATAAAAAGTAGGCAATAAATGTCATCATTATTATCTATTATTCTTATCCTTCATTGTTATTAAAGAGCATTAAACATGAAGCCCTGTCCTAAGGAAATTTATAGCTTAAAAAAACCAAACCCATCGCCATGGAGTCCATTCTGACTCACAGTGACCCTATAGGACAGAGAGAACTGCCTCATAGAGTTTCCAAGGAGCAGCTGGTGGATTCAAACTGCCGACCTTTTGGTCAGCAGTCAGGCTCTCAACCATTGTGCTACCAGGGCTCCATTTATAGCTTAGGTGAATGAATATCCATACACAGAATGACAGAGAGTAGCATGCAATAACAGAATGGAGTGATATAGACTGTGATGTTGGCAGTAATAGTTCTAACTAAGGAAGGGTTCGTGGAGGATGCCGGGACTGAACTGAGCCTTGAAAGCTGGGTAAGGTCTGGGTCTGCAGAGAAGAAAGAGAAACAGGCTACCCTTGTGTAGACAATATGTGTTAAGGGTCATTTTTCTTGAGTATCAAGAGACTTCAGATCCTTCTATCTTTTATGGATAAGCTGCTTCTAGGGCTAGGATCTGGCAGTGCCAGGAGTACTATTGCTTCGGGGCCTCAGGGTTTGATGAATTTGTTCTGTGGAGATTAATAGAGTAGATGAATGAGTAACAGAGATGGTAATTAAGCAATATGATAGGACAGACTGTGGCATAACAATGAGTGAACACTGAGGCACGAGGCAGGACGGAGAGCTCTTGGTGTACCAGAGAAGTACCATTCATCAGCATTACATCCTGCTTGAGAGTGGTTTATTGAAATTATAAAATAGGTACTTAAAATAACATTAAAAGCACAATTTTAAACATGCACAATTGATTCTAGTGAAGTGCTGTGCCAGAAATGAATTCCAACCTTTCAGAGGACTGTACCCCAAGAAAAAGGAGAAAAAGCTGTGCTCGTCAATGCAGAAAGTAGCCCATTGACACAGTGTGACCCTGTCAACTTTACCTTCTTAAAACTGTTCTTTTCACTGGAAACCACAGTAGAGACCAGCAAAAACAGAAACGAAATCTTGGCAGTGCTTCTTCCTGCCTCATGTGCCTTGTAATGTCGCCCAAGCTGTCAGCCAAGGCTTGCTGTTTCTTCCATGTGGGATTGCCAGGGAGCGTGTAAAGGAAGGGGTTCTGGACAATACACAAGTATCTGTTGAATCTGGGGCCATCTGCTGCATCTACATCAAAGGTTGTGTAGAAGGGGTTGGGTTGTGATGGTCAGGGAAAAGGACCAGGTCTTTCATCTTGAGATGCTATGGTGGGTTCATCCCAGTGGGGGTAGAGTCTAGCATCAATCACTGTAAACCAAGTTGTTGGACAAGAGGTCAACATTGAGAGTCAGGGTAGGGTTGTTGGTTGGATACCTCAGATCTAGAGACGAGCTCAAGGCTTGGAGAAGGCTTTTCCAAATTAAATTTGGAGGGAGGAGGACCAGGGGAAGCACTGTAGGACAGAGCTGATGCATTTGATAGGCCCCCAAAGAACTGGAAGCCTAGAGTACCTGGGAAGTCCTCCTCCCCCATCTACCTGCTTCCATGGTTAGCCCCCCTCTCCCTCAGAGTCCCGATATTAGAATTAATTTAATAATTAGGCACTTGCCCTCTTCATTTTCTATTCAGAAAAAAAAAAAAATCAGAGGTGTGGTCTTATATTAAAACAAAACAAAACAACACCCCTCCCCCAAACAAAAATAAAAACTGTTCTGTACATGTTGATTCAGACTTGTAATTTGGAACTGTACTTTTTTTTTTTACTTTAATCTTACTTTGACCTTGTAGAGCTTGCCTCGAGGAGCAATTTTGAGTTGAAAGGGTCCAGAAACTTGCTAATTTCCTGACCTTAGAATCCAGTGATGACTGTCTACAGTTCATGCCTGAAGGCTGGATTTCTGGGGCTAAGGGAGTAGAGAGCTTTGATACAGATGGATCATTTTGTCAGTGTTACTGTAGATCACGCTGTGATGCTGTTCTTTTTCTAGAATGGGTGGAAGCCTTTTATTCCACAACTCATGCCAACCAGCTTGGTATGATAACTGTCAAGTTCGATAGATGAGTTTAAATGTTTTGCTGAATAGCTAAAATACCATCTTAAAACATAATTTTTATCATCTGCTCAAAGAGTCAAATTCCTGAAACCACAGACGAGTGTTCCAAGCTCTGACTTCATTCATTTATTCATTAAAATATGTAAGATCTCTGTCCTCCATTCAGTACAGTAGGCTTCATTTGGCTTGGTTTACCCTTCCTTCAGGTTCCCCTCAGTTGATGTATAAAGCTTGAGACTTGCAAAATGGCTAAGAAAGAGAGTGGGGTGGTTTGCTTTACAGAAGGATTGTTTGCTACATAAAAGAATGAAATGCATAGTTCATTCATTCATTCAGCAAATATTTATTGAGAATCTATGTGCCAGACACTGTTCTAGGGATTGAGGATACCACAGTGAATGAAGCAAAGTTCCTGCCTTCATCAGGCTTACTCTCTACTGGGAGTGAGAGACACTGAACAGATAAACTTTCATACAAATAAATAAATGTAAATAATGTCAGAAAATAATAACTAATATAAAAAGCCCCCCTCCCCCAATGCCTGGACATATTTTGACAAGATGACAAACATGACACCAATATGTTGGTGTCTTCCGTTTGTGATGCTATTTCTATTCTTCTCAAGGCCAACAGCTTCCTAACTGGTCTCCAGGATTCCACTCTTGAACCCCCTCAAATCTGTCCTTCATACAGCAGCCAAGGTGATATTTCTCAAACATACACCAGGTCATGTCCCTCCCCAGTGTGCCCTTCAGTGACTTTTTTTGCACTTAGAATGGAATTCTGCAAGTTCTTGTACTTCCTGGCCCTTGCCTGCCTGTAACCTCCTCTCATGCCACTTGCCCCTTTGCTCACTTCTTCAGCCCTATTGTTTTTCTCTCTGTTCCTTGAACACGTACACGCGTAGCTTCCTCTGCCACAGTGGGTTCCTCCTGGTATTCCCTATCACCAAAACCTATCTCAGCATTTCTTACAGATTGGAATTATGTTTATTTGCTTGTTACTTGCTTCCTGCCAGTCTTCTCCTGACTTCACTAGTCTTAACCTCCACAAGGGACTGGAATTACGTGTGTTTTGTTCATAACTGTGTTCCTAGAACCTAGTTCAGCATTTGACACACAGGTAAATATTTGTTTAATGTATTAAAAAACAAAAAGAAAAAGCAGTAGTGAACATCAAATAACTTTCAAAAAATTCATTTCAAAGAGTGAGATATCTCAATTATTCTTGTATAAGATTGTATTGTTTCGTAAATTTATTATTCTGTATTCCTTTGGTGGCTCAGTGGTTAAGAGCTCAGCTGCTAACCAAAAGGTTGGCAGTTTGAATCCACCAGCTGCTCCTTGGAAACCTTAGGGGCAGTTCTATTCTGTCCTGTAGGGACGCTATGAGTCGGAATCAACTCGACGGCAACGGGTTTGGTTTTGGTTAGTGCTTTTGTGCTTACAGTTGAAGGTCCAGAAATAGAAGAGTTTACTGGAGTCAGGTGCTTTGTTGCCTTCATAAATACTTTTGTGTTCTTCCATGCCACCAATATGCTGGTTAACAAATAGAAGACAGGCATCTAATGTGTGTGATTGGCTGTTGACTATATGTGTTGTCCTTGTTGTTGTTAGATGCTGTTGAGTCAGCCCACTGATGGTGACCCCACATACAGTGGAACGAAATGCTGCCTGGTCCTTGCCATCCTCATGATTGGTTGTGGATTGGACCATTTCAATCCATAGAGTTTGCATTGGCTGATTTTCAGAAGTAGATCACCAGGACTTTCTTCCTGGTCCATCTTAGTCTGGAAACTCGGCTGAAACCTGTTCAGCATCATAGCAAAATGAAAGCCTCCACTGACAGATAGATGGTGGCCATGTGTGATGTGCATTGACTCGGAATCAAAACCAGGTCTCCCATGTGGAAAGTGGGAATTTTCCCACTGCACCGCCACTTACCACTTTGACTCTGTGTATCACCGCTAAAGTAGGAGATGCTGAGATAGTTCTTCAACACACTCTAGTACAGCAGGTTCCCAGTTGTGCATTCCCTTTACCAATGACCTTTACATGCTCAAGATTGCCATCCTCTTCTTTAACCAATCAGTTTCATGTTCCTTCCACAGTGGGGACTCTGGGTGCTCTTGCCAGTGCTGCTTGAGGGAGGAGATGCCCACAAGGCCAGTTCCTCTCTCCTAGGGAAAGTCAAAATTAGAAATTGCCATTGCATGGTTCCCAATATATGCCAGTTCTGGGGATTCAGAAATGTCTGACAACGTCCCTGCCTCCTAGAAGGAGCCTTGAGTGTGGTGTCTTGATGCTGTAGCTCTACCAGTGCTATAGTTTAGCTCCATGATACGTTTTGTAGGATTTTGTGGGCAGAGCTGGAAACCTAATAGCTCTTCGTGACATCGTTTTAAAGGGGGAATGCAGCCAGTGTGCCAGGAAACAACCTTCAAAGAAATTTCAGAACTTAATTCTCCCAGAAGTTTCAGTATTGCTTCAAAATAAAATTGGACTCCACTTTTTCTTCTCTGGAGAGAATCAGGTAACAATTTTTTTTTTTGGAGTTACTGGGCCAATCTCTAATACTTAATCAGGAACACTGTGTTTTTTCATATTTTCTATAATGCATGTCTTAGTTATCTATTGATGCTATAACAGAAATTCCACAAGTGGATGGCTTTAACAAGAAGAAATTTACTCTCTCACAGTCCAGGATGCTAGAAGTCTGAATTTAGGGTGCCAGCTCCAAGGAAAGGCTTTTCCTCTCTCTGTCAGCTCTGGGGAAGATTCCTGTCATTAACCTCCCCTGGTCAAGGAGCTTCTTAGCACAGGGACCCTTGGTCCAAAGGACGCACTGTTCTGGCTCTTGTTTCTTGGTGGCGTGAGGTCCCCCCGTCTCTTTGCTTGCTTCTCTCTTTTATATCTCAAAAGAAATTGACTTAAGACACAATCTAATCTTGTAGATTAAGTCCTTCCTCATTAACATAACTGCCTCAAATCCTGCCTCATTAACATCATAGAGGTAGGATTTACAACACATCGGAAAATCACATCAGGTGACAAAATGGTGGACAATCACACAATAGTAGGAATCATGGCCTAGACAAGTTGACACATATTTTTGGGGGACACAATTCAATCCATGATAATTCATATGTACTTTTTATTAAGAAAAAATGTTTTTAAGAGAAAGATATTATCGGGAATACAAATGGCATAAGTATAATAAATGACATACGGGTATGTGGGGTATGTAATCACCTTATAGAAAGCCATTTGGCCTTTATTCTTGGTTCTTTTGAACCATACTATAGCCTGAGGCTAATGAGTGAGGATTGGCCAGACCAAGAGGGACCATCTGGGGGCCTGATGCTGACTAAGCCTCATGAGGCGTGATGTAGTCTATTATGGCCATGTGGGGAGTCTGATAAGAGTCCTGAGCTCTGAGGCTTAGGGAGCTTCCGGGTTGGTGACCATGTGCGGGAGAGGGTAGCTTATCTCTCTGTGGTACATGGTAACTCCATGCTAGGACCTCTCCCAGACCTCACCCTATGTGTCTCTTCATTTGTATCCTTTTTTTTTTTTTAATTTTATTTTTGTTGTTGTTCAGAGTATACACAGCAAAACATAGACCAATTCAACAGTTTCTACGTGTACAGTTCACTAACATTGATTACGTTCTTCAAGTAGTGCAACCAACCATTCTCACCCTCCTTTTCTGAATTTTTCCTCCCCCATTAACATTAACTCACTGCTTCCCCCCTCCACCACGGTTCCTATCTAATCTTTTGAGTTGCTGTTGTCAGTTTAATCCTATACAGAGAGACCCTAAAAGAGCATAATGCTCAAGGCAGACATTCTTTACTAGTTAAGCTAAACTATTGTTTGATTTTAAGAAGACTTCAGGGGATATTTTTGGTTTCAGGTTGAAAGATTATCTCAGGGCAGTAGTTTTGGGGGTTCTTCCAGCCTCCATGGCTCCAGAAAGTCTGAATTCCATTATAATTTGAAATTATGTTCTGCATTCCCCCCCACCCCCTTTTGCTCAGGAGTCTTCTATAGACTCTGATCAAAGTATTCAGTAACCGTAGCTGGGCACCACCTAGTTCTTCTGGTCTCATGGCAGAGGACATTTGTATTCTTTTTAATTGTAATAAAGTTGTAGCTATGAGTTACAGTATATGCTCCATGAGATTCTGTAAGTTGTTCTAGCGAATTAACAAACCCACGGGGGCAGTGAAAGCCACCAGGGGCTGGCGTCTGCCTATTTGGCAGTCTGAAGGACAGTGCCCATCTAACTTGGAAGTGTGATCTAGCTCTGGGTGGCTGGGGTCAGAGAAAGGCTGAGCTGGTCTAAGGACAGTGTCTGTCTAACCTGTGAGCTTTGACCCAGCTCTGAGTGGCTAGGGTCGGAGAGAGGGTGTACTGCTTAGGCTGCTGGTAACAAGGATGGAGAAGTGGGAAGATGAGGACTGGATCCATTTCCACTTTTTGAGGATTGGATCCATGCCGATCCTTACTAAGCAGTTAGCAGTGAAAGTGAGATTTACCTCTTTGCCCCTTGCTTAGTGTAGGCCACATCACAGTAGAGGTGGAGGTAGGCAGTGTGCATGTGGCTGGGAATCACATCCCCTCCCCATGACACTGGCGTCACTGCATTGCTCTCAGCAGTGGCCGGAGGTGGAAGGGACACCAAGGAGCAGATTTGCAACCAGGGCTTAGACTGATGTGATCTCTCGAGCCTCAGCTATGCTCTCTCCTTAGAAGATGGGGTCTAACTCTCAAAATCATATTCTATGACCTATTGGGCAATGCAGAGGGTGGCCAGAGAATGTATTTGCAGCCAGGCTTGGAACCTCCAGATTGTCATGTAAAAACAAACCTGGACTCACTTTTCCCTCCTCATTCCTATTCTGCCACTGAGGCTGCCGATGTACAGACACTGCCATTTTACACTAGGCTCTCCCTGTTTTCATCATCTATTCTAGACGGCCAGAGAAGTGTTAACAGCAAGCCACTTGAAATCCTCTTTTGGGTTATAAATTAAAAGAGATTAAAAACATCGTGTTTTCCTATGATGCATTGTTCATGTGCTCTTCTCGAGAGCCCCGAAAGTGGGAGGAGCGGTATTATTAACCCCATAAAGCACAGTGGGTGATGAGGTAGGCTCTGGAGTCAGGCTATGTTGGTTAAACCTAGCTGTTAGAAACCCTATGTAGCAGTTCTACTCTGTCCTACAGGGTTGTTATTAGTCAGAATCGACTCGATGGCAACAGGTTTGTTTTTTTTTTTTTAAATCAAGTATTAACTCTTAATGATAGAACCTGCCTCATACTGTTGTGGTGAGGATAAATGAAGTCATTCATAAAGTGTTTAAACATATAAGTGCTAGCTGTAATCATCCCCATTTTGCAGATGAGAAAAGTAAGACTCAGCTTGAGTAATTTGCCAAAAAACACAGAATAATAAATGGCAAATGGGAACCTGAACTGTGGTTAATTCTAAATCCAATGTTTTTTCCTTTACACCAATAAGAATTAACCAAGTCCCAGATTAATACCATCACAGAGAGTTTGTATTAATCTAGATTCTTGGCTAGCAAAAGGTCATTTTATATGAACATATTATATTTCATGGTTTGGCTTCAGAGTTAAGGCCTTGCAAACTTCCTTATTAGCCAGTTGGAGGTGCTGCAGAGCCCTGACCGCAAGGCATGCTGGGAGCCCTGACCTCAAGGCATTCTGGGAGCCCAGAGAGAATGAAGATAGAGGAAAGGTGGATGAAGCTCAAATAGGGATGTGGTAAATCTAGTCCAGTTCCAAGCTGGCATTGGAGGTTCAAGGGGAGCTTCCTTCAGGAGACTGTATGGGGGCGGGGGGGGGGGTGACTTTAATTTGCAAAACAGCAGTGGTGAAGGAACTAGGCAAAGCAGGTTGTGCTGGGAAACCTGCCTTAAAATAAGATGGGAAGTAGGATAGGCTAGAGACCCAAGGCACGGGTTTGCAGGAACGTGTGGTTACACACCTGTCAGGCACCTGCAATGCAAGGCAGGATTCTCTCTTCAGCCTTCTTTCTATCTCACTCTTTGTACTAGTGCTGTGGGGATGTGGAAAAGGCAGAGGAATCTCTCCTGCCCCAGGAGAGGCTGGGCAGAAGGGGACAGAAAGGTGGTCTGGTCACTCCACAGTTTTGAGGTTGATGAGTGTGCGAAAGAAGGGCTGTTGCTGATAGCACTGTGGAAGTGTCTGAGCCTTTGGCTCTCAGGCACAAGAGCTCTAGCAATTATTTCCAGATTCCACTGGTTTAGGGATTTAAGGCTCTTGATCGGTGATTCTAGGGGAGAAGCGGGCCAGTCTTCACATAGTTGGGTGCTCGTTTTTGAGCTGGGATGGGGCTAGGACGGGAGATGATAACGGGCAAGTCTTCTAAGGTGAGCTACATACTTCTTTATCCCATTTCCTATATTTTCCCCAGGGACTATATTCCATCAACTACTCCCTTTCTCCTCTGTACTATTAACCTCTTCTTCTCCACTGGTAGGTACATTCTTTTTGCTTATAAGCATGTAGAAGTCTCTCATATAATTAAAGACAAACAAGCCCCTCACCCTGAGCTCCCGTCTCCTCTAGTGACTGTTGTTCTTTATTCTTGCCTCCCTTCACAGTCACTGCTTCTTCAAGGACTCGTCTCCATTTGCCCCTTACACTTCCTCACCTCTCAGTCTCTCCTCAGCCCACTGCAACTGGCTTCTGACCTTCTCTGTCCACTGCAATAGCCACATCATTCTCTACAATCCCAGATCCAATAGCTATCTTATCTCCTTTGAAGGACAATGACTGAGTCTGTGTTTTCAGTACTCTATCTTCATTGTCCAAGTTGTCAAGGATTTCATTTTACTTGGATCCACAATCAACACCCATGGAAGCAGCAGTCAAGAAATCAAAAGACACATTGCACTGGGCAAATCAGCTGCAAAAGATTTCTTTAAGGTGTTGAAAAGCGAAGATGTCACCTTGAAGACTAAGGTGCACCTGACCCAAGCCATGATGTTTTCAGTCGCCTCATATGCCTATGAAAGCTGGATGATATATAAGGAAGACCGAAGAAGAATTGACGCCTTTGAATTGTGGTGTTGGCGAAGAATATTGAATATACCATGGACTGCCAAAAGAACAAACAAATCTGTCTTGGAAGTAGTACAACCAGAAAGCTCCTTGGAGGCAAGGATGGTGAGACTGCGTCTCACATACTTTGGACATGTTATCAGTCCCTGAAGAAGGACATCATGCTTGGTAAAGTGGAGGGTCAATGAAACAGAGGAGGACCCTCAACGAGATGGATTGACAGAGTGGCTGCAACAATGAGCTCAAGCATAACAACGATTGTGAGGATGGCACAGGACTGGGCAGTGTTTCATTCTGTTGTACATAGGGTCTCTATGAGTTGGAACTGACTTGACAGCACCTAACAACAACAACAACATCTTCATTGTCCAGTAGCACATGCCCAGCACATAGCTGGTACTCAGGACATATTTGTTTAATTGAATTGGCCTTTCTGGAGCATCTGATACTTCACCACTCTCTCCTTCCTGATCCTTCTCAGGTTTCTTCCTTCGTTTGTTCTCTAAAGTCCTCAAAGGTCTGTCCTTTGGCCCTTACTTTCCCAATCTATATACTTTCTCTGGGTCATCTAATCTAAACCCATGGCTCCAGCTCTCTGCTGGAGATAAGGGCTTCCAAATCTATTCCTGTAGCCCAGATGCTCTATTCTAACTGTCCACTAGGCATCTCCAATTGAATGTCTTCCATGTCTACCTCAAAATCAACATATTCAAAACTGAATGCATCCATCTACCCCCTCAACCTGCCCCTCCTGTGGGCCTCAGCTCAGTGAGTGACAAGCACCATGCGCCCGGTTGTCCAAGCCAGAAACTTAGGGTTGTGTTTCATTCCTTCTTCGTCCTCGTCTCTCTCCTCTAACAAGTCATGGAATCCTACCAATTCGGCTTCCTTAATAGCGCGGTCCGATCCATTTGTCTTTCTCTAACACCACCGCCATCACCCAAGTCCAGGCCACCATTATCTCTCCCTTGACTACTGCAGTGGCCTCTTCCTTGTGTCCTTTGGCCTCTGGTCTTCTTTAGCCTCTTTGCTTCATCTCCATCCCCCTTGACATGGTTAACTCCAAGTCACCCCCTAAGTTCTACTGAATGTCACTTCCCATAGGAACCTCTCCCTGACTGAGCCCTTCCCACCTCTCAGCCACGGGATATGTTGAGTGCATCTGCTCTGTGGGTTCTAAACACTTAGCTCATCTTACTGTAATTGCTTGTTTTGTTGCCTAGTTGTCTACCTAACCCACTGGACTGTAGATTCTTTGTGTTGCACTGCTTTATTTCTAGCACCTAGCACAGACCATGGCACATAGTAGATACTCAAAAAATACTTGCTGAGTGAAAGCAACAGTGAAAAGACTGTCAACCGAAGAACCACTGCTTTGCAGTTCATCCAAAAATAGACAACATCGGTGGTTTAGCAAATGAATCTGTGGTGTGTGTGTAAACCTTCCTCTCTCAGTTTATGTAGTTGATGAACCTCAACTATGTAAGTGCAGCCTTGTTTTCCAAATATAAATATTCAGTGTGAGTTGCACTGTCATAACGCCTTGTGTTCGTGGCAACGGGCAGCTGCAACAAACAAAATTAATGAAGGAACAAAAGTAACAAAAAACCCATTTATTCACCTAACTCTTTTCTGTTGAGCTCCGCAGTATTAATTAGTGCAATAATTCAACTGCAAATTTGCTGAGATTCATTGCTTTCCAAGTCCGTCACATGCTCAGGCCTATTTGCTTGTTGCTTGTTTCTTTCTGCTAAATTTTATTTAAATGGTTTGTCTGTGAGGTGGCCTGGAAAACAACTTTTTTCCATGATAATGACTCAAAAAATAAGAAAAATAAAATAAGAGTTATGTAACTGTTTATATGTAGTATAAATTCCTTAGAAGGGAGGATGGCAAGACTTGGTCTCATGTACTTTGGACATGTTATCAGGCGGGATGAGTCCCTGGAGGAAGACATCATGCTTGGTAAAGTAAAGGGTCAGCAAAAAAGAGGAAGACCCTCAACAATATGGATTGATACAGTGGTTGCAACAGTGGGCTCAGGCATAACAACAATCGTGAGGATGTGCAGGACTGGGCTGTGTTTCGTTCTGTTGTACACAGGGTTGCTGTGAGTCAGAACCAATTCGATGGCACCTAACAATAACATAAACTATATATATTGTTTATACTATATATTATATAGTGAGAGCCTGGAGCACCTCTGAGGATGGGGCAGTGTGACATTAGTTTGGGTGGAATTGGGCTGGGGACCTTAGGGTATAATTGACCCTTATCAGACTTTCATATAACCCCCTTGTGGTGGATTGAATTGTGCCACCCCAAAATATGTTTCCTGGCCTTTGTACCTGTGTATATGATCTTTTTTAGAAACGGGGCGTTTCTTTTGTTGTGTTCATGAGGTCATACCTGTCTAGGGTGGATCCTAAACCTAATCTCCTCTGAGTTATAAAAAGACCAGAATAGACGCAGAGACACACATACAGGGAACAGAGATAGATGCCATGTGAGGATCATTTACAAGCCAAGGAATGCCAAGGAACCAAGGAACACCCAGGAACCAAGGGATCGACATGACTGAGACTTTAGTTTGGACTTTTGGCCTCCAGAACTGTGAGAAAATAAATTTCTGTTCTTTAAAGCCACCCAGTTGTGGTATTTGTGTTACAGCACCACTAGGTAACTAAGACATCCCTGTTTTCAATTTCTTGCCTCAGCCCCTTCTTTTACAATACATGGTTTCTCCAGTTCTGAATTTTTTTCTAGGATTCTGTCAAATTGGCCTGCTTTTCACTGGTATGCCCTTTTTTCTGGGGACACTTAGGTCTCTCCTTCTTCCCCTCTGCTAAGTCATTTACCACAGCTCCATCTACTTTCCATCTTCATATATTATGCTTTGAGGTGGCAGATGTTTCCTGGCTTCTATAAGATGAAGTTTCATATTTGTATCTGTGGAAGGTTTTCATACATATATAGTTTTGTTTTTTAGAGAAGAAGGGAATGGAAATCCCTTTCCTCTGCCATTTTATAACTATAAATGTACTATGTTAAGTATGTTGAAACTTTCTTTTCTTCTTCTTTTTTCCTTACTAAGGCTAAGAAAGAGATCTTCAATACCCACATTGTTAAGTGTTTTCATTAGACATAAAAAGTGAATTTTGCTGAATATCTTTTGGGCATCTATGGAGATAATTACATTAGCTTTATTATTTTTTTACTTTAATATTTTAACTTTATTTTTAGCTTTCCTCTGTTATAGGAGCCTTTTATTCCCAGCATAAATACCACTTACTTATAGAATAAACTTTATTTGGTTGTAGTGGTTAATTTTTACAGTGTTATTTTTGTTTGCTAAATTTTATTTAAGACTTTTCAGTCTATGTGAATATTATTAGATAATATTAGAGTTAAAAGGTTGATTTGAAATTTTTATCATAGAGACTGATAAAGAATTTTATTTTAGGTATTATATACAATTTTAAAATTGAAACCATATTTGTTTTGTATTACTAAATTAAGTTAAAAATAATGTGCTTTATTATATTTTGGCATAGAAACTCTATCTAGGAAAGACCCTTTTTCGGAGGGGCAATTCTTTGTTAATGTATTTGCTCCATTTATTCTTATGTTACTGATATAGTCATATGTTCAATGTCTTGCTCCATCAGTTCAAATGTTATATATGTTGAAACTGTGTTTGACACTTGGAATGCAGAGATGAATAGACATGAGAAGAAATATCATTTAGTGTCTTATTACATCTCAAACAACAGAAAAACAGAAGATATTTAGAGATACTCAGAGGAGGGAGGAGACCTGGTGGCACAGTGGTTACGAGCTACGGCTGCTAACCAAAAGGTCGGCAGTTCAAATCCACCAGCTGCTCCTTGGAAACCCTATGGGGCAGTTCTAGTGTGTTCTTTAGGGTCACTATGAGTCGGAATCCACTTGATGGTTTGGTTTTCCGAGAAGGGAAAATTACTTCTTCATTAATCAAGAGATACTTCTTGAAGGAGGTGAAATTTGACTTGGGTTCTGTAGAATAAACAAACCCAAAAAACCAAACCCAAAAACCCAAAAAACCAAACTCATTTGGAGGCAGTTTCAGGTAGTGAAAAGTACATATGCAAACGTATGGACATGTGAATTAACATGCTTTGGGAAACTTTGAAATTAGTATGGAAGCCTACTCTTTGGCTCAACTAAAAGCATTTTGGTAAAAATGGTGTGTTATCTTGAAATAAATATTCCCAAGATAGTGGTTTTAGAGTTTTTCAGGTTGGGGATCCTTTTTCTTGTTTGTTTTCTTAGTCTTTTTAAAAATTTCCAATTCATTTTCACTCAGTTATTTCCACAGGTTGTTAAAAAGTGAAGATTTATCCTAATAACCTAAAGGTCTAATTATAGGCCATAGTTATTGAGGAAAAATAATAAAATGTAGACACACAAAAGAATAATATAAAAAATATCCATAACCCCACCTCTCCAGAGAAAACCAAGGTTAACACATCAGTATATCTTTCTATATCGTTAACCATACATATTTGCAGATATACTCTTCTTTCATAAAAGTATCATGTCGTATATATTATAACCTGTAACAACCTAAAACAATCGCACATTTTTTGATATATAATATTTACCAGCAAGCCCCCTGCTGTTCAACATTAAGTTGGTTGCTTCAGCTTTTCACTTAAAAAAATAAAAAGGCTGAAAATGAATTAGAAATGAAAAAAAGAAAAACAACTAAGAAACTGGGAACTCTTGAATTCTGAAAAACAGGCTAAAATGCTTAAACCTGCACAAAAGGCTACAAGACCCTTCTGTGGGCCCACAACTAATTAATGATTCAACAAAAACATCAAATAGTAAATAGAATATTTATTTTCTGTTGAACTAGTTCTTAGTTTACACTGTTGCCCTGAGCAGTTCTCTTTTCACCAAATTATTTTGGTGTGGTGGTTTTCTGTGACAGTATTGGCCAAATCCATGGAAGAGTTCAGTGTTGCTGGTACGTTGGCTCTGTGGGGCAGGAGGTGATGAGGCTGCAGAGGTAACTTGAGAAGAGGTACACAAGGCTGTTTTCCAGCAACTGACTATTGGTCTTTAGAGTTCTATCCTTACTTCTTTTTCAGTTTTGTTTATATGGCACTTCCAAGATTTTAAAAGTTCTATTTGAAACCATCTTTAGGTTTTCCTTTGTTTCTTTTCTAAGTCTAAATCTTTTATAAATAGTATAACATTAACTTAATTATAAATCTAAATTTTTTATATATGAACCAAAATATAAGTAATGTGATATACAATTTAAGTATATACTTAAAAATGTAATATAACCATTTAGAGTGTACCATTTTTAAAATTTCTGCTTGGCCAACATTCTGCAAATGTTAATATATTATTACATTTATATGTTCCCAGTTTAAAAAATATTTTGTTATTGTATCTTGAATCTATTTAGGCAGTGGGTTTTTAGGTGCTTTTTTTTTTTAAATTACCATAGTTTATTTTTAGAGCAGTTTTAGGTTTATAGAAAAACTGTACAGAAAGTATGGAGAGTTCCCATATATCCCCTCTAGGTGATTTTTTCCTCCTTGCTTTTATTCTTTTCTTTAAACAATTTTTTTTCTTTTTTTGTTTTATAGTTTTTTTGATGGTTATTTTAAAAATTTTCATGTGTTTGAACATCTTTTAATTCTGTTTTTCATCTTTATTTCTACTTTTAGTGCATGTTGACATGAAAATGTGACAGTGTGGCAGGGGGATTTCTGCCAGTTTTCACCTGTTATGTCTTTGTGTCTCACTACATGATTAGTTTTTGTAAAAGATCTGTGTGCCCTTGAAAAGAAAGTACCTCAACCTGAGCTAACAGTTTCTTCATATGACTGGTACCCCTTATATTCACTATTATTCCCTCTACAATAGTTCATTCTCTACTTTTTATTTTCTGTTATTCCCCCTGTTCTGGTATTCCAGTCACTCATAGGTTATTCCTTTTGATACAGTCCCACGTAATTCTTAGGGTTTCTTCATTTTTTTAAATCCTTTTATCTGATTTTTCCTCAAATAAGTTGATGTCAAGTGCTTTATCTTCAGTCTCACTAATTCTGACTTTCATTACCTTAGTTCTCCTCCTATGACTTTCTATTGAGTTGTCTAATTCTGAAATTTTATTGTTAATCTTCTGGATTTCTGATTGCTGTCTCTCTATGGATTCTTGCAGCCTGTTAAATTTGTCATTATGCTCTTCTCTAATCTTTTTCATTTCCTCTATTGCATGTTCTGTGTTTTGCTTCATTTCCTTCCTATTTCTTGACGAGTTCTGTATATTAATTTTTTGTATTTTGCCTCTGGTAATTCCAAGAAATTTTCCTCCTCTGGAAAATTTCTAGATTCGTTATTGTGGGAGCTTGCTGAAGCCATCATGGATTGCCTTTTTATGTGATTTGATATTGACTATTGTCTCTGAGCCATCAATAAGTTATTATATTTATTTATTTTAAGTTTGCTTACTGTGTCCTAGCTTCTTGTTTTGTTTTGATATGCCCAAATAGGTTGCTCGCATGAGCTAGTTTGATTATTGGCACCTTTGAAGCTCTAATATCCTGTCACCATCTTGTCAGATCTGTTTCTAGGTATGTGAGCTCAGGAGTCCGCCCACTCCTCCTGTATGGATTCAGCTCAGGTGCCCAGGTAGATAGGCACCAAGTGTGTGGTTTAGGCTCTCACTTACAGTCCTAGACAGGCGTGGTTGATTGGTGTAGGCACAGGCATCTGGCTGCAGCAGAGGGACACACTCTGAGCAAGGCAAGGGGCTGACGGCCTCATGCGAGTATCCAGGAGGAAGGCGTGTCCTTGTTCCCTAGAGCATGTAGGTGGGTGGGTTTTGCAGCTGAACTGTGAGCACCCAATGCTATTGGCTGTAAGGACTGAGGGGCACCTCTTATTCTTGGGCCCCTATTGCAGGTGGCTAGGTGGCATGGGTGGAGCCACCAGTCCTCAGGCCCCTGATATGGGTAGGTGAAGACCCTGCTTAATGGACAGAGCAGTGTCAAATGTCACGAACCTACTACTTCACAGCTGAAACAGTTGAAGTTAGACTTCTGGTATATACCCTGTTGTACTGCGGTAATGAGGGCCTATGCTGTTGAAACAGGCCCACACAAGTCTCTGCAGAGGGAAAGGCACTAAAAGTCTGTGGGTCCCTTATGTCTGTGCCTAGGCAAAGGAGCTGTGCCTACCCTGGGTTCCTGGCTTAGGGGAGCCAGCAGTTTATTTTTTTCCCATTTGTTAATTTGTTCACTCTCCAAGGTAGGGAGAATGGCTCCAGGCGTGTGACGGATCCTACTTCCAGCCCAGGGGACTCAGCAATTGCTGAAGCCGGTCCAGGACCCAGTGCAGAGCAGGGAGCGGGGAGGTAAATGGGAGAGGGGTTTTTCCCTAAGGCGGGTGTTTTTGATCCGCATGGTAGGCCGTACGCAAGTACTTACCTTTCGCTCATGAGGGCTGCTTCTCACCGGTTCTGGATGGCCGAGTAGACTCTCTGGTGCTGCGTCTCTCCCAGTGCGGAAGAAGCACCTCCTGAGTACACCGCTTGACTGCTTCATTGTTCACCCCCAAGGTGATCAGGCCTGAAGGGTTCAGGCTTTCACCGGGTCAGGTCTGGCAACTCTTCGCTGCTTCTGAACCATCTTTCCCTCCCCCTGTTATTCAGTCTGGTTCCTCAACTTTGCCTTAGATGTTCAGGGCTCCTAGATTGTCACATATAATTGATTTACTTGTTTTTTTGGGTCTTTGTTGTAAGAGGGTCCACTGGAATCATCTGACTACTCTGCCATCTTGGCCCTGCCTCCTCATTCTCTATTAAAAAAAATATATATATATATATATTTGTTTGTCTAGTAGTTATAATTTCGTTTTGATTTGTTCTTGCATTTTTGTCAGCATTTCTCTGATGTGTGCTTCTCTGCAGTTTTGGATACATACATTTAGTATTGCTACATATACACATATACACAGAAATACATATGTATGCATGCATATATACTTTTCACAAAGATATTAAAATTTTAAGATCTTTGTTCACAAATATCTAGTTTTTCACAAGATCTCAGGTGAGCAGTTGATGAGTTTTCACAAATGTATAAATTTCTGTAACCAACATCCCAGTTTAGATATAGAATATTTCTGTGACCCCAGAAGTAACCTTCAGTTTAAAAACTTTTAAAAACAAAGTTGGAAGATACTTTTAACCAAATATAACTTAATCTATCTTCTTTAAAAAAATTAACATAGATACACAGAACAGTGTTTTTAAAAATATATTAATAAATTCTACTATTAAGTAAGTAAACATTTAAGTACCTTATAAGAGGAATAAGATTTCTTTTTATTATTGTGGTAAATACATATGTAACAAAACCATTTGCTATTTCAATACTCTTCACGTATACAATTCAGGACCTTAGTTATGTTCACCTTGTTCAATCATAACCCTTAAGGACATTGTGCTTTGTTTAGCCATAATTTTCTCTTTATATTTTAGAGTTTCCATGTAGGATTGCTAAATTTGCTAGTTGACTTTGTATCAACAGTATTCTATTAATATTGTATCTACTTATTGTCAAGTGTCTGTCATTTTGTTAGTACTCTTTGATTTTTTTTTTTGCTTTGTCATTGTTGGTGTGAGACTTTGCTGACACATTGTTTGAAGCCTGCAGTGATTTGTGATTTTTCTCTTTCTGATTTCAAAGAGAAAAATTAACTTGGGTAGGTACTACCCTTGTCATTAGAATCCCATATTCCTCAGAGAGGAAGTTCAAAAGAGCTGATTTTTTGTTATTGTTACTATAGGAGCCTGGTGGCACAGTGGTTAAGTGCTTGGCTGCTAACTGAAAGGTTGGCAGTTCAAACCCACCAGCCTCTCTGCAGGAGAAAGATGTGGCAGTCCACTTTCATAAAGATTTACAGCCTTGGAAACCCTATGAGGCAGTTCTACTCTGTTCTATAGGGTGGCTATGGGTCGGAATCAGCTCAGCAATGACGGGCTTGGGTTTTGGTTGTTACTATGTGTACTTTACTTTATATAGTTATCTTAACAGCCCCAGGAGGTGGGATTATTGAACTCCTTCTATAGAAGATTGAGCCCAGGTCACATAGCTAGGACCAATGAAGCTGGGGATCTTTTCAACCCCCAGCATTTCCTTTTCCCAGTATCAGATATTTCACCTGAACTTTGCCTGGGTTTTTCCATATAAAACAAACAAACAAACAAAAACCAAACCCGTTGCCATCGAGTTGATTCCGACTCATAGTGACCCTATAGATGGAGTGGAACTGCCCTGTAGGTTTCCAAGGAGCAGCTGGTGGACTCAAACTGCTGGCCTTTTTTGGTTAGCAGCCAAGCTCTTGGCCACTGCGCCACCAGGGTCTTCAGATGAGATGTCCAAAATCATTCTTATAGTTACACTTTGAAATGCCTTTAAAACGTTTTAGAACACAAGGGCACATTTTATTAAATCAAACATTTATTGAGTACTTATTATGCTGGGTGTGGGGAATACAGAGTAGAGTTTTAAGGTATAGTCTTGACATTGAAGAATGCATACATACAAATATGAATTGCTTTCCAAATTATTACTGACTGCTTGGAAGTTTGTAAAATGTTATCCTTTATATGATAAACACTTGACAATTACAGTTTATGGGGTGGGGAGAGCGTCATTCTTTACAGAGTATTTCTAAGTAAAACTGATTGGTCTCCTTAATCCAGACTAATGTGTCTTTTTTAGATTAAAAAAAATTAGGAAAAGAGATTGATCACATATTCCATTGATGCTGGCTTTTCCTGTTTTCTTCAGTATGCCATTGCTCTTGCAATTGGGAATGTACGGTTCCATTTTTCAGGTATGTCTATTCCTGTGCGTTGTTTCTTCTCTCAGCTTGTCTAAGCTGATTGTCTTGTTCGTGCAGCTTCTGATTGGCATCCCGGCTTCTTTGCTGGGCTCTTCCAAGGTTGCTGTTTCAAGAGTCTTCACTTTGAAAAAAAAGTTTCTCTGGTTTAGACCAGTGGTCCTCAACTGAAGAAGTGGTTTGCCCCCTAAGGAACACTGGTCAATGTCTGCAAACGTTTCTGACAGTCACAACTAGGGGAGGGCTGCCCCTGGCATCTAGTGAGTAGAGAGACCAGGGATGCTGCTTAACATCCTACAATGCGCAGGACGACCCCTCCCCAGCAGAGAATTAGCCAGCCCGTGTCAGTGGTGCCGAGGATGAGAAACCCTGGTTTCGACCATTTACAAGGTTTAGAGTAGTGCTGCACAGAATCATGATCGTTATAGGAACAGTCTGTGAAAAAGGAGCTGGTGTCACTGTATTTCTCACTCATTGGTTCATTTATTATTCACCAGTACTATTTCCAGCATTAGGTATGTCACCCAGATTCCTATCACTCATTCATATTTACGTCCTCCTTTTTTTGTTTCCTTTAGAGACTCTCCAAAATTTGTTGTTGTTGTGTGCTGTTGAATTGATTCTGACTCATAGTGACTCAACAGGACAGAGTGGAACTGCCCCATAGGGTTTCCTAGGCTGTAATCTTTACGGGAGCAGTTTGCCAGGTCTTTTCTTCTGTGGAGCTGCTGGTGGCCTTAAACCACCCACCTTCCAGTTAGCGGCCGAGCGCGTAACCATTGCGCCACCAGTGCTTCATTCTCCAAAATTACACCTGTTTAAGTGATACCACTTGTTTTTCTGTTTTTTTTTTTTAAATAGAGAACAAATACAGTAGCCCCCTTTTGTAGTTGCAGATGTTTGCTTTGGCACTTACAACAAGGGCTTCACTTGAGGCTATTTTCAGTAGTACATCATTTGTAAATCTTAACTATCACTTTTTTTCCCTGTTTACCCGAGAGACTTCATAAATCTGTCAATAAGGAAGGTGATTGCGTTTATAAAGCTATCATAATAAAAAAACCAAACGCGTTGCCGTCAGGTTGATTCTAACTCGTAGGGACCTTATAGCCTCATTTTAACTTGGATTTTTCTGAATGTTATTGACCATTTTAAAGGAATTATCAGTGTGAACAAACCAAGACACGTGCTGGAGAAGTGGTTGAGCACGTGTTCCGGAAACTCGAAGCTCTCAAGTTGAGAAACCGGGTAACCAGATCAACGTTTCATTCCCTCCGGCTGAACGCCAAGGACTAATGCATACTATAGCATGAAGCCATGGAAGTGTTTTGGGTCTGGGGCTTGGTCTGTAGTCTGGGTGAAAGGTGGTTTGTTTTGTTTTCTTTCTGTGCTTAGGATTTGAACTAAGGTACTAAAGGAGGTAGGAGAGTTGCTTTGCTCCAAGTTTTAAAAAGAGAAAAAAACGAGGATTTGTGTCTACTCTGTACCTGCTGATGTGTTGTTGTTGTTGCTACTGTTGAGTTGACCCCGACTCCTGGTCTCCTCTGATTAGCGTATTGTAAACCCCAACCAGACAGCTGGCTTCTGGATTTCCTGGAAAGACGTGGAGTTGCTGCAACTTTCTTATTGTTTCCTACACAAATGGCTTTTGGAAGATGAGAAGACATTTAGTACCATTTAAACCAAATATGTATTGACTATATATTGTGCCAGGTGTGGGGGATAAAGAGATTCTAAGACATACTTTTTGCATTTAAGGGATGCAGACGTTAAAGTATAAATGGCTTTCCAAATTAGTACTTGCTAACTTCCTGGGTGGTACAAACGGTTAACGAGCTCAGCTGCTAACTGAAAGGTTGAAGGTTCAGGTCTACCCAGGGGGACCCTGGAAGAAAGGCCTGGTATCTACTTCTGAAAAAAATCAGCCATTGAAAAGCCTGTGGAGCACAGTTCTCCTCTGACACACATGGGGTTGACATGAGTTGGAATCGGCTCAACAGTAACTTTGTAACTGCTTCAAGGATGCTGCAGGAAGTTCCTAGTACTGCACCTTCCTTTCCCTTCACACGTGGCCAGCCCTTCCTTGAACGAGCTGTGGCGGAAAGTCCTCTCTCCTGGGGATTTATTTGTTTCTAACATGCTGAACACCCTGGCTCTTGAATGTCCACATTTACATGAGTTTTGTGTCTGCTGCTAAGCCTCCTGGGCGTGGTAACTAACTCTGACCACCTTTTCTGGATTACTGATCTCAGTGTCCTGCCTGCCGCTCCCTTCTGCAGCTTGTCTTGATTTCTCTCCTTAGCAGCGTCTGGGAGCCCCTCCACAGCTCCGCAGAACTCTTACCAGTGCTGGTCATGCTTCCCCTCCTGCCTGGGAAGATGCCAGACTTCATGGAAAAGGTGGGACTTCAACTGAACTGTGTACAGAGTAGGGATATAAGAGGATTAATTGAAAAATGGTGCACACATTGGAGTGAAGGCTGGGAGACTTTGTGGAGGTTTTGCAAGAGCCCAGGATCACAGGATAAAGGTCCAAGTTGGTGGCAATAAAAAAAAAAAAAGAAGAAGAGATTGACATTAGAGATGTTACTAAGAAAGAATTAGCCAGACTGACTGGGCAGAGGGTGAAAGGGAGGAGTCTTTGAAGTTTTAGAAATGCTGTAAAAGGTTTTCCTCTGAAGATAGAAGTGACTACTGAGGGAAAACCTGAGAGATCTTTGAAGGCTCACTGCTAGGGTCCCAACTGGCCTGATCACCTAGGACTGAGAGAGTTCTTGGGACATGGCAATTTTGGTTTTAAAATCAGGACAGTCCTCAGCTAACAAGGACCAGTGGCCACCCTACCCCCAACCAATGCCAACATCATTTAGCGTGGTGATGAATAAGAGCTTTTGGGGGGCTCTTTTGATACTTAAATTCAACATTGCCTGGGTTATCTTGAACAGGCGTTTCAAAGAGCTGAGGGATTTTAGTAAGAGAGGCTGAATTTTTTATAATTGAGGGAGGCTGCCTCATATAAGAGTGGCAGGTACCTATGTGAGTGTAGCTAACCTTCATGCTTTCGTTTTGATGGGGAGGCAAGTTTAAAAAGTAAAATGTTTAAATCATCTCTAATTTCAACGTAACTTCATCCTCCCTCCACCAACCCTTTCATCTCTTCACCCCCCTCAAAAAAAACCCAGAGGTCAGTTTGCATAGATGAACATATTTGTTGTTTCCTTGATGCTTTTGTTCCATTTAGTGAAGATTGAATGTTCTTTGAACTGGCTCAGAGCAGGAATCAAAGGGCAAAGAGAAGACAGGAACAAAGAAGAAAGAGAAGAAGTCTGAGGATGAACAAATTGATTGCTGATCGTTGAAACTTTACTGTGCAATGCCGGAGGACGACTGTCTGGTTTTTGTGTCTGCTCCTGGACTTCCTGGCTTGGTGACTCTGGAGATACTCATGAGAAGCTGGAGGAAGATCCCAAAGGCCTTCGAGCAACCAGAATAGTTGCCGCACATTCGTGCAGTGGTGCTTATACGCTTAGATCAGAAGGGAGAGCCTCAGAATGTCATCCAGAATCGATGTGCTTTTCATGTAGATGTTAAAACAAATGTGCTTATTTGGGGTTCCAGCCATTTACAAACTGGAAGCAATACAACCCAAAGGTAGTTTCTAGGGACAGACATACAGACATCACTGCAAAGTGGGCACTGATAGTTTAATAGTATGGAATGAGACTGTATATATAACTAACTAACCCACTGCCATCGAGTTGATTCCAACTCATAGTGACCCCGTAGGGTTTCCAAGGCTGTAAATCTTTACAAAAGCAGACTGCCACATCTTTCTCCCGTGCAGCTGCTGGTGGTTTCGAACCACTGACCTTTAGCAGTCAATTGCCTTAACCACTGTGCCACCAGGGCTCATATATATATATATATATATATATATATATATGAGTTTATATATATATATATATGAGTTTATATATATATATGAGTTTATATATATATATGAGTTTATATATATATATATATATATATATGAGTTTATATATATATAAACTTGCCAAAGTATCCAAAAAAGCATAGTAGCCTGGGATGACTTTATGTAGGAACAAGTAATTCTATAAGTAATTCTATGCATTTGTTCATGTTTTATACCCCAATATAATGACTGATGGTCTAACGATGATCTTAACTAATGAAGAAAAAGTCAAATGCCTTGAGCATGCCTTGTTTGCGACACAGGGAACTAATTGTTTAACATTTAGGAAGAGTTCCCATCATACTGTTCTGTTGTAACAAGTCTTCGGTTGTCTGAAAATTCGAATCTTGTGGACTGTTTTATTCAATGAGCTGTCAATAAGGGAAATGTTACTGCCTGTTTAAAACTAACGAAATGAAGGAATCTAAGTGCGATCCAGGACTCTGTGTTAGAGTAGTAGGGACCTTGCATTTCTGAGAAAACTATCTCGCAAGCTCCCTGTTCAGCTGGGGCTGCACGGATGACACCAGCTGCAGGGCAAAGCAGGATCTTGCCGAGTTCTGTTGCCCTGACTGTCGGCAGGGAGCCATCCCAACTCCACTGCAGCCCCAAGGGATGCATATATTAAAGAGAAAACAAGAACCATGCTCCAAAATGGCTTACTTAAAATGCAAAGGGTAACAAGAGAGCTACATTTGGGGAAAGCCCAGCTCTCAGGAACAGGAAGGTCATGCTGAATCTTGGTTAAAGTTGCCTGCTCTTGAATTAATTAGCTGGGGATTGAATTCAGAATGAGAAGTCAGAATGTGGGTTAAGAGTGAAGAAAAATGTTATTTTTCCTCTTAGGTACCAGCCTGGCACTTCAGAATGTAGTAGCCGGCAGCACATGAGACTCAGCCAGTTCGACAAACTCACAAAATTGTAAAAAACACCACGGCTGATGGAAGAGGGGTTCCAGAGGCATAATTTGGGCCAGATGTATGATAAAAGGCAGTTTTATCTACTTTGGTGGCAGCCTCTTTGTAATAAGATATTGGCTCATTTGTCATTAATGGAAAAAAAAAAGAATGAATAATACAGAATCCAGTGGAACTGTAAATAATATGTTCCCACCACTTTTGAAACACTATTCCTACCTAGCATTGATCTGCTATTTTTTTTCTTTCAGATCTCTTTTCTTATTTTTCTAAGATGGGAGATTTGTGGGAAAGTCATACATAAAAACAGGAAGCCAAGATTTGTTGCTTTTGTTTTACTGGTGAGCTTTTCAGAAAAGGGTAGAAGGTATAATAAAGTCATTTTTCCCATTGATGGCATCCTTCTCTGGAGATAAGCCTTTGACAGAACATGTTAGCTTATAACAAGATCTTACTGCTCAACAGGTCTGTGCTAGATTCAGATTTTTTCATGCTTAATTAGTTGTGTAAACAAACGTGGAATTTCGGGAATTTTCTGTATCACAAGGGAGTAAAGGTTTGTCAACTTTACTTAGTAGATAAGATTGCCCCCAATTTAGAAGTGTCTACGCTATCTGGCGGCACAGTGGTTAAGAGCTACGGCTGCTAACCAGTAGGTCGGGAGTTCAAATCCACCAGGTCCTCCTTGGAAACCCTATGGGGCAGTTCTACTCTGTCCTGTAGGGTCGCTATGAGTTGGAATAGACTTGATGGCGATGAGTTTGGTATTTGGTTTTTGTACACTATCTAGGAGCCCTGGGGGCACAGTGTTTAAGTGTTCGGCTGCTAACCAAAAGGTCAGCAGTTCAAATCCACCAGCTGCTCCTTGGAAACCCTATGGGGCAGTTCTACTCTGTCCTATAGGGTCTCTGTGAGTTCAAATTGATTCGACAACAATGGGTACACTGTCTAAGGAGTCCCTGGGTAGTACAAGCGGTTAACAAGCTTGGCTGCTAACCGAAAAGTAGAAGGTTTAAGTCCACGCAGAGGTACCTTGGAAGAAAGCCGCGGTGATCTGCTTCTGAAAGATCACAGCCATTGAAAACCCTGCGGAGCCCCGTTCTGCTCTGACATGTGTGGTGTCACCACGAGTTGGAGTCAACTCAAGAAGAACTGGTAAAAAACCAAAACACCACTCTCTAAAATCCATGCCATTCCTCAGTGTGCTCCTGTTGACTCTTGCATTATGCATTCTATGCTAATTCTGTAGCTGCTTCTGGATTCAGAAGTGTCAGAGCCAGCAGCAAGGGTGAGCATTGCACTGCCCACAAAGGGCAGGAGCACATTTCAGCAGAGAGTGCCCAGCCCTTCGGGTCCTGCCTTGCCAAAGCCCCACTGTTACGCAAGGTTCCGGCGCCCAGATCCTTTGCCAAACCTGGAGATTCTGTGAATTTCTCATTAGTTCATTGCAGAATGAAAGATGAGGCAGGTGGAGGCTGTGCCAAGCCAAGGGTTCGCTGAGAAATATACTAATTGGACATGAGTTCCATCCACAGAGTGCTCACCTGAGCTCGCCCCTTCAGGAATCCGCGGAGAAGCTGGGGGCCATGTGGCAGGTCATCCACAGGCAGGTTTATGTTCCATGACTGACACAAGGCAGAGTCCATTTGATGCTGTTCCAGGCACGCTGCTGGGTGTTTCTAATCATGTGTTTTAATTAATGTTTTCATTGTACTTGGGCCCAGAGGCTGTTTCAACAGACCAGCATATATTTAGAAGTCTATGAATAAATAAATGGGAAACAGGGAAAACTGGCCCTGCTGGAATGATGAGAGTGATTGTCTCTACAAAGATAGATTCAGGCTGCCGGCTCTAACTACTGCATGGGGCGGACTCCTCGGCAGCACCACGGCCGTCACCTAAACACACCCTTCGGGTGTAAGACGGGGTGGCTTCAGGAGCTGATCCAGGGTTTGTCTTTAGAAGTTGGCACCCTGGGTCTTGAGGCAGTTGGGGCAACTGTAGAATCTATTGTGTTGATTTTGACTTTATTATTATTATTTAATAAAGAAGTAGTAGGGATGTTGGGTTGGCAGTGGTAGCAAATTTCTGAGGCAACATTTATTGGACAAGTGTAGATCTCTTTCTAGTGCTAGAGAAAGGAGTAGTTGGAATGTGCTGGTTCCTTTGCCCCTCCTTCTGTTCTCTGCTGAAATTTTTGCTTGAGAAGGGGATTATCTCTCTTCCCCATACATTTTAAGTCAGTGGCGCTTTTAGAAGTGGCCCTGGGTGGCGCAAATCGTTAAATGCTGGACTGCTAACCAACAAGTTGGTAGTTCACACCCACCCAGAGGTGCCTCGGAAGTAAGGCCTGACAGTCTGCTTCTGAAAGGTCACAGCCTTTAAGACCCTATGGAGGAGCAGTTCTACACTCGGGGTCGCCTTGAATCAGAATCAGTTGGATGGAAACTAACAACGTGAGCACATAGAGTGGACTTAAATCAATTTCGCAAATATTTACTGAGTGCCTCTTCATTCGAGGCAGGAACTCGACTCTGGGAGAATGAGGTTAGGAACAAGGTATAGGAAGTGTATTCGTAAGATACAGCTTGCTTTTGAATACAGGCTGAGTTTGAAGTAGATGAAACAGTCTTCAGTTTCTTTTTGTCGGGGTCCATTATTGGTTGGATTCTCTGGTTGTGATTTTCTTCGGGCCCTAGAGAGCTTGTTAAAGTTACTCAGGAACTGTCGGGCTAGGGTGTTAGCAAATTGCCTGGTGATATAACCCGGCCTGATCCCGCGCAGGAGCCTGCTGTCGGAAGGCCGTCACTATCTGCTGTGACTTCTTGTTTATTGTTTCTAGTACTGGCACCCCCCTTTCTTCCCCTTCGCTATCTCCAAGGGGTCCAAATTCTCCAAGGCGCCCTAGATTAGGGGTTCTTCACGCTGGCTGCAGGGAGCATTGAAAAAATACTGTTGCTTAGGCCTTTCCCCTAAGCCAATGTGAACTTGCCAGTGATTCTAACGTGCAGCCAGGGTGGAGACCGCGTCGCCCCAACCCCTCCTGAGGAAAGCCTCCTCCCTGCGCAAGTGGATTCGCTTCCCTTCGGTAAATTGTCCCAGTGGGGTTGCCTAGACTGTGATCTTTACGGAAGTAGATCGCCAGGTCTTTTCTCCGGAGCAGCTGGGTGGGTTCCATCTGTCGACTTTCGGTTAGCAGCTGAGCACTTAACCACCGTGCCATCAGGGTTCCTTCCCCAGGGAAGTACCAGTTTAAATTACCCTAGTTCTTTGATTCCAGGATGTCACCAGTTTTAAGGTACACCATAGATTTAATCACAGCTTTCTGATAAAAAAATAAGAAAAGTTATCACTGCGTGAAAAGCACACCTTAATTGTGGGCCATGATGTGATTACAGAAATATTACAAGATGAAAGTCATGTAAATCTTAGAATAGAGAGACTATAGTTTTTGACACCAGGTCAGCTGAGAGCCAAACTTTACCTATGAAGTTTTTTGAGGGCTATTTGCATTGTAAAGGATGATGATTGCAAAGCCAAAATATTGCAAACATTTCACTAAAACTTATTAATAGACTATTTTTTTAGAGCAGTTTTAGATTTACAGAAAAATTGTGCAGAAAGTACAGAGAGGTCCTATTTACCCCCTCCTTCCTGCACATTATTTATCTTATTAACACTGTACATTCCTGTGGTTCATTTGTTACAATTGATGAACCAGTATCGATACATTGTTACTAACTAAAGTCCACAGTTTACATCAGGGCTCATTCTGTGTTGTGCAGTCCTATAGGTTTTGACAAAGGCATCACGTCAGGTGTCCACCATTACAGTGCCATACAGGATAGTTTCACGGCCCTAGAAATGCCCCATGCTCCACCTATTCATCCCTTCCTCCTTGCATGAACCAGTGGCATATCGCTTTCTTAATGATAAGTGCTTAAACTGGGCTATTCAGGGAAGGGTTAGGAGTCCCTCAGTGGCACTCATGGTTAAGTGCTGGAATAGTAACTGAAAGGTTGGCGGTTCAAACACCCCCACAGGCTCCAGAAGTAAGGCCTGGTGATCTGTTTCCGAAAGGTCACAGCCTTGAAAACCCTATGGAGCAGTTCTACTTTGCACACACGGGGTAGGAGTCGACTGGATGGCAACTAACACCAACAGCAGAGAAGGGTTTCTCAGCCTCAGCACTGTTGACGTTTTGGGTTGGGTAGTTCTTTGTTGCTTGGGGCCCTCCTGTGCATCGTGAGATGTTCAGCAGCAGCCCTGGCCTCTGCTCATTAGATATTAGGAGCACTTCCATTCTCTGTAGTGACAACCAGAAATGTCTCCAGATGTCCCCTGGGCAGGAGGCACAGTAACCCCTGGTTGAAAACCACTAGGCTAGCGGAATCCATGATCGGTGGGCTGTGGCTTTCTTTCAGCTGATGTTCGGTTGCCAGGAACAGACCCCGCTCTAGGTGGCTTAGGCTGAGATGTTTCAGGGGTCTACCACAGTGGTCTTCAGGCTGAAGAAACAGGATCTAGGCTGGGGAGCTTCCAGGAACAAGTCCCAAAGCCACACCACAACTGAGCCATCCAAGGAACTGCTCTCCTTGCCTTGACCATGACATGGCCGGTCGAATGGAGAAGCTGCTGTCACAGAGCTGCTTCTGCTAAATCAAGGAGTCAACAGTCCAGTTGCACCGGCAAAACGATGCCTCCTATCGGGCCTGTCTCCTCATCTCACGCAGTTCTGAATTCAAGTTTTGAGAGTGCATTTGCTGGAGGAGCCTAATCACACTCAGAACCCTAGTTGCAAGGAAGTTTGGGAAAAGGAGTTTTTTGTTCACCAGCTTCTGTATACACAGGGAGGCATTCCAGAGGGGGGTGAATAGATGTGGAACGAGCCCATCTATAGTGTCTGCCACAGGGTTCTCCCCAGAGACCCTCAACTCACACCACCAGGCATTCACCTCTTCCAAGCAACCCGGGTTGGCCCTATATCAAACCAAACCCATTGCCATGGAGTCGATTCCAACTCACAGCAACCCTAGAGGACAGAGTAGAACTGCCCCGTAGGGTTTCCAAGGAGTGGCTGGTGGATTCGAATTCCGACCTTTTGGTTAGCAGCCGAGCTCTTAACCACTGTGCCACCAGGGCTCCTGCCCTCCTTGCTCCCTATTTCCATTTTTTGTATTGAGTTAATTTACTCCTTTGTTTTCTCTGTTC
This sequence comes from Trichechus manatus latirostris, assembly GCF_000243295.1. Lineage (NCBI taxonomy): Eukaryota > Metazoa > Chordata > Mammalia > Sirenia > Trichechidae > Trichechus > Trichechus manatus. The sequence goes on along the minus strand of NW_004443941.1, from coordinate 6,301,436 downwards.
TATTCCCCTTTTTCTCTTTTATTTCCATTCTTTTCCCACTTCTTTCTACTCCCTGTGCAAACCTCCAGGTCTTCTGATTTTTGAAGAGTGTATATTTCACACTTGGTTCCGTCAGTATGCGCACCATGTGAGAAATCGTTGTCGATGACAGGTGAGCTGAGGCCTGGGGTACTCAGCTGTCACCATCCATGTCTCCAGCCCACTGAAGACACTGTGGAAATGGATGTTTTGGGGCAGGGACTTGTATCTTTGAAGTATATTTTCTCCATCTAGAAGAATAGAGCATCAGTTAACACAAACGGTCACATTCTTTGACTTGATGTAAGCCGATCAGTACCTTTGAGTCCAAGCAGGTAGGAATCCAACAATGCTTTCTGTCTCTGGGGTGCAGGCTTTCACAGCTTTAAAAAGGCCACTTCTTATGGTCGGGAGTAATAGGTGATTGCTTTCCTGGTGTAATATATGTTTCTTCCAGTTTTTGCTCAAAACTCCTAATAATTACTTTGGTTTAAGCTATGGGGACTTTGACCCTAAGTGAAAATTCAGTGAGTATCCTGGGAGAGGTAAAAACATCCCACGTGATAAAACCATCCTAACTCTTTTGTGTACAGGTGCCAGGTAAAATGCAGGACACTAGTTAAATCTGAATTTCAAATAAAAGCCTGTTGCCATCGCGTTGATTCCGACTCACAGCGACCCTATAGGACAGAGTAGAACTGCCCTATAGAGTTTCTAAGGAGCACCTGCTGGATTCGAACTGCCAGACTTTTGGTTAGCAGCCGTAGCACTTAACCACTACACGACTAGAGTTTTGGAATTTCAAGTAAACAGGACAGATTTTAATATAGGAGACCTGGTGGTGCAGTGGTTAAGAACTCACAGCTAACTGCAGTTTGAATCCACCAGCTGCCTTGGAAACCCTATGGGGCAGTGCTGTTCTGTCCTGTAGGGTCTCTATGAGTCAGAATTGACTCGACGGCAACAGGTTTAAGTTTACTATAAATAAAATTTTACGTTTAAGTATGTCCCAAATATTGCATGGGACATACTTGTACTAAAAAAAAATTGTTTGTTGTTTATCCGACATTCAAATTTAACTGAGTATCCTATATTTTTATTTGTTAAATCTGGTGTGAATGAGCCGATGAAGCTGTTTTCTTGAGAAGACCAGTCTCGAGAGGCTCAGGGATAAGGAAAACCTGAAGGTGATGGAGCCCTGTGACAGGAACGAGGGTGAGCAAGTTAGGCTCTGTGCAGAAAGGAGAGGGGCGACGGAAAAAACCCAGACACTAAACTGGCCCTGGTTGTGATTGACATGCAAATAAAGCCCGTGATTTGAAGATGAACTTGTGTTTCTTTCTCTGCAAATGTAGCCACTTCGTTAAAGCGCTTGGATCTGGTTCTACGTAGTGCTCCGTTGCCCGGGCTGGACAAGCAAAGCTTGGAGGTAAGTGGAAGAGAGGAACAGTGCAAGCACTGGATACCTTGGAGCCTTGTAATCTTGCTTGCACAACCTCCAGATTGCATGGTTCTTGGCTTCAGCGCAGCTGGGCACAATTTCAGTGCACATCTATGGAGACCATGTCACAACAACAAAACAAATCGATGTGGCTGCGAGGTACACTCACAGCTTGAAAAAACAAGTCAACAGACTTGAAGACTGCTCTGGGAGCCCCTTCCAGGGAGTCAGCCTCTGGCAGAAAGGGAGTTACTGTGCCTCCTGGTTGATGCTGTTTTCGACTAAGATTATCCTATATGATCTGCAGCTTGTCCCTTTCAAAGACTCCCCCATCCCCTGGGAGAGCCCACAGGACTTTATTTGCTTTATCATGTGCTCTATTGTTGATCAGCACTAGATCTTCCCCAGCTGAGGAGGTGTCCCGTATCTCATGCAAGTTTCTCATCCTAAGAGATGGTTTCCGAGCTGCAGATGTCACAGCTGAGTCAACGGCACATCCTGGCCACATACTGCTCATCACAAGTACATTGAGCCAGATTTTCCAAATCTTCTGGTGCTTCAGTCTCTGCCTGGTCGCAAATTTGTAGTCAGAAAGAGCTTATACACTTTGCAGCAGTACCTCGTATGACAATTCCAAAGAAATTTGTTGGAGAAATCCTGCTCCTTATAGAGAGTACAGTGTTGTTGTTAGATGCCATGGAGTTGGCCCCTGACTCATGGTGGCCCCATGCACAACAGGACCTAATGCTGCCCAGGCCCGCACCATCCCCAGCACTGCGTGAGGACTGGATCATTGTGATCCATTGGGTTTTCATTGGCTGATTTTCACTGGTAGATCGCCAAACCTTTCTTCCTAATCTGTCTAAGTCTGGAAGCTCTGTGGAAACCTGTTGAGCACCATAGCAACATGAAACCTCTACTGACAGGTGGTGGCTGTGTATGAGACGCATTTGCCAGGAATCGAACCTGGGTCTCCCACATGGAAGGCGAGAATTCTACCACTGAACCACCACTGCCTTGTAGAGAGTACATTCCAAGGACAAAAACGGAAGCAAGAAAACCCATTGCCATTGAGTTGATGCCAACTCATAGCCACCCTATAGGACAGAGTAGAACTGCCCCATCAGGTTTCCGAGGCTGTAGATCTTTCCAGAAGCAGACTGGTGAGTTCGAACTGCTGACCTTTCGGTTAGCTGCCAAGTGCTTAACCACTGTGCAACCAGGGCTCCCTTTAGAGAGTACATTAGTGCATGTAAATTAAGGCTGGTGGCACCTTGCCCATCACTGAACTAAGAACAAACGTGCTTCTTAAAGTATGTTAACGGATCAGGCCAGGATTGTCTGTGTATTGGAGTCTTGCAAATATCAGGAAACTTCTGTGCTCACATATTTTTTATTTCTGATTTTTATGCAAGTATTGATTTATGTGCCAGTAACATTATGTTAAAGAGCCCTGGTTGCATAGTGGTTAAGTGATCAGCTGCTAACTAAAAGGTCAGTGGTTTGAACCCACCAGCCGCTCCGAGGGAGAAAGATGTGGCAGTCTGCTTCCGTAAAGATTTACAGCCTTGGAAACCCTATGGGACAGTTCTACTGTGTTCTCTAGGGTTTCTATGAGTCGGAATTGACTTGACGGTAATGGGTTTGAGTTTTTTTTGTAACAGCAGGGTATATGGGTGAACACACTGTGAGGTAGTGAGTAAAAGAAGGAAAATTAAACGTTTTGGAAGAGTTCCTTTAGCTGCTCAGTGTGATTTTTTTAAAAACAGATTTCAGGGATGCTTTACATTGCATCTTGAGTCTTTCGTCTGATTTGTATATTCCCTTGGACTCCCCTCTCTTACCTCAGAAATTTCTATTCCTGCAAACACAGTACATTAGAACACATCTAACTTCTGCCTTGTTCAGTAACTGTAAGAGTTCCCGTTGTAGCTGTCTTGTAAGAGAACAACAACAGAATCAGCAGAGCATCCTCATTTCCCTTCAGTTCTCTTTTTACCAAGCCTTTTCTGGCTCATTTCCTGGGCTGTCTTGATTTGCAGGCTTCCAGAATTTGTTTTTATTTGTTTTCATTTTCATTATTTTTCCTAATTCTTCTTTTTCTCATTACTTATTTCCTTCCCCAACTCCTATTTTCAGATACCTTCCCTTTTCTCCACCATCTCTTCCTAATTCTCTAGACCTTTGTGGAGAGACTCAACCTTCTTTGTTCTATTATCACAGGACATTCATGAGGTTCTGTTCCAAGTCCCCTTAATATGTGCGGAGCAGATTGCCCTAGCTCGATGGATTACTGCACTGAGAGACATGGAATGACTTGGTGTTGTGGGTGTGAAGGAGGATGGGTTATGCTGTCTCCCACGTCCATTCCTCCCTTAGGATGCCATCATTCCATGAAGAGATACTCTTGGGATTGGTAGATCAGGCCAGATTAATTTATCCTCTTTTTGCACATTTAGAGTTTCCAACTCAAATATTATAATTTGAAGTTAACAAGTTAAGTTGAGCTGGAAAACAGCAGAAAAATTCCCAAGTAATAAAAAATGTGACTGTTTCCAAAGAGGCCAAAAGGTGAGGATTGTCAGGTGGTCAGAAATCTTTATATCATCTGAGAAGAGATTAATTATCAGAAGGGAGGTTAGAGCCCAGAAAAACTAGATAGTGCCTGGCTACCACCACCAACCGCTCTGACAGGGTTCACATTAGAGGGTCCCAGACAGAGTGGGAGAAAAATGTAGAACAAAATTCAAATTCACGCACACACACAAAGACCAGACTTACTGATCTTGCAGAGACTGGAGGAATCCCTCAGACTATGGCCCCCTGGACACCCTGTTAACTCAGAACTGAAGCCACTCCCGAAATCCACCTTTCAGCCAAAGATTAGACAGGCTTATAAAACAAACAACACATGTGGGGAACGTGCTTCTTAGTTCAATCAAGTATATGAGACCAAATGGGCAACTCCTACTCAAGGGCAAAACAGGAAGGCAGGAAGGGACAGGAAACCTGGACAAATGGACATGGGGAACCCTGAGTGTAAAGGAGAAGGGGGAGAGTGCTGACACAGTGTGGCGATTGCAACCAATGTCACAAAACAATGTGTGTATAAATTTTTGAATGAGAAATTAATTTGTGCTGTAAACTTTCACCTAAAGCACAGCAAAATTAGAAAAGAAGAAGTACAAGCAGGGAGATTAACTGTGGAGGGATTAACTCCCATTGCATCTAACAGGGGTCGAGTCTTTCTCTGGCACACCTTGGCTCTCCCCACCCATATGGTAACTTCCAGGAGTCCCTGGGTGGTGCAAACGGTTAATGTGCTCGGCTGCTAACCAAAAAGTTGGAGGTTCAACTCCACCGAGAGGTGCCTCAGAAAAAGGGCCTGACAGTCTACTTCCGAAAAGTCAGACACTGAAAATCCTATGGAGCACAGTTCTACTCTGACACACATGGAGCCACTATGAGTTGGAATCAGCTCGACGGCAACTGGTTTGGTTTATTCTTTTTTTAATGGTAACTTCAAACCTTCCCAGAAGAATGAGGGGTCGTTGATATGTGTAACAGTCTATGCCCTCCCTGGGTTTCCTTGGACCAGGGCTTCATTTGGGTGAAAAAGCTGCTGCCTCTATGGAACCATGTTCTGTATGGGAGCCATTGAAAAGGGAGGCTACAAGAGGTATGTCACAAACAATAAGCATAAATTCAAATATGCTTACTAGTTACTAGGCCACATTTGTGCATTTGTTTGTTTTTTGTTTCATAGTTTACTTACTGTGTTCCAGGCACACTCATAAACATTGGAAAACAGCGGTAAGTGAAGCCAGATACAGAGTTCGTACCCCTTTGGAGTATGTGGACTAACGGGGAAGACGACAGTAATCACACAATCACAGATATGCACTTAAAATTGTATCAATAATATGTGCTCAAAGGGGGGAAGTACATGTTGCTGTAAGAGCATATAATAGGTGGGTTTGTCATGTTGTGAGGTGGGAGAAGGAGATCTGAAGGAGGAAGAGGACTTACTTGGTGGTGGGTTGGGGAGAGCAATTCCTTGGAGGTGATAAGTAAGAGCTAGAGTGGCTGGAGTTGGAGGATGAGCAGCAGCAGGGGCAATATGAGGATGGGCAGCAGGGCCAGATCACCCAGGGTCTCAAAGACCATGTTACGGATGATTTTGGTCTTTAATTCTAAGAACAGTGGGAAGCCATCAAAATGCATTTTAGGGTAGGGTGGGTGAGGAGATCAGACTTATGTATCAAACATAATTCATTTAGATATAATAAGCATCATGTCCAGTATAGTTGTTACCAACCATGAGCTCTGACTCATGGTGACCCCATGTACCACAGAACGAAAGTTTGCCTGGTCCTGCACCATCCTCACCATCATTGGTATGCTCCAGTCCATTGTTGTGGCCACTGTGTATTCTGAATACCTTCCAGCCTAGGGTGCTCATCTTCTAACTCTATATTATTATTACTGTTGGTTGCCATCAGGTCAGCTCTGACTCATGGTGACCTTATGTGCAATAGAGTGAAACATTGCCCGGTTCTGTGCCGTCATCACAATGGTTGGTATGTTTGAGCCCATTGTTGCAGCTCTTGGGCCAATTCATCTCCAGAAGGATTTCACTTGTTTTTGCTGACCCTCCACTTTACCAGGAGCCCTGCTGGTGCAGTGGTTAAGAGCTCAGCTGCTAACCAAATGTTAGTAGTTTGACTCCACGAGCCACTTCATGGAAGCCTCATGGGGCAGTTCTACTCTGTCCTGTAGGGTCCCTATGAGTCAGAATCAACTCGATGGCAACAGGTTGTTTTGTTTTTTGTTTACTTTACCAAGCATGATGTCCTTTTCCAGTGATTGATCCCTCCTCATGTTGTGTCCAAAGTAAGTGAGACAATGTCTCACCATCCTCACTTCTAAGGATGTACTTCTTCCAAGATGGATTTGTTCATTCTCTGGCAGTCCATGGTATATTGACTATTCTTCTCCAACACCACAATTCAAAGGCATCAATTCTTCTTCGATCTTCCTTATTCATTGTCCAGCTTTCACATACATGTGAGGTGATTAAAAATACCATGACTTCGGTCAGGCACACCTTAGTCCTCAGAGTGACATCTTTGCTTTTTAACACTTTAAAGAGGTCTTTTGCAGCAGCTTTTCCCAATGCAATGCTTTGTTTGATTTCTTGACTACTGCTTCCATAGGCATTGACTGTTGATCCAAGTAGAATAAAATCCTTGACAACTTCAATTGAAATTTCCAGCACTATATTGGACAATATTCTGTTGTGGTCCGTAGGGTTTTCATTTGCTAATTTTTGGAAGTAGATTGCCAGGCTTTTATTCCTAGTCTGTCTTAGTCTGGTAGTGCCACTGAAACCTGTCCAACATGGGTGACCTTGCTGGTATTTGAAATACTGGTGGCCTAGCAACAGGCAAGCCACCACAGTGTGACAAACTGACACATGTGTGGTGGTGTGTATAAGTAGAAGACCTCAAATATTTAAAACTGAGGTGTATTTTCAAAGGGTTAACTTCTAGTTCTGGCTCACCTCCTAGGTAGCCGTGTATCTTGGACAAATCTTCATTTTCTTCGTGCACCAGCTATCATGTCCCTATGATGTCCTAACCAACTTTTCAGGTTGATTGTGAGCCTCAACTGAGGCAGTAGATGTGAAAACATATTGAGAAGGGCAGATTGCTAAACAAGTAAATATTAATATTGTAGTTTTTGAGAACCATGAGCAATCATTACAGCAACTTGAAAAAAAACATGAGAAGGTAGCAGCCTTTGGTATGAATTACATAGCATTGTATTATATTTTCACCTCAATGAACTTAGTACAAAGGTATTCTTAGAACAGTAGAATGGTTGGTAAATTATCATAGGGAATTCTGTCAGTATTAATAACAAGATTTTCTTCTGTCTTTCTTTCAGGGTAGAGTTGCAATTGAGTTAAATACCATGTGTAAAAGAAATAGCATCTTCTGACCCCACCTTTTGATCTTGCCATCTTGACTCTGTCATAATGACGTCGAGGACATTTTGACTCCTTGTCTGCTCTTTTCTCTGCCACTAATAATAGTAGTAAAAATTACCATAGCTAATATTTATTGCAGAGTTCTGGTGGCACAGTGGTTAAGAGCTTGGCTGCTAACCAGAAGGTTGACAGTTCGAATCTGCTGGCCACTCTTTGAAAACCCTATAGGGTCACTATAAGTTGGAATCCACTCAACAGCAATGGGTTTAATATTTATTGATTGCTAACTAGGTGCCAAGCCCTATTCTATGTGCTTTACATGTATTCTCTTTTATAATACTCACAGCAATTTGATGGAAGTATGCAATGTTGTAATTCTGATTTTACAGATGAGAACACTAGGAAATAGCCGTATTAAGCAACTTGACCAAGGTTACTTAGTCAATGATGCAGACAGTTCATGGAATACAGCAGTGATTAGAAGTATACAAACTGTATAACTGGCCAACCCTTAATAATTGATCAATCCTAGATTATCTGAGAGAAATTACTTATATATTCTCATAAATTGGCAACCAGGTTTTTATTTTATTTATTTTGTTGTTGTTGTTGACAATATACGCAGCAAAACATACACCAACTCAACAGTTTCTACATGTACAGTTCAGCGACATTGATTACAGTATTCGAGTTGTGCAACCATTCTCACCGTCCTTTTCTGAGGTGTTCTTCCCCCATCAAAATAAACTTACTGCCCCTTAAGTTTCCTGTCTAATATTTCAAGTTGGTGTCATCTACTTAATCTCCTATAGATAGTTTTTAACAGAGCATAATACTCAAGGCAGATATTTTTTGCTAGTTAAGCTAAATGATTGTTTGGTTTTAAGAAGACTTCAGGGGATATTTTTGGCTTAAGTTTTAAAGATTATCTCTGGGCAATAGTTTCAGGGGTTCATCCAGCCCCCATGGCTCCAGAAAGACTGGAGGCCATGAGAATTTGAAATTCTGTTCTGCATTTTCCCCCTTTTAATCAGGATTCCTCTATATAATCCTTGATCAAAATGTTCAGTAATTGTAGTCGGGCACCATCCAGTTCTTGTGGTCTCATGACAAAGGTGGCAGTTGTTCCTGGAGGCAGTTAGCCACACAGTCCATATCTTCCTCCTGTTCCTTACTCTCCTTCTTCTGTTGCTTAAAACTCAAGATCATAATGAGTATTACAGGTATAATTACCAATAAGAAATAAAAATGATAATAAAACTTCACATGGCAAAATGTGTTATTTACCAAATTTAACATAAGAATAAAATATTCTTGACAAAATTTAGGTTGCAAAATTTTTAGTTGGTTTGAAAAAAGGGTCACAAAAAGAAAACTTGCAATTGTTGAAGGTATAATCTGTAGAATTTGATAACAGATGAAAACCTGATAAATGAATAAAGTCTTCATTATAAAATTTACCACCAAAATAAATGATGAAAACAGTATTAGAATATATATATATAATTAAAAAATGAGAAATATTATAAGTATGTGAATAAGAACTTATTCAAATATTTATAATGATTTAATGAAATTAATTTCAGAATATCTCTCTCCATAATAATGTGGTCAAAATAGCCCCAGAGTGAAAATGACAACGTCAGAATAGTGGGGTAGAAATGTCTGGGGCCTGTTTTCCAGTTTTTAGGTATATCTTATCAGTGCCTAATATTGGGTCTGTTCATCACAGAAGCTTCACTCATTGGTGTGGTTAGTTTCATTGTCTTTCTTTAAATCAAATTTTACCTTATCTTTTTTGGAAAACTAGTAAAAAATTAACTGTTGGAGCACATATGTTACTTGGGAAAGGAAGAGCTAAAAAGAGGTTGATTTTTCATATTTAATCAATAAACAGCCCTTTTATATTATTTATTTTAATCAATAAACAACCCTGCCTGTAAATAATATGGGTGCTTGCTTTGAAATTGTACTATTTAGTCACATTATAGTCACCTAGTAAGTTCTACTGAATGCAGTTACTCAAATTAATTCACAACTTGATAGTGACTGTGATTTGTGATTCGTGACTCAAATTTGTAAATTGGTAACTTGTAACAGTGATTTTTAATTTGATAGTCTGGAGAATTCTGGAGAATTTTGATCAATTTAAAGGGTGAGATAAATATTTAACAAATAAATCATCACCTGTTTTTACCATTAAGAAAAAAATTCAGATTGTGTTTTTAAAAGGGCTCAGTTGAAGTTCTAGGTAATTTTCCACTGGTAAAATACACGCTCAATATCTTTTATTTACATTTAGTGGAAACTAACGCCATTTCCAGTCTGCACGGGTCATTCCAAAACCAAGCATAATTTCCACTGATAAATTATGATAAATGGAACAAGTTATGAATGATGACCAAATCCACTGCCATCTGGTCGATTCCAACTCTTAGCGATCCTATAGGACACAGTGGAGCTGCCCCATAGGGCTTCGGAGGCTGTAAATCTTCATGGAAGCAGACTGCCACATCTTTCTCCTGTGGTACCACTGGTAGGTTGGAACCACTGACATTTCGGTTAGCAGCTAAGCGCTTAACCACTGCGCCACCGGGGCTCCTCCTGCCAAAAGATACAGATGCTAAATGTTTAGTTAACAAATAAGCAGTCTTCTAGAGAAAAGAAAATCCAGGTTCTTGAAAAATACAAAAACAAGTGCATAGCTATAACTCTTGAGCTGAAAGCAATTGTATTAATTAATTATAAAAATTAGTGAAATGAAATGCAATGCGTCGGTGGAAAGGGTGACTTAAGAACTGTGAGATGTTGAATTATTCTACTGCTTTAGATCATCAGTTCTATGACACAGTATAAAAGAGGAAAAGCCTCAAATCTTGTATGTATAAGGAAAGTCTTTTTTAAGCTCTGGGAAATCTGTTTGCAAATCAGTCTGATGTAGTTTAGGGTTGTAAATGTTAAACCTAAATCCAGGCAATGCAGTGTAGTGGTTACGAGGGCAACCTCTGGCGCTGTCCGCTTGGGTTCAAGTCCCTCCTTTCTCCTTATGAGCTATGGGGTCTCTAGGACCTTAGGGAAATTGCTTCCAGCCCTGGTTTCCTCATTTATAAAACGGGGCTAACAATAGCTGCTTCATAGGATTCTTGTCAGGATTAGATGTGTTAACGCATCTAAAAAATTCTCTCTTCCTTCTTCTCCCCCTGGCTTCCTCTTCCTCCTCCTCCTCCTTTTGGTCTTCCTCCTCCTCCTCCTCTCCCTCCTCCCCCTGGACTTCTTCCTCCTCCTCCTCCTCCTCCTCTCCCTCCTCCCCCTGGTCTTCTTCCTTCTCCTCTTCCTCCTCCTC
>NW_004443941.1:6242758-6289260 GCF_000243295.1 Trichechus manatus latirostris | reverse complement strand
CTCCTCCTCCCCCTCATCCTTCCTCTTCTCCCCCTGGTCTTCCTTCTCCTCCTTCTTCCTCCTCTTCTTCTTTTAAAAATTCTTCTTCTTATTTACAAGAATTTTCTGGCCTTATCTAAATAACCTTCTCCTCATTTTAATGTATAGTTGGTTTTTGGAGAAGTTCCTTTCCTGCCTAAATTGTTCTTAACCTCCACGTCCACTTTCTCCCCGAAGGCGTCCTAGACACCCATGGGCTCTGTGTGTGTGTCTGGGTGCTTAAGACCGTAAGATGTAGCGTGCTGTTGTATTGTGATGTTGTCGTTAGCTGCCTTCGAGTCGATTCCGACTCGGCGATCAATTCTAACAGTGCTGGTATTAAAAACAGCAGAGACCACCGAGAATAAAACTAACCCTCAGAAAGTACTGAGAAGTACGTGACCTTGGCAAAACTCTTTCTCTCATGTCGCAGCTTGTTTGAAAATATGTTTCAGCATGTAGAATGCAGGCGTTGGACTAAATCCCTAAATTCCTTCCTGAACTTCAGATTTAGAATAGTCACTCTCCTGTCTGAAATGCTCTCCTCGTACAGCTGGACCCATTTTTAGGATGCTGTGTATCCTTGGACACGTGGATCCTGGGATCACTGTAAAATGCATCACCTGTTTTTGACCCTCTCTGGGTTGCCAGTGGAAACCCAGTATAAAAGGTAAAGGCGTCCAGAAGTGAAGCACACAATATCATAAGCAATGTTAATATGGAAGCAGTGCTGAATGAAAAAAATGATGTGATGAAAAGCAAGGGCCACCCGGACTCCGGCAGAGCTTAATGCTAATAGGCATGTAATTACTTCTTACTGAGCTGAAGTTTCTTTAGGCAACATACTCCAGATAGAAGCTGCTGGGAATTTCTACCTGTGTGAACGTCTGTCTTCACCACTGCCCTCTCTCCATTTATAAAAAGCTCTGCTTAGGGGGCTGTTTGTTACCAGCATTGATGAGCATTGCCAACCAAGAACCCAGCATTTTCAAGGTACTCTGCTGGGTGTTGAGTAAATATTTGCCAGTGCTGCGAATGAATGCCAGCGCCTCTTGAGAACTAAAGAAGGATGTTGCTCAGGCCGGGAAGGGGGAAGGGCAGAGTAATTCCTGTCCTGCAGCTGTGCGGCCCCTTGCGGAGGTCTGGGCTGACTGTCTCCCAAACACGCACCACACTGCTCCTGCTTTAACGGTTACTGTCTTGGGGGCCCGTGTCGCCTTCAAGCTGCCTTGCAATTCTGTCTCATAGGAGGAGGGTAAGGCTTCTCCTCCTCCAGTTTGGGGTTTGATCTAGGTTTGAAGTGGAATCATGGGAACGTAGGTCTGCAGGGGCTTGGCAAAGCAAGCCGTTGACCTCACAGTGAAGGTTTAGCAAGTTGCTTCTTGTTTTCTGTTTATAGCCGTCTCCTCTCTGTCAGCTCTTCTGAAGCACCCGTAAAACAAAACAGGCTCATTAAATATGAGGGGTAAGTGGTGTTGGCAGCTGCACCGACTCAGATAGGCTTTCCCCCTTTAGATGTTTATTGAAAACAACAACAACAAAAAAAATCAAACCCATTGACAGCACCTCCATTCCAACTCATAGCGACCCCATAGGACAGAGGAGAACTGCCCCATAGGGTTTCCAAGGAGCGGCTGGTGGATTTGATGTTTATACTCCAGAAAAAAGAACAGTCAGAGGACAAATGCCTGCTCCTCAGTGGCTGCTCACGGCCTCCCTCACGAGGTGAGTGAGGTCAGTCAGGCCCAGGAGGATGTGGGCATTTTGCCCCAGATCTAGCACTAAACTGGTCCACGGGGGCAATGTCACAGTGAAAATGCAAGATAGCCTTGTCACCATCATTTCATTCATTAACTGCACATGAGAACAGACACTGACTATCCCATGTTCCTTTCTAAACAGCCAAGGGCATTTCTCCGTGACTTTTCCCACGTAGACACAGGCTTGTCCTGGCTGTACTATTCTTGCTGACAGGGACAAGCAGTTCTGGCCCGTGGATCCCATTCTTAGATCCTCTTCTTTCAAGAAACTTTCCCTGCAAATTTGGCTCCTTTTCTGAACTGCAGCATCCACATTTTAACACGCCAAGGGGGCTGCCAAGATACTCGAGATGGTTTTCACCCTCGAAATCTTACAGTCAGTAACTGAGGTTCGGTAAATCACCATGCAAATGTGAGGTACTGTGAGCTGAGGCTTGAAAGATGTAAAATGTTTTTCTGGTCTCTGACTGTGGGAGAGGGCATTCCAAGGTGAGGAAATAGTTTGAGGAAAGCGCAGGATGTGTTTCTAATCAGTGGACACTCCTTTTCACCCCTATTATTTGACCTGAGCAACATTTGATGACGTTGACCACTGGCTTCATCTTAAAGTGTTTTCCTGGCTTCTGTGATTCAATAAAACAGCACAAAACCAAATCCATTATCCTGAGTCGATTCTGACTTATTGTGACTCCATGTGTGTCAGAGTAGAATTGCACTCCATAGGGTTTTCAGTGGCTATAATCTTATGGAAGTCAGACCTTTCTTCTGAAGCACCACTGGATGGATTTGAACCACCAACCTTTAGGTTAGTAGTTGAGCAAAAACTACTCCACCCAGGAACCTTTTGCTTAGTAGCCAAGCACAAAATGTGTGTGCCACCCAGGGGCCTACCCTGAATTTCCTCCTGCTTTTCTGATGGTTGTTCCTTTTAAGCCTACCCTCAGGTTTCTGTGACCACGAATATGCTGATGATGCCTTGCCTATTCTTCTAGCCCAGCTGCTCTTCGAAAATTCAAACCCAAAGATCCAATTCGTACTTAAATACCTTAAATCCAAAACAGAACTCAACATCTTTCTCCGCTGATCTGCATCTTCCTTGTGTTTCCTGCCTCAGTGAGTAATATACATCCAGATATTAAAGTCAGAAACATAGCATAATCCTTGACTCCATATAATAAACCATCATGTTCCTTATATTCCATTTCCTTAACATCTCTTGAATCTGTCCAGGTCTCTCCCTCCCCACTGTTACCTCCTTGGGTCAGTCTACCATCATCTTTTGCTTGGACTATTGCAGTAGCCATCTGCCTTCAATCTTTTCTTGAGAGAATGTTTTCTCTGCTTGTAGCCAGAGGAATCTTCCTAAAGTCAAATATGGTCATGCAGCTTCTTCCCTTAAATCCTTCTAATAGCTTCTCTTTGCCCTAAGCATGGTGTCCAGACCCCTAAATAAGGCTTACTTGCCTTTCTGTCTGGCCCCTGCTAGCTTCTCTTGCCTCATTTCTTGTCACCACCACTCAAATCCCCTAGCTTCAATATTCAGTTACTCTGAAGTGCACTTGCAGTTCCCCGACTCACCAGAGTTTGTCACGTCTCCTGGACTCCAAGCATGTTGTCCCTTATCCAGTACACTCTTTCCCTTGCTCTTCCACTGGTCCCAGTAGGAAATCAGTCTTCATACTCTATTCTAATGGCCAGTTTACTGGCTTGTATCCCTTTAGATCATCAGTAGATGTTGCCCTGATTGCTATTTACCTTTAATACCTCTTGTAGAGCCAGGAACATAGTGGATATTCAATAGATACTTTTCAGATGAATGAATGGTAATGTATGAAGCGCTTTAAAGAATGGCAGATCACCCAGTTAGACTGGAGTGTAGGGTATATGAAAGGTATTAGTGAAAGATATGAAGAAAGATGGTTTTGCTCTTAGTTTGGGTTCCCTGAGTACAGACCCTGAGATGGAAATTTGAGTGCAGCCAGTTTATCTGGGAACACTTTGGGGAGCAAAACCTGTGAGGGAGTGAGGAAGGTAGGATCGGGCAGAGGGAGAGATGGAACTGAAATGAAGTTGTAATAGGGCCCTCAGAAGCTGGCATGGCCCTACAAAGTTGTCCTGAATTGAGGCAAGGGGGTTGGGGCTTTGTGTCTCCATATCAATCAGTCATTAGATACAGGCTGCCTCTGGGGAGGACAAAACTTGGGTCAAACAGCTCCCTTTGGCCAAGGGCAATTTCTGAAGAGGGATTCAACTGGGACCTGTCAGAAGCCAACAGTGCTGCTATCTGGGGGAATGAGTGCCTGTACTGGAGGGGGTCTGGGTGGCCCACCACAGCATCCACTGCGATGGGCCGAGTGCACGCCAGACTGAGGGATTTATACTTTATTTGGTAGGCTTTGGGATGCCATTGAAGGTGTTTGCACAGAGAACATGATTCAGAGCTGTATTTAGGAAGATTAATCTCGCTGAGCTGTTTAGATTGGATTCAAAGTGGGGGAACTCAAGACAGAGAGGCCAGTGGGAGACTTTTGAAATAGCCCAGGTGAGAAAATAAAGGCCTGGACAAGGGTTCTGGCAGCGGAAATGGAAAAAGTAGGGTGGTTGCAAGAGATATGACAATACTGGAATTCACTTGCCTTGGAAACTGGTTGAATATGGGAAGTAAGGAAGAGGAAGCAGACTCAAAGGTGATTCCAAGGCTTTGAGCCTGGCTGAAATGTAAGCATGATGGCTCTGGTAATAGGAATAAAGAAGGTTTGTTTGTGGATTTGTTGAATTTGCAGTGGGGCAGACATCCAAATAGAAGTGGCCAAATAGAAGTGGCTAGGCAATTTTTCTTTTTTGAGGGAAGAATATGCACAAATAAAAAAGTTAAATACTGATGAGAATGGTCACACAGCAGTATAAGTATCAAATGAATGTATAAACAGTTGGCACTAAAGATGGTCAGAGAAGAGAGCAATCAGTGTGGCCAAGAAGTCTTCATGGAAGAGGGGGGATCTGAGTGAGGTCTAGAGGAGGTGGAGGTTTTCTGATGGATGAAGGAGAGATAGGGAAGGTGGGAGGATGACATTCTAAGTGGGGCAGAGGCTGAGAGGTAGTTGTACACATTACGTGTTCAGGGGACCATGGAAAGGTCAATCGATCAATTTGGCTAGAACAGAGGATTCCTTTAAGAAAATATTGGTTAAAAAGTTGGAAAATGTATTGTGGAGGGACCTGAATGACAGGCCAGATGATAGGAAAGTAAGAGGGGTTTAGAAGACCCTTTGTAAAACTTTGCCTATGTTTCTGAAGTTTGGTCCTATTTGTTTGTTGGTCTCCTGAACGTAGGCTCTGTAAACCGATAGAACTACATCCTTTGAGTCCAAAGACACCCTTCGTGTTCTTTACACCGAAGTGGCTGTGAAGTAGAAGACTACTGGTTGCTGGCATTCTTCTTCCTGGAGATTATATGAAGACACATTGAAGGCAAACCCAGCCTGCATGTGGTTCTGGGGCTTTTACATCCAGTCTTTGCATAGTTTTCACGAGGCGCAGCGAGTCTGTGGCCTCATTGGTCAGGTGGTTTACTGGCTAACCCTTAAAAGTAAATATCGTGCATCTGCAAGTGGAAAGTGGGTATGTGTCATCTAGCTGCCTAGTCACGCCTGCCCCAAATGCTGTTGACAACTTTGACCAAGGACTATAAAACTGCCAAGAGCTGGGGCCCAACCTTGCTTCCACACCAAATAGCTCATTACTGAAGCTATTGGGAACATAATAGGGTATGCATTTGACTTGCTGGGATACCTCGTTTGCTACAGAAGCATCTGGCAGAGCTAAATAGCTTTGCATTATGTTATTTTTCATTTCTTGCTTTTCATTTATCATCTACTTTGCTTTATTGGACATGGAAACTTGCCCTACCCTCTTCTGAGCACACCCATGGAATAAAAAGGGTAACTTGATGTCACGTCAGTGACTTCAAAATGGAATCTTCAGATTGGCAGTCAGACCATTTTAAGAAACAGGAATTTCTATGGTGTCTTTGAGCAGATGTTTAACTTCATCCTCCTCCGAGGTGATCATAGGCCACCCATAGGAGAGTTCCCACTGCCATTTTGTAACACCCACAGCATCGTTTGTTTTCTTTGCATAATTTCATCACAGTGTTTGAAACATTTTTTGTTTGGTGGGAGGGAAGGGTGATAATTTCTGCATAGAGGACTAACCTTTTTTTTGGAACAGGAGATGAATGATATGTGCTGAAGCACCATCGTTGTTTTTGGAATGGCCCATTGGCTTCGGGACCAGTGATGGAGAGCATGCAGTTGATGATGTGTTAATGTGAAGTGGCCCTAGCGTGTCTGCAGCTTTCCTCACAGCTAATCGCATAAGCTTTCACTCAACAGAAGAAAGCATGCCAAACCTTGAGCAATTAAAAAAAAAAAAAACAACCCAAAACATGAGCATGTTATTGAGTTGCAGCTGATATTCAGCAGGTCTGCCTTGATCTCTAAGAAGCAAACAAATGAGTGTTTACTGTCTTTATTCCATTGATTGTTCAGCCTTGCACATTTGAATACATACTTCAGTCCAAAGAAATGCTTACTGCTCTATAAAATTTTAAAAAATGTTTATATCTTATTTAAGTATCATTATTTCTTATCTATGAATATCTATCTCTATATCTAGCATATACCTATATTTAAATATCTATAGTTGGATGTCTGGTCTAAAGGGGGTGCATCTCAGTGATCCAGAAAAGAATCGTTAAGGGTTGTGTGTTGTGTTCTCGGTTTTAATTAGAAATCTTAATTGCTTAGTGCCTTACCTATTCCGTTTAGGTCTTACCTGAATCCAGGTTACTTTTCACATTTTCTACCTTAGACATCTCTAGTATAGATTTTCTATTTCCTCCCTGTTTATCTGGGCTAGAGATAAAGGAGGAAGGGTCATTTTGAAACCCTATGGTGTGATGTTAGGGGTGCTGAGAAGACTTCCTTATTTCCCAAATGAACTGTCATAGACAGTTTTCTATTAGTAATATTTCTTTAACAGGAACCAAAGATCTTAACATGATTTACCTCCTCATGGTGTCTACCAACCCCACCCGAGTTTACTGAACTGTTATAAAAAAGATGTTTGGCAAACATCCACAGGCCACAAAGACTTATTCACTGACCCATAAAGAGAGGATAAGGAGCATGAGCTTTCGAGTCAAGCTGACTCAGGCTATAGACCTGGCTCAATCACTTTCTAGGTGTATGATTTGACTGGTTCCATATTTCTCTGAGGCTCAGTCTCTTCATCTTTAAAATGAGATAAAAATGCCCAGGTCATAAAATGAGATAATATCTGTAAAGCACACAAAGCATTTAGCACAGTGCAAGGCCACACTGTGTGGCATATAATCGGTGCTTGGTAAATGCTATCATTAGTGCTATTTAATACTAGCCTTTAAAAAATCCCTTTCTTGGAAAACATTAATACAGATTTTCTGGCGCTAAGCTGCGCCTTTAAGATGTTTGAAGGCAAACCTGAAAAAGTGGGCCTTCGATTTTTCAAATGAGGTACTGGCCTAATCACATCCTAGGAAATTAACGTGGACTGCCCGGCACTGGAATCCTGGCTCCTGAACCTTACTTGCCAGTTCTGAATCCAGTCTCTCCCATTGTTTTTGCCTCTTACATGTACTTGCTTGGCATCTGGCACATCTTACTTCTGTTGTTTGGTAGCCAAGCCCCAGCCTGATTTCTCTCTTACCAATGGGTTTGACTTTGTTACTCCACCTCACCTACCCAACACTGACTTCCTGGCTTGACCTCTGATTTTTGGCTTTGCCCGACCAGGTCAGCATTGACAGACCTGGCCTGTGAGCTGTAGAGATGACGCCAAGATGTTAAAAGCATGGTGAATGGAACTCAGGGGCTCTACGCTAAAACACTAAAGGACATTTCAAGATCTATCCTGAGGTACAGTGCTGTCAGTGATAGGATAATATTCATACGCCTACAAGGAAGACCAGTTAATGCGGCTATTACTCAAACTTAACACACCAACCGCTAATGCCAAAGATGAAGAAATTAAAGATTATTACCAATTTATGCAATCTGCGATTGATCAAACATGCAATCAAGATGAACTGATAATTACTGGTGTTTGGAATGCAAAGCTGGAAACGAAGAAGGATCTGTAGTTGGAGAATAAGGCTTTAGTGATAGAAACCATGCTGGTGATCCCATGATCGAATTTTGCAGGACCAGTGACCTACTCATTGCAAATACCTTTTTCCAACAACATAAACAGTGACTATACACATGAACCTCATCAGATGGAAAACATAGGAATCCAATCGACTACATTTGTGGAAAGAGACAATGGAAAAGCTCAATATCATCAGGCAGAACAAGGCCAGGGGCTGACTGCTGAACTGACCATGAATTGCTCATATACAAGTTCAAGTTAAAGATGAAGAAAATTAAAACAAGTCCTCAAGAGCCAAAATACGACCTTGAGTATATCCCACCTGAATTTGGAGACCATCTGAAGAATAGATTCGATGCGCTGAACACTAATGACTGAAGACCAGATGAGTTGTGGAATGACATCAAGGATGTCATACATGAAAAAAGCAAGAGGTCATTAAAAAGATAGGAAAGAAAGAAAAGACCAAAATGGATGTCAGAAGAGACTCTGAAACTTGCTCTTGAACATTGAGTAGGTAAAGTAAAAGGAAAAAATGATGAAGTAAAAGAGCTGAACAGAAAATTTCAAAGGGTGGCTCAGGAAAACAAAGGAAAGTATTATAATGAAATGTGCAAAGACCTGGAGTTAGAAAACCAAAAGGGAAGAACATTTCTTTTTTTTTTTTGTATGTACACCAACGTTTATATCTCACTAAAATGACCACAGCAAAACTCGGGGACATTCAAATTGTTAATAGCGGTTGAGTTTGAGACTGGATTTTAGGTAATTTTATTATTTTCCATTTCCTTGCTTTTTGGTAAGGTGGTTTCATTACTTTTATAATAAAAAATGAGATTAGAAAAGCCTTGCTGAGTTGCTAAGCCTCTTGGGTGGTAACAAAATATGAGGCAGACACTCATAATACTAGTTTTCAATTCTATGCTGTTTCGCATTTTGGTATGCTTACTTGGACAAATTTTAAGAAATGTAGGATTAGAAATGTGAATCTAAAGTTATAAATACACTGTATCAAGTTTGCTGTAAATAAATTGACTGGAGGCCAAAGGCCAAAATTCAAAGAAATGAAATAAAACCCACAGGTTTTGACACAAATCAGACAGCAAAATAAAGCAAAACATGAAGAAACAATAGCATGCCTTTGTACACTCAGCGTTCTTGTTTTTGGCCGTAGCACATTGCCTCTGACAAATCGATGCAAGTATTTTATCTCAGCTCACATAAGCTGCAATAACTTCATCTAAATCACCAGCAGAAGGAAGCCCTTCTTATTTGTCGGTTTCTCAGCATCAGACTACTTACCTGTCCCCACTGGGGACATGGTGTGCAGACACCCTGTGATGCACCCAAGCCTGCTTCTTCTGCAACAGGCAACATAATCATTTGTTCCCAAATTATCACAAGTGATTGAAGGTCATTCAGGCAGTTTGGAAATCCTTAATAGATAATTAGTTCAGTCGTCATGTGGCCATGAGAGCAAAGCTTTCACCCTACCCTAAAGAGCCACTGGAAACTTCCCGAGTTTTACACCAAATACCGAATACAGGTGAATAAAAGTTATTCTGTTCCACCACAGTAATTAAAAAATATATATATAATATTATTTCTTTGCCATACAGTAGTTAGTTAAAATTAGTAAAACTTCTATCTCCAATTTATCGAGAGCTAGGTCTTTAAAATTAAAAAACCCATTGCCGTTGAGTCGATTCCGAGAAGTCATCATTATATTTATCAACACCTAATTAGTAAATCAGATCATCATTAAATGTCCAGGCTCAACACAGTAGCATCACACTGCTGCAAAGCACTTAGAATTCTCTAATTTTACGGATTTGTCCAGTTAGCCATAACTTTGTAATTAAGGAAAAATTCCTCACACATAGCAGATATCTCTAAGCATATGTTGAATAAATAATCAGTAACAGTATTGCTAATTGACCAGGCTCTGTAAGAGGTGTGAAAGGGAAGCTAATTATACACATAGGCCTCCTGACTGTTGAGTGGATTTTATTTTTGCAGCAAGAAAGCAGTAAAGATGAAGTGCAATCTTTGAGCTTTGAGCTCTCAGTGTCGCAGTGACTCCTGTCCTGACGCAGGCTGAGGCATTCTGAATTTCGACAGGTCTAGGTTCAAATCTAAGAAGGTGTACACATTGTAGTCGCGGTGCTGGAGATTCTTGGTGGTGGTGTTGTCAGACGGCCAGGCGAGTGCAGCTGCTTGCTCAGTCTTTTTTGGTTTACTTTGCTGCTTGGAATTTGGTGGCAGGCCCTTTTCACTCTTTCCTGATTCTGCACAGAGAGGATCACAAAAGCAAGTCTTTGAAGTACCCCTGCTTGGAGCCCAGTCTTCAGTGCCCCACCTTGTCCTTGCCGCAGCAAAAACGGGGCAGCCATGGCTGTGACACTAGGGTGGGCGGGGCAAACGGCTGGGCTGGGCCAAGGTCACATGGGGCCGCTTGGCATTTCTCCAGGTGAGAGAACTGAAGAAAACATTCAAGTTTTGAGTTTCAATATTGAAGGATTCTACGGGCAAAATATTGAACGACACAGGAGACATCAAAAGAAGATGGAAGGAATACATATTCAATGTACCAAAAAGAATTGGTAAATGTTCATCCATTTTAGGAGGCAGCATGTGATCAAGAACCGATGGTGTTGAAGGAAGGAGTCCAAGCTGCACTGAAGGCACTGGTGAAAAACAAGGCTCCAGGAACTGATGGAATACCAATTAAGATGTTTCAAAAATGGATGCAGTGCTGGATGTGCTCATTCCTCTATGCCAAGAAATTTGGAGGACACTTACCTGCCCAACTGACTGGAGAGTTCAGTATTTGTGCCCATTCCAAAGAAGGTGATCCAACAGAATGCGAAAATTATCGAACAATATCATTAATATCACATGCAAGTAAAATTTTGCTAAAGATAACTAAAAAACACTGCATTGCAGCAGTACATCCACAGGGAACTGCCAGAAATTCAAGCTGGATTCAGAAGAAGACGTGTACCGAGGGATATCATTGCTGATGTCAGATGGATCCTAGCTGAAAGCAGAGAATACCAGAAAGATGTTTACTTGTGTTTTATTGACTATGCAAAGGCATTCGACTGTGTGGATCATAACAAATTATGGATAACATTGCAAAGAATGGGAATTCCAGAACACATAATTGTGCTCATGAAGAACTGTACATAGACCAAGAGAAAGTCATTCAAACAGAACAAGGGGATACTGCATGGTTTAAAATCAGGAAAGGTGTGCATCAGGGTTGTATCCTTTCACCATACCTATTCAATCTGTATGCTGAGCAAATAATCCGAGAAGCTGGACTCTATGAAGAGGAACAGGGCCTCAGGATTGGAGAAAGACTCATTAACAACCTGAGATAAGCAGATGACATTTCTACGTATCATCTTTGCCCAGGCTGCTGAATTAGCTTTCTAACCTGCATCCCTTGTGGCCCACTTCCAATCCATTTCCAGGTCAAAGGAAGTTTTCCAAACTACAAATCTGATATTACTTACCCGTTTAAAATATTTAAATAGCTTTTCATTGCTTTAACAATAACGACACAACTTCTTCCATGATACCTACCTGTCTCTGCAGTCTTATCCTCTGCGTGCCACCTCTTCCTTTCTTAGTTTCAGCCACACTGGTATTTCAGACACATGGATTCCCTTTTACAAAACAAACCCTCCCTCCAAAGGGTCTTAGCATAGCAGATCTCTTTTCTGGAATACTCTTCTTCCTTTTTAAAACTTTTGAATATAGTTAATCCCTACTTGTCTTTAAGGTGTCAGCTTAAGAGACACTTTTCCAGGGAAGTCTCAGTTCCTCGTTGTATTTCTTCCTAATAGGCACCACATTCCTTTTTTTTTTTTTTTTTTTTGTAGCATCTGTCACAGCTGGAATTTTACATTTGTTTGTGGGATTATATGATTAATTTGTTTCCGCAATAAACTGTAAATTCCTCGAGGGCAGACATAGTGTCTAAATAGGCGTTCTATCTATGCTGTAGAAAGAAAGAAATAAGGAAAGGAAAAAGGAATGACAAGGAAAGAATTAAGGGAAAAAAAAGAAGATTGGAGAAATGAAAAAATTGTTGGATGGATTGAGATTTGTCATCAGATAATTGAGTGTTAGGAGTCAGGCTCTTGGTTGAATGTTAGGAACCATGAGGTTTATGAGGTTTGCTGACACAACCCTTGGTATGTTTTACTTTCTTGCCTTTGTGCATAAATTCCCCTCTGCTGGAATGCCCTTTCTTGGTAAACACTCTTCAATCTTTAAAATGAGCTGGGGGTGCTTTCTCAGGCCTCCTTAATCAGGGTTAACTGCCCTCTGCTGTGCTTCCCTTAGAAAATATTCAGGCTTTGGAGAAAGATGGATCTTGTTTCCAGTCTTGGTTCTGCTTCTGCTTCATGTTTGGTCCCAAACAAGTCACTAATTCTGCCTCTTCACCAGTAAAATGGAGCTAATTATTCCTTCCTCATCAGATAAACGTGAGGAGATGATGGATTGAAAATACCTTCCACATAATAAGTGTTCAATAAGTGGTGACTATGTTTTTTTCTTTTGAACCCAACACATTGTGTTTAATTTTATAACTATATCTTAATCTCCTTGAGGCCAGGAACAATGTCATATTCATCTTTGTTCCCGTAGTACTTAGCACATTACCTGGCACATAGTGGATGCCCAGTGAATGTAAATCATACTGGAGTTACAAAACAGGATCCAGAAGCTGAGGTGTAATCAAGGGGTTAGGTAGCTTCAGGTTGACCTCTTTGAGGTCTCTGGTTTCTTACCAATAGCCAGTCAGTAGATCCTAGAAGGAAATCAAGGCAGATAATCACTGCTAAGAGACAAGTAGGGGAACAAAATATTGACACTAGAAGAAAAACTTATCTGTGGAGACCAAAGGGTGAAACAGCGTTTTCAGCTTTTGAGCTTGAGTCAGAAACTTGTCGTTAGGTGCTATCCAGTCTGCTCCAACTCATAGCAACCTGAAGTATAACAGAAGGAAACGTTGCCCGAACCTGTGCCATCTTCATGATTGTTGGTATGTTTGCGTCCATTTTTGTGTTAGTCCATCTCACTGAGGGCTTCTTTAATTTTCACAGACCCTCTGCTTTACCAAACATGATGTCCTTTTCTAGCGATTGGTCTTTCCTGATGGACATATCCAAAATAAGTGAATTGAAGTCTTGCCATCCTCACTTCTAAGGAGCATTCTGGTTATATTTCATCTGAGACTGATTTGATCATTCTTTTGCAGGTATATTCCAAGGTATATTCCTTGCCAATGCCACAGTTCAAATGCATCACTTATTCTTCCTTTTTCGTTGTCCAACTTGGGCATGCATGTGGGTAATTGAAAAGACCACGGCTTGGGTCAGGGGCACATTAGTCATCAATGTGAAATTTTTCCTTTAACTTGTTGTCATTGTTGTGTGCCATCAAGTCGATTTCAACTCATAGAGACCCAATAGGATATGGGGTTTCCTACACTGTAATCTTTTTGGGAGCAGATTGCCAGATTTTTTCTCCCACAGAGCAGCCGGTGAGTTCGAACCGCTTACCTTTCAGTTACTAGCAAGCTCTTAACTATTGTGTCACCAGAGCTCCTTTTCCGTTAACTACAAAAGCAAAGCAAACCCATTGCCATGGAGTCATAGCAACCCTAGAGGACTGAGTAGAACTGCCCTATAAGGTTTCCAAGGAGTGACTGGTGGATTCAAACTGCCAACCTTTTGGTTATCAGCCAAGTTCTTAACCAGTATGCCAGCAGGGCCCCTCCTTTAACTAGCAAGTCTTAAAACTATGATTGCTGTCATCAGGACTAAAAGATGCCTAAAAGGTGGTGACGGTAAGCTTGAGATAAAGGTCCGTTTTTTACTTGGCAATACAAGTGTGGGGGCTCACTTTAAGGAAAAGAATATAAAACTAGATACTAAAGTGAATTTTTATTTAGAATAATAAAAGAAATAATAAATAAATTAGAAAATTTAAAAAGCTTACGAATACAACAAATATCACAGTCTGGGGAAATAAATTTTTTAGTAATTAGCTACCTTACACTCTTGTAAGGAGCCCTGGTGGCGTGGTGGGTAAAGTGATTGACTGCTAACAGAAAACTTAGCAGTTCGAAACCACCAGGGGCCCCGCGGGAGAAAGATGTGGCAGTCTGCTTCTGTAAGATTTATAGCCTTGGAAACCCTATGTGGTCGCTATGAGCCGGAATCGACTCAACGGCAGTGGGTTTGCTTTTGGTTTGGTACACTCTCGTAGAACTCTTTTTTCCTACATTTTTTTTGTTGTAGATCTATGGCAAAAAATTCGTAATACCATTTTGTATAGCGAGAATATAGTTGCTAGAGGAAGTTCGGTCTTTTCTCTAGCACAGGTGATTTTTTTTTTTTTAAGTTGATAGTTTAGAAAGGTCTCTTTGTTGGTAATATGCAAATTTTTAGGATTGTTGTCAAATTTGGGAAAACTATTGAGTTTCTGTCTCATAAGAGTGGTAGGAGTTCAGCTTATTTCAAGTTTTCTTGTGCGAGGACTAATCTTAAATACCTTTGATATGGTCAGATTTACAAACAAGTTAGTTGTTGATGCCCTTGTGGTGGTGGTGTGTTGCCAGTTTTATGTTATCTTCACTGATGTTATTGTTTCATATCAAAGTAGCAGGACAGTTTGATCCTTTTCCAGCATGGTGACATGATTCATCCCTCTGCCTTAATTTAATTATTCATCAAACAAGAGTCTATTCATTATTTCTCTTTGAAAGTTTTTCTTCCTCTCAATAAATTATTGCTTTTGGTACGATCTGAAAAATTTTGTTGTTGTTGTTATAATTCACTTGTCAGTTTCCGAATGGTTTCTGGAGAGTGTTTGGGAAATATATGAAAGATATTTTCACTGTATGGGGCATTTATAATTGTGCACACTGCCTACCTGAGTATAGTCCTGACTAGGTATTGATTAAAAATCAAACACCTCTGATGAGTGGAAGAATTTTCTGTAGATTAGCTTCTGGCTCTGCATATTTTAAAACTTGTTTCTCCTCCACTGCCTGCGTATTTCTGGTACTGCATGCTGTAGGATGTGTTAGACTCTGACAAGACTTCTAGTTCTGAACTTCGGTGCATGCTGTCAGGTGAGGTCAGCACAGAGGGTGGCAGGAATATTTTTGGAAGTCACTCCTACAGTGGATAAGAACTCAACTATACATGGAACCGACTGTGAATCCTATCCATCTACCCCCTAAGCCTAAACTAAATGGCTCCCCAGTTTATTTTCTCCTTGGTCAGATCCCAACAATGCTTGTGACCACTTCACTGCACTCAACAGGAGGAAAAGTGTGACACGGGAAATTGGCGAGGAAAGACAGCAATCCTAACCAATTCAGCTAAATTATCTTTTACAAACTTTACAAAAATATATGCAACGTAAACACATTGCTGGTGGCCCTTCCAGGGCTTTAGAAGGAGCCCACGCAAGGGAGGAGGCCCGAAGTTTAGGTTTCATTAGCTTCCCTGAAAACTGACCTCTAAAGAACAAGCATTTTACACAGCACTCCGAAGTTGGCCGTGTGATGTGGTTGAGTTCTGGCATCAGATGGGCCCATTGTGCTAACTGCATGAGACCACATAGTATCATCCATGACTGTATCTAAGCCAGTACTGAGTGCCTTGGCCATGGTTGGTGATGAATTTACTAACTGATTCTCAAAGGAGGAGACAATATGAGCAGAAGAGAAGGATCGGAAGAGAGAAAAGAAGATGAGAGAGCCAACAGATAAAAGTCCAGGAAGGGGTTCCCGTGTCGGGAAGCCGTAGACCTGGTAACATGCTTCATTGCCAGAGGTACCAGGCATGCCCCACCCACACCCCTCCCCACTGCGAGTTGCCTGGGGGCTGCAGTAGAGTTTTGAGTAGGCTGACAGCATCCCATCTCAAGCCTCTGTCGCCCTTCTGCTCTGCCCCAGGGCTGTCTCCAGAACCAGGGAGCACACCCAGCTGTAGACAGTTACAATTGAGTGTGGCGTTATTGCTCCTGGGGGCAGTGCTCACCACAGGGGACAAGACCAAAAAAAAAAAAAAAACCAGACCTTTGCTGTGGAGGCGATTTCGACTCAGGGCGACCCCATAAGGCATTGTAGAACTGCCCCCATAGGGTATCCAAGTAGCGGCTGGTGGATTGGAACTGCTGACCTTTTAGTTAGCAGCCAAGCACTTAACCACTCCGCCACCAGGGCTCCAGGGGGATTGGGAGTTGGTAGATAAATGCACCAGTCTATTGAGCTTCTGGTGGCGTGATTCTGAGGTGTGTTCCTGACGATTGCTGACAGAATCCACAGAGGAACTGAGCTACGGTTGCCCACAGAGGTGACCCACTCATTAACTCACTCCTATATTAGCTTCTCTCCCTGCCTTTCCTCATTCATCCCATGCACTTCCGGAGACAATCTGTCAAACAAACTACAGTATCTGCGTTCAATTCTTGTCTCAGGTCTGCTTTCGGGGCACAACACACCAAGACACCTGGTTTAAGCCATTTGCAAGTAATTTACCATTTACAGAAACATAATCTAAATATTAAGATACAAAAACACAGAATACAGTTTTTAAAGGAAATAAATAAACAATTTGGAGATATCCAAATAACTCTACAAAATCATTTATTTGTGTTATATGCATCTGCTTACCAACAATGCTGAGATTCTGCAGAAATTAGTTTCTATGGGAAGATAAAAAAGAGCTGAAGTATTGCAGTCAGGTCTTTAAAATTCTTCTGTGTTTATATTCCAATTCTGGCTCATTAAAGGGGCCTGTGCTTCATTAACATACACATGCAATTACAACATAAACAGCTTAACTAGACATCTGCGTTGACTGCGTATAAGAGGCGGTTAACTTTTTGCCTTGTTTCTCTTCAACAATCTTGATATGGTAGTCTGCTAGCTAGATGAAACAAGATTATTTTTTGGTACCAGATGTGTCACAGTTTGGTTTTGTACTTTGCAGGTGCTCCCGCCAGCTGGGAAGGTGGAGACTCACCATCTTTCTGAGATGATGATTCTGGGTAGAATTATCAGGGTGTTAAAAATAATTCGACATATTAATGGAAGGGTTTGTCCCTTGTGGGCTTCTTATGCATAGTGTCTGAGCAGACCAGCAGCTGTTCTGTACTGTAAAAGGAGGGTCAGAAAGTTCGAAGCATACATGGCTGTTCAAAACATAAGCAGTTGCTTGGAGTCATGGAAACAATTCAGTGATCAACATGTATTTGTGAAGCTTCCCCCCAAAATAATAATTTCACTGGGCTGTGTTCAGGTGGTCTTAGGGTATTGGACAATCTTTCTATTTCCCTCATTTGGATTCACTAAAAATATCTCGCTTGCGGAGGCAGAATGATAGTGAGAACTACATTTATTAGATTTGGGGATTGATTTCTACCCTTCAATTAAAAAAAAAATTCATTAAATTCTTTTTCATATTTGTCATTTTCACTTAACCCTCTCAAGACCCAATTATTTTCTGCCTTGAGTTTTTTGTTGATACCATGTGTTTTATTAATGGAAGCATGCTGAATCAGAGTGTTGTTGAATTTTTGGTAGGTAGTACGGATTTTTTTTCTTGCCTTCTCCCACAAGCCTACCCTTAGAGTCCAGAGGGACATATTGTGTCCCACTAATTCATCCCTCCCAGATCCCACCTCCCCAAGTCCACTGGGACATATGTATCCCCAAATTTTTTTTTCAAAATTTCTATTCTTCCAACCAAAAATGCACACACCTCATATAATAGCCTGTAGAAACACTAATTTGCTGCACACACCCGTTTTATTAGCTTCAAACCGTCATAAAGGCCCCCGCCTTGCAGCAACATGCACTATCAGTGCTTCCCAGAGACGTCACTGTGAGGACTAAGGTGCCCCTGACCCGAGCCATGGTGTTTTCAATCACCTCATATGCATGCAAAAGCTGGACAATGAGTAAGGAAGACCAAAGAATTGATGCCTTTGAGTTATGGTGTTGGCCAAGAATATTGAATATACCGTGGACTGCCAAAAGAATGAACAAATCTGTCTTGGAAGAAGTACAACCAGAATGTTCCTTGGAAGCAAGGATGGCAAGGCTCTGTCTCACATACTTTGGACGTGTTATCAGGAGGGATCAGTCCCTGGAGAAGGACATCATGCTTGGTAAAGCAGAGGGTGAGCAAAAAAAAAGGAAGACTCCCAATGAGACAGGTTGACACAGTTGCTGCAACAGAGGGCTTAAGCATAACAACAATTGTGAAGATGGTGCAGGATGGTGCACTGTTTCATTCTGCTGTACATAGGGTCGCTATGAGTCGGAACCAACTCAACGGCACCTAACAACAACAACAACAATGAACCTGAGAGGTGGAAAATGTTGGTGGGCAACTGTACATCCCACCGGTCATGGAAAGGTTATGGCAGGAAGGACTCACAAGTCTTCTGGTCCAGCCCCTTCTGCAGGCCAGTGGAGTGTCAGCCGCACTCCATCTTCACTACTGCTGGTCACTCTCAAAGATCCCCTGTGCGGTGAGCTCCGTAGGATCTTTAGCAATAAGTTTTTTCTCTTTTGGAGACTGCTGTCCTTTCAAGTATAGTAGGAGTCCCTGCATGGTGCCAACAGTTAACCTGCTTGACTGCTAACCAAAAGGCTGGAGGTTCAAGTCCACCCAGAAGCACCTTGGAAGAAAGGCCTGACGATCTACTTCTGAAAAATCAGCCATTGAAAACCCTATGGAGCACAATTCTACTCTGACACACATGAGGTCACCATGAATCAGAGTCAACTGCATGGCAACTGGTTTTTTTTTTCCAAGTATAGTAAGTTCTCTGTGGTTGACCCTTGCATTTCAGTGTCTAGACATCAGGAGTGCTTTGCCTAAGACAGCTACTTCTGCCTCTCTGGAGTTAAAGATAACAAATCAACCGTTGTTACAGAGAGTAAATCAGAATCAGGTTGGTACCGGTGTAATTTCAACCTGGCTGTGTAATAGAAGCCCTAGTGGCACAGTGGTTAAGAGCTCGGCTGCTAATCAAAAGGTCAGCAGTTCAAATCTACCAGCCATTCACTGGAAACACTATGGGGCAGTTCTACTCTGTCCCATAGGGTCGCTATGAGTCGGAATTGACGGCAGTGGATTTTTTGGGGAGGGGGGTATGACAGCAGCAGTGACAGCTGGTCATAGCAGCCAGCAAGGCTGGGCCACATGGTGGACACTTTGAGGAAGAGGCTTAGAAAGGGGAGGGATTGCCTGTTGATGTTGAAATTTGGAATACGGCCGAGGGAAAGAGCCCTTCCCTAAGTCATAAGACGCGCATTCTAGGTACAGTTCTCCGGCTCGATAGATTACAACCTTGAGCAAGTCTTAAAGATAAGTGGGTTTGACAAGATATTATCTGAGCTTTAGAATTTTACTGTTATTAGAAAGAAAGGTATGGAATAGGAAAGAGTTTATGTTTGGACGGGAAGGAGATCACAAGCCATCCAAGAAACTGCTGAAGAGGGAGATTGGGTAGCTGAAGGAAGTTGCTCTTCTTTGGAGAGAGCTTAATAATTAAGAGGCTTCTGTTCAGGAAGCTCTGATGGTGTAGTGGTTAAGAGCTACGGCTGCTAACCATAAAGTTCACAGCTCAAATCCAAGTGCTCCTTGGAAACCCTATGGGGCAGTTCTGCTCTGCCCTCTAGAGTTACTATGAGTGGAATTGACTTGATGGCAGTGGGTTTGGTTTGTTTTTTTTCTCCTATTCAGTGTCAGAAAATAATTCTGTCCACTCAGAGTGTCTGGAAGTCTCAGAGCCCAGGCCCAGGGCATTAGCATGGTAAGATGATGGGAACCACTAGGTCAGCCCTCATTTGTGAGGCTCACTGAGTCAGGACATATGCATTTCCCTGGAAGCAGGTTTGGAAGCGTAGGAAGCCATGACTGGCCTTTTTCCCACTAGTGAAATGAGGGAAAAGGGTTTCGGTTTAACACAAGTAATCATATTTGAGTATAACTGGAGAGGAGCGAAAACATGCATAATTTAAAAAGAGGGAATCCTGGAAAAAAATTTGTTTTCAATTATAGTTTTTTAAAAAAGTAGCTAAATTGGATTATTTCTTGTGTCCTCAATGAACCTACATTGTGAAGATCTGTTTTTGGGTACCCATTGCCGTCCAGTCGATTCCAACTCCTAGCAACCCTATAGGACAGAGTAGAACTGCCCCATAGGGTTTCCAAGGAGCGGCTGGTGGATTCAAACTGCTGACCTTTTGGTTAACAGCCAACCTCTTAACCGCTGCACCACCAGGGCTTCTTGTTTTCGGATGGGAGCTGTTAATTTCCTCTTCCTCTAATGTTCAGTGCTTCCCAAAGAATACTCAAATGATCTCAGAGATTTGGCAAATAAAGCTTTCTCTGTCTTCCCTCAACTCAGCCCTGAGGCAGTGATTAGTTATAGTTTTACAAGCTGGAGCAACAGCTTGGTTCAGTATCCCCGTTTTATAGATGAAGACACTGAGGCCTCAACTTGCCCGAGGTCTCATAATTGTTTACTGTTAGAATGGAGACCAGAACCTTAGTTCTTCTATGCAAGCTATCCCCGGTATATGAATGAGTTCCATTCCTAAATCTGTCTTTAAGTCAAATTTGTACGTAAGTCGGAACAGTTAGGCACAGTTCGCATCTAACTTCAGTTAGTCAAATGTTTGTCTTAGTAAATAGTATATAATGTCCCTTTCTATGGGATAAAGAAACACTTCCAGATACACTAAAACATCTTTAACATAATAATACAGTAATAATAATGTTTTGGTGCACACAAAGTAGCGCCCGTTATTAGGAACCATTGTATGTACCTTGAATGATATAATAAGCTTTCCGGGATTTGGTTCGTAACTACTAGTTGTATTAAGTTGGATGTTCTTAAGCCGGGGACCGCCTGTACTACATCCCACTGTTAGATGTTGGAAGGGATTACCATAGAAGTTGCTCAACAAATTTTTGCTGTTTGACTCTGACTATGAGTTACTCCTATAATTCCCATCTATGGGGCCTGGTTTAAATCAGTGATTCTCATGGGGGTGGGGAGGAGGGAGACATGTAATTTAAAAACAACGCAGGACTTTGTCTTACTTCTTTGGTTTGTTTTTCGGCATGATAGTTACTTTAATTTGAATATTAAAAAAAAAAATTAAAAGAGAGCATGAAGTTTTTATGTTTACTCAGATGGTTGTACCTGTAAAGGAACTCAGGTGTTAGGTTCTCAGTGTTCCTTCCATGATTTTTGCTTTTGTGAAATTAAAAAAAAAAAAAATTTTTTTTTCACTTGCTGTCTCCTTTTTAGTAGAAAATCAAACTGAAAATGGTGGATTTAGGCTGTGAAATTAGTGGGTGAATAGTCTAGGAATTAGCTTCCTTTTTGACACCCATAATCAAAAGAAACAGCATCAGTGAGTCTTCAGCATATCAACCATCCCCACACGTCTGCGGCTTTGAATAGTATTAGGTTTGGGGATGAAAGGGCATCCATCTTGTCTGTAGTTTATGGCTTCTGTAGGTTTCCCTGGGTGGGGCAAGTATTAATGCACTTGGCTGCTAACCAAAAAGTTGGAAGTTCAAGTCCACCCAGAGGTGCCTTAGAAGAAGGGCCTGGTGATCTAATTCAGAGAAACCAGCCATCGAAAAATCCTATGGAGCAGTTCTACTCTGACATACGTGGGGTCACCGTAAGTTAGAGGTTGACTCCATAGCAACGGATATGCTGGTAGGTCCAGTATTTATATATATATCTATATATATAAATATATATATACACACACACACACATATATATACACACACATATATACACACACACACATATATATACACACACACATACATATACAGTCACATGTTGCTTAATGTCCACAACACGTTCTGTGAAATAGGGCATTATGTGATTTGGACTTTGTGTGAACACTGTATAATAAACTTAGCAAAGCTGTGTGAGATACCTTTTGTTTCACTTCCAAATCCATACTTTTCCTTTGCTTCCTGCTGCTGCTCTCACTAGCACTGGTTTTGCTGTGTTTGGGAGCCATGATGCACTTCTGGGTAATATTTTAGAAAGAAAATTAAACAGATAACGTTGTAACACTCAAGATGTGGGATACATGAAATTGGATGCTGCTGGCTACGAGTCGAAGGATACACTGTTATACAGTAAACTTGTTATTTGTAATGGGGAAGTTCGTGTTAAAATAACGACAGAAAATACAGCACAGTACATACATAAGCCAGTTAAATAGGCGTTTATTATGACTATAAAGACAGGTGTTACAGGTTATATATGTTCTGTACCATTAAACAATGGTATATCTAGGGTATCGCATTGGCCCTGGGCATGTGACACCACTGAGCGGTTTCTGTTAACCTAGTATGTCCCGCTGTCTTTCCTCAGCCACAGTAATGTGTTAATTGAAAGAGTAATGAGCTTGACTTGTATTTTTGAGCTGATGTTATGGTAAAGTTATCTAAAAGAGGAGTGTCAGATGTTTGGACAGGGGCGCAATTTCAGTGACTGCCACAGGCACCATTTCCCGTAGATACACCGCTGACTGTACTGGGTTAATAGAAACTGCTCAGTGGCGCCCGTGCCCGGGGCTGGTGCAATACCTGCCATACCCTAGTTACGTCTCTGCAGTTATATGGCTGGCAGCACAATCGCTTTGTGTACAAGAGACGTGTGATACACATGTTGCATGCTGGAAGTTGTTGAGTTCACTACGTCGTTACGTCCGCTGTGTCCTGTTCACCCATCAGGATTTCTGAACTCTATTACAACCTTATGGGACCTGAATGTATATGTGGTTGGACGTTGCCCAAATGGACATTATATGGCACAACTGTATATATATTTGGAGGTGGGCGCAGAGGGTCAGGGCCTATGTATAAATATTTCAGAGAGATCCCTGTTTCTCCTACAACCCCCTGTGGAGGTGTAGGCAGGACCCCTGCCTTCTTATTTAAGGGTGAAAAATCTGCTAGAAGGTTGTTGTAGACTTTTTAAAAAAACTGTTCGCATTCCCAGCTCTGACTTGAGAACCATGTCCGTATGTAGAAAAATCACAAGATTGCTTAAAAATGGGATCATGTAACTCAAGCCTTAATTGATCTGGACTCCTAGGTAATGGTGTTGAGGGGACACAAGGAACGTACTCACCAGTCCCGCCATGTTGCCCACGGTTGTTTACTCTCTTCCCCTGTGGTTTCTTGGCCAGGCCTGCTTTGTCTTCTTCACTGTCTCTGTGCCTCTTCACTCTTTAAAAGCCCGTCCCCCGCTCTGCCCATAAAGAGTTTGTGTTTTGTTCCTTGTTCTCTTGGTGAACTTTTTTTTTTGGATAACTACAGTACTGCAAATTTAGTCAACTCTTTGAGAAACATTTGTTGTAGCAGCAAGGTTACCTGGTTGTCAGAGGCACATATGAATAAGTGCCTTTGAAACTGGATGTGAGAAAAAAATTGGCCGTACACCATTTTTGTGGCAGGATTTTAACAGCCTTTTTGTTTCCTTATTTCCTTGTTGATTTATTAAAAAAAAAAAAAAAAAATCAAAGTCATTCTTGCTCTGGTAACTGATTTTTTCCCCCAAGACACAAGAATTACGTTGGCTGTTATTGGTTACATTAAAAAAAAAAAAAAAAAAAAAAAGCCTCAGAGACTGGGTGATCCTGTAAAAGAATACTTATTTTTATTTAAAAAATGATACATCAAAGTGAAGTGGTTTCATTTTAAACAAATAAGACATAAAAGCTTTTCATGGAGTTGGGAGGGAAGGTCATTTGCTTTACTTCACTGTCACTCTGGATGCCAGGAATAAGTTTTCTTCCTCTGTGAGCAACAAGTACAAAGATGAGGAGTTTTAGTTACTAGGTAGTAAAGTTTTAGACTTTTATTGTTATCCAGAAATTAAAACTTCCTCAGTAAAATAACCTCCTCTGCTCTACATCCTGTGGAAGTCCTGAATTTAGGGGACACTATTACATTTGCTATAAGTCAGAATCAACTCAATGGCAACAGGTTTGTTTGTTTGTTTGTTTTTAATTTTAATTTTTTAATTACAATTACTGGAGCCCTGGTGGTGCAGTGGTTAAGAGCTTGGCTGCTAACCAAAAGGTCAGCTGTTCAAATCCACCAGCTGCTCCTCGGAGACCCTATGGGGCAGTTCTGCTCTGTCCTGTAGAGTTGCTATGAGTCGGAATCGACTCGACGGCAATGGGTGGATTACATTTACTGAGTTTGCTTCTTCAGATCAGCTCCAGGGTGGTTGAGAAATAATTTGTTTCCTCATCTCCTTCCCATAGATTTCTCAATATAATAATTTTGTAGTGGATACTTTATTCATTTTGGAGAATTTTTGTTTACTATTTTTTTTAATATACATAAATGATAAATTTCAGACAAAATTTAAAATATCCTTCAGAAATCAGCATGTTATACAATAATGCATTATTACTATGTAATAAACAGCCGCCTTTAGACTGATCAAAAAATAAAAGCCAACACAAATGTGGTAGATCCTCATTTTTCTAAAGAAATATATCTTTATTGACTTTTTTCATTTTCTTACAAAGCAGTTAAAAAAACTCACTAGACAATCTTGACCTTGCATGCTATTCAATGTCACAATGGCTGCCTCCTTAGGAGACTGGAGTGGCTGCAGCAGAAGTCTTCATAAGCACCGCAAAGATCATCATTGCTCGGTCCCACTTTTAAGGAAAGAATCCAAGTTTCACCAGATAGTGTATGCTTAGCTCTCTTGAATCAGACCAGTTTAGTGGATTAATGTTTAATTTACATACAGTAATAAAGACAAACTTTGAATCTTTACAGACTAAATGCCCACTTTATACCATGGTGTAATTGTTTGAATTATGGGTGAGTGTACAGAATATAGATGTAAATGTACTAGATATGTCTATAAATAAAATAGTGCTTTACGGTAACATTATTCTTTGGCCGATTTAAATGCCTGCAGTGGACTCCTATAAAAAGACTAAAATGCAAATGGCCCCACGATTATTGTCAATCTCAACACTGAGCTCGTGCGGAAAGTCCCTAAACTGTTGACTGTCAGCATCTCGAGGTCCACGATGTACTCTCTGGGTCCTGAGAGAGTCTTCACTAGCACAAGCATTGCACTTACAGGACTTGTTTGCTAAAAAAAAAAAAAAAAAAAAAAGAGAGACAGAGAAAAGAAAAAAAATAGAGGGAGGTCATTTTTCTTGAATCGGAGTCTCTATTATTTGTGAGTATACCTGCTATAAGATTTAGGGGAAGGATTTTGAGGGTAGGGTAAAAGAAGAGCCACCACTTAGGGCCTTTTGGATCCCAACACGTCACCTTATCCCTTGTCCACCCAGTCACTAGCTCCAAAGTACAGGGATTGACTTTTCAGGGGAGTTCTTTGTTTTCCATTCCTCTCTCTCTTTTAACATTTCTCTTCACTTGTATTGCATAATTCCTAGAGTTCAAGTGAGAATCTGGTAGTTTTTGAAATGGTAGAAGTTGTCATTTTTCTGCTTCTCAACACTGTGCATCCACTTACATTCTAGTAATTGAAATGTCCATAGTTAATTCCAGCAGAATGTGGCAAATACTAAGATACACAGGGACATAACAGAGCATGCATAAAGATACATAAAGGCATGTTTACCCATTACCCGTTGCCATCGAGTTGATTCTGACTCATAGCAACCCTACAGGACAGAGTAGAACTGCCCTACAGGGTTTCCAAGGTGGCTGGTGGATTCGAACTACTGACCTTTTGGTTAACAGCCTGAGTTCTTAACCACTGTGCCACCAGAGTATATACACAGGGAAAAAGAGGTGGCACTGAAGGAAGGCTTTTGAATGCCTGAGGAAGGTCGCCCAGGATAAATAGAAGTTATTCAAATAAGTATCTTCAGGAGACCTGGATGCAGTTTCATTTTGATGAAGAGGTGATGGATGCTGGGGAGTGGAGAGGGATGAGGTTGGAAGGGCAAGTAAGGATGTGTGAGTCTGAGTGCAAGAAAGAGGACAAGGACAGAGACGGGTTAGGATCCTGCAGTCATTAGAATGGGTGGACATTGAACATGGAGGAGAATGCATATGTGATAAGGCTGCAGTTCTGGGGGAGGCTGACCCTGGTGGGCAGAGGAGAAACCGTTGAAGGAAACAGAAGAAACAGATGATTAAGTGGAGAGAGATGAGTGGTCATCCATGTTGGGGGATGCTGAGGATGACTGGGAATTCAGAGTGCCCTCTGGATTTAGCAGTTTGCATGTCATTGATGGCTTTTTTCAAGAACAACTTCAGTAGAGTAGTGGGAACAGAAGACCGAGGCACGACCAGGAAGTGAGGAAGCAGAAGCTGTGATTACAGACTGTGCTTTAAAAGCCTTCATCATGAAAGGAGGGGACAGGGAGGGCACTATCTAGAGGTAGGAGCTGAGGTTGAATATGTAGGAGACAGAGGGGAGTCTGATAGAACAAGGTCCCAGAGGAGACAGAATGAAGAATACAGGTGATGGGTCAGCCTTGATTGACAGAAGTGAAACCTTGTCTTTGGAAACTAGAAGAAGGAGAAAAGCAGGGGACACAGGATTGAAGCCTGTAGTGGAGTGGGATGGGAAGTTCAGAGATTTCTTGCCTGTTGGCCTCAGTGCTTTCAGAAGAGTTAGAGGTGAGGTCACCTACTGAAAATGAAAGGTGTAGGGACTTAAAGAGTTCCCCTGGGTGGTACAAACGGTTAACACACTCAGCTCCTAACCAAAAGGTTGGTGGTTTGAGTCCACCCAGAGGCGCCTCAGAAGAAAGGCCTAGTGATCTACTTCTGAAAAATCAGCCATTAAAAATCCTATGGAGCATAGTTCTACTCTGACACACATGGGGCCACCATGAGTCAGAATGGACTCGACGGCAAATGGTTTTAGAGATTTAAAGAGAATGGGGAGGCTTGGGATCAGGGGCTGAAGAGAATGGAATGAGAGGTTAAGAAAAAGTAACAGGATTGCGGAGCATACTGAGGACTCATCTGAAGTTGGAGACCAAGATTTTATAGTGTTACCAATCTGCATTGTCAAGATGGGTATGAAAGTAGATGTGGATTTTGGGATTGATCCAGAGTTGCTGGACAGGGAGTTGAGGGGTTGGCAGGCAACAGAGCAACTCAGGTGTCTACCAAGCAGTTGATGGACTGGAATAAAATGGAGGGGCCAGGGGACTAATTTCACTTTGAGGGTGAAGAGCAGATCAAGCAGGAGTGAGGGCAGGGGGTTTGGTGAGAGAGTAGCATGAGATGGCCAGGAAATTTGCGGACTAAGGTACTGGACGATTCCGAGCATGCCCAGATTATGTTATGGAAAGGAACATTCTTCTTAATCTAGCCCGCTTTATCCCAGGCCCTCTTCTCTTTTGAGTGATCTCATCCATTTCCTATGCACTCTTCCTTGTCCATCTCACCTATATCCCTAGCTTCAGTTGTCACCTATTTCCCAGTGACTTGAAAATCTCTATTTTGAGTTCCAAGCACACATATCCAGCTATCTGTGTGTTGCCTCATGGGGCTCAGGACTCAGTATGTCCAAACTGAACTACTCACCTTCCCCTCTACGCCAGCTCGAAAGACAGAAACTTGAGGGTCATTCTTGTTGCCTCCTTCTTCCTCCTCCCCCATAGCAAATGGGACACCAAGTCCTGCTCTTCCTACATCTTCATACATATGTCCATTTTCTTTTGACCCACTGCTGCCTCCTCGTCTCCCATCTCTTAAACTTGTCACTGCTTCCCACTTCCATTCTTGCCCGGCTGCAATCCAGGCTCTACAGCGTAGCCAGGCATCTTTTTTTTTTTTTTTTTTTCAGTTTCAAAAGTACTTCTGAATTTTATTCTTTTCTATTTCAC
Source organism: Trichechus manatus latirostris (assembly GCF_000243295.1). Lineage (NCBI taxonomy): Eukaryota > Metazoa > Chordata > Mammalia > Sirenia > Trichechidae > Trichechus > Trichechus manatus. The sequence goes on along the minus strand of NW_004443941.1, from coordinate 6,261,342 downwards.
ATCAAGGACGCACATTTAACTATTCCATCTGTTTTCTAGGACCTTGTATAGTGCTTACCCTCTTGTAGGCAATAGTTGTTAATACCCTGCAGGTAACAGTTGATTGAATTAGTCTGTTGGTTTAGAAATATTTTTTGAGCACCTGCTATGTGCAGGGTCCCTTCTATGTGCTGAAGATAGAGTAGTGAACAGATAGGCAGAGTGTCTGCTGTCATGGTGCTTACATTTTAGCGGGTGACACAGACAAATGAATAACATGCCAGGTGGTGATAAGGGTGATGAACAAAAGCAAGGTGTGGTCAAAGGGACTGATAATGGAGGTGGGGGTGCTAGTCTACCTTCAATTCCATGTACCACTTCTTTCCAATATGTCCCCTGTCATGGATTGAATTGTGTCCCCAAAAATATGTGTATCAAATTGGCTAGGCCATGATTCCCAGTACTGAGTGATTGTCCACCATTTTGTCATCTGATGTGATTTTCCTATGTGTTGCAAATCCTATCTCTATGCTGCTGGTGAGATGGGATTAGTGGCAGTTATGTTAAAGAGGCAGGACTCAATCTACACAATTGGATTGTGTCTTGAGTCAGTCTCTTTTGAGATAAAAAAGACAGAAGTGAGCAGAGGCACTTGGGGACTTCATACGACCAAGAAACAAGAGCCAGGAGAATAGTGTGTCCTTTGGACCTGGGGTCCAAAGAAGCTCCTCAACCAGGGAAGTTTGATGACAAAGGCCTTCCCCCAGAGCTGACAAAGAGAGAAAGCCTTCCCCTGGAGCTGGCGCCCTGATTTGGACTTGTAGCCTCCTAGACTGTGAGAGACTGAATTTCTCTTTGTTAAAGCCATCCACTTGTGGTATTTTTGTTATACCAGCACTGGATAGCTAAGATATCCCCTTTTCCATCTTCTTCCAAAGGGAATAGAAATATAAATCCTGTATCCCACGTATCCTTTCAATGACCAGGTCAAGTCTCCTGACCATTAAGAAATCTTCCATTCCAGCTCACATTAATTCTCTGACGTCTTCATAGCCATGGAAGTAAGCACAAAATTGTGCCCTTTTTTCGTGCATGTTCACTTTCGCCTCCTAGTAACATTTCCAGCTCTTTGAAATCAAGAACTGTGCATTCTATGTCTTTCATTCCTCACAGCATCTAGCATGGAGATGAGCACACACAGTAGGTGCCTAAGTAAGGTCTGCTGGTTGATTCTTATGTATTAAATGCCCTCTGTACAAGTGGAGGAGCCCTGGTGGTGTAGTGATTAAGAGCTCGGCTGTTAACCAAAAGGTTGGCAGTTCGAATCCAGCACTGCCCTTTGGAAACCCTGTGGGTTGGCTCTACTCTGCCCTATAGGATTGTGGAATCGACTCGACAGCAACTGGCTTGTTTTTTTGGTTTTGGTACAAGTGGAGTTTCAGTTAAGCAACTTTGCAGGATTTGATCTACCTACTTTTGGAATTATGTGATATGAAATAAAGTCTTGAATGTCGGTTTTTATTGTTTCAAATAGTTTTTTGTTTAAAATAATTTAAAATTATTTAACTCTGGATTGTCAAAATTGGCCATGTTTTATTTCATTCATGAGAAAAGAATTCTAATTTTTTTATTTGGGAAAACTGTCTGCTTTTATATTTGAAAATATCAAGTTGAGAAATGCAGTGATACAAATTATAAACAACTTTCAAAGTGCCATGTTTATTCCACAGGAAAAAAAACGCACTGAAACTTTGTTTCACTGTTTGTTGATTCTGCTAGGAAATTTTATTTTCCTAAGTTATGGTTCAGAGTTCATAGTGGAAAATTATTTTTAAAGAAGATTTTGAGATAAACTTATTTAACTGTCATGGAGTTACAAATGTTCTGTGTTTGGGCTAGAATTATTAAATTGGCATTATCTGAAATGTGTGAAATTCAATTAAAGGAAATTTCTTATGTATCTGGTATATTTCAAATTTAAAACATCAAATGTTAAAGAAGTTTATTCTTTCCTAATAGAAAAAAGAATATTAATAGATTGTATTTTGGGTTGAGTTTTTCTCTTCAGAAGTTGGTCATGAGAAATTAATCATTTCTAATTTACTGGCAAAGAAACAGAGTCACATAACTCTGTAGCTGGAAGGGAACTTAATATGTCAAAGACAAGGATAAACACGTAAACATTTACAATCTGTAAACCTCCCCCCCCAAAAAAAAGTCCCAAACCAAACCCACTGCCATCAACCATGAGCATGGATTTTCGGATTGTTCTCATACTCTCAAAATGAAATATTGACTTTAAAATTTGGTGGAAAATGAAGGCTGCCCAGAGGAGTTTTGAGAAAATTGTAAGTGGATGAATAACATCCTTAGCATTAAACAGTTACTGTAACCCTGTAAACTGCTTGGTAGGGTGCCCTCATGTTCATATGAGTGGTATTGAAGACATGTCAGAATTTTAACCTAAAATGAACTTGCTGAGATTCTGCAGGGGGAACTGGAAGGCTGAGGAGCTGGAGTCAGGGAGATCAGCTAGGAAGCCTCTGGAGGGGATTGAGGAGGTGAACAGACCCAGTATAAAGAAGAGAGGCAGGGGCCTGGGGAAGCCAAGCCAAGCCAGGAGACAAAGTAAAGAAAGAAATGGCAGACTTCAGAGAGGGTGTGATGTGGGCAAGGAAGGCAAAGGCACAGGGGACCTCACCGTGTCGGCTGAAAGTTTGCAAGAACGCTGCAGCCACTGACACAGGATACGTGAGGTCGGGGGGACGGGCAGTCTCAGAAACCTAGGGGTTTTAGTTTTGGTGCAAATGTGAACAATCCTGTAAATGTAAGAATAAGGAATTTTTGATTTTCGAAAAGCTCTCCAGGAATTATTTTTTCTACTTACAATTAAATAACTACCACTGATTTGTGGTACCTATTTGGTGTGTGTGTGCGTGCATGCATGTGTGCCTGTGCGTGCATGTGTGCATGTGTGTGTATAAGCTTGTCTTTGCTTGGTCAGCACATGACCCCATTAGAGTCTGTAAGTCGGTGTCTGAGTAACTCTAAGGAAGCTAACATCATCTCCCTGAGCCTTACTTTCCTCCTTTGTAAAAAATGGAGATAAATATGAATATCTATTTGACAGTGTTACCAAGAAAATGATATGAGACAATGTACACAGAAAAGTATTACACAAAGCCTGCGTGTATAAAAACTCTTTAAATCTTAGCTTCCCTTCCATGTGAATACTTAAAAAAAAACCAAGAGGATATTTCCACCCTTGTCAACAGCCGAGGCTGCCTGCAGGATACTTACTCTTAGGTAGAACTCTCCATTTTCATTCCCAGATTTAATCCGAAAAGTATTGATGGTGTTGGCGTAAATAGTTGTGGCCTGAATCTGGAAGATGTCTGAGGGCACAGACCTGTCAGATCGGATGCTCATGTATTTGTAGACTATGGACTGGGGGAGTTCTCGGCACACGGCGTTGGAGACCGGGCAGACACAGCGGCTGCAGAGATAAACGTGAACAGTCACAAGCTTCGCCTGGTAAAGACCAGAAGTTTCTCGCTTTCAGAAGTTCTGATTTTTCTTACTTCTCTGATGTTAGAATGTAGGGATCTTGACAAGGATTTCGCGGGTAACAACGGAAGCCACCATGATAATTCCAACACATCTCATCCTCCCGGCATTCGTTTGTGGTCTCGCATTCATTTATATCTGTAGAGATGTAGGGTCAAAGAATTTACCGCCTTAAGTACATTGTAGAAGTGGCATATTCTGGTTTTCAAGGATGGGGGTGTGTGCGACTATAGAGTGTGTTTAATTTGCTTTTACACGCAAGACTAAGACCTGAGTCCATCACATTGAATTCAGGACAATGTAGCTAAGCCATTTAGAAGTCATTCCATTATATTTTACTGAGCATGCATTGTTCATCTGTTGAATCCAAGTCAAATGCTAGCCATTGACCCTGCTTATATAAAAGTGAAGACGCCCAGTTCCTGCCCTCAGAGAGATTACCATTTAGTTGGGACTGTGGGGTTGCTATGAGTCTGAATCAACTCGATGGCAGCGGGTTTTTGGTTTTTATACATACGGCAGGATTCTCTGGGTGATGCAAACGGTTAATGCACTTGGCTGCTAATCAAAAGGTTGGAGGTTCAAGTCCATCCAGAGGTGCCTTGGAAGAAAGGCCTGGTGGTGTACTTTGGAAAAATCAGCCGTTGAAAACCCTACGGAGCATAATTCTACCCTGACACATATGGGGTCGCCATGAGTTGGAATCGACTTGACAGCAACTGGTTTGTTTTTTGGTTATAGATATGGCCGCAGTTAATTATAAAATAAAGTATAATTAAGTAAGAGATAGATAAGTGCCTTGGAAGACTGGAAAAAGACATGATTAATTCTAAGTGGGGGGTTAGGGAAGGCTGAAGGAAGGAGGAGGCATCTCAGCTCAACCTTGACAGGTGGTTTGTTCCATGAGGTTTTCACGGTTGTGGCAGGGAGGGCCTTCCAGGATGAGAAAGTAGCAAGCAAAAAGTATTGAGAGGGCAGTTTATCGCCTGGCTCAGGAGCTTGAAAGAGAGTTAAGGGCTAGAGGTGTGGTTCTGGTAAGCCTTAGCATGCACGTGGTAGCTGCTGCTCTGGGAGCGGATTGCACATCCTCGCAGGGGGTAGTATGGCAGGAGAAGTGAAGCTATGTCGAGTTCCACCTCGTACAGCAGAGCTGTGTGAGAACCGTGTGGAAGAAGAGGAGCTGAGAAACGGGCTGTCAGTGGCCAGAGGCAGCCAAGGAGAAGGCAGTGCCGAGGAAGCCGGAGAGGCAGAGAATCAGGAAAGGAGACAGACCAGGATAGACCAGGCTGGACAAGGATGGAATTGGATTTGGTAATTAGGAATCCCCAGAACGGTTTCACTAGAAATCCATTACATTTAAAACAACAACAAAAATCTCTATCAATATCCATGACCAGTTGCTGCCTTGTTCATTCTGACTCATGGTACCCCATGTGTGTCAGGGTAGAACTGTACTCCGTTGGGTTTCCAACGGCTGATTTTTCAAAGGCAGTTTGCCAGGACTTTCTTCTGAGGCACCTCTGGGTGGACTGGAACCTCTAACCTCTGGGTTAGCAGCCGAGCATGTTAACCGTTTGTACCACCGAGGGACTCCATCCACATCCATATCTACATCTGTATCCCTTTACATCTGAGTAGTGATTTATATTTTATCCAATAAAATCGTGACTTATCCAAATCGTGACTTCCCACAGATGGATATTTTCAGTCAGCCATTCATTCAGTAATTTACTGAATTCTTGCTGCAAGCCAGTCAATAGCAAGGGGCTGGGATATGATCTCTTTCTCTTCTCTGAGTTCTCATAGCTCTGTGCTGCTCTTCTAGGCCCTTGATTGCTTTCTGCTTTGCTTTCTTGAAACCTGTGTGTTTGTCTTAGCCCTTCTATTAGCTTCTGGACTCCTTGAAGGCAGACATATCATACCCATCTTTTGATACATTTCATCACCTACCATTACTGCATTGAGAACACTTGGTTTTCAAGAAATATTAAATTGGACTAAGTTGCTCCTCTCACAAACCATGTGGAGATGGGTAAGAAAGATAATTCTGTCCATTGGACGTGGAGGAAACTCAAATAAGGGCTAAGTGACTGGTCCAAGCTCACACAGCGAGCGAGAGGTATCTGGTACCGCACCCTCTAAAGGAGAATTATTCCACGCCTCGTCTTTAGAGAAAAACGTTTTCTTTTAGCCTCCAAACTGGCTAAAGTTATCCTGAGCCCAGAAGGAGACTGGAAAAGCTACGTAGCTTCCAAGAGTCAGTTACGAGAAGTGTCCTCTTTTGGGCTGGTTATGCCTAAACAAAGAAACTTAGATCCTTCAGAAGAAATCGCAGTTGACTTGTCTTTTCAGTGGTTTCTTGGGTATTGTTTAGTTGTAGGGAAACTAAGACTGGTTTGTTATAGAGAGGCAAAAGGAAATTTTATGTTATAATTTCATTTAGTATTAATTTAGAACATAGCATAATGAATACCTTAATCCTTCTGGAAGCTTTTTCAGAAATTATTAATAGTGTTAAAATATTCAATGAGTGTGTGTGCATGTGTGTGTATTTTTTATTTTTGCAAGGCTGTGGAAATGAGAACAATTATTTCATCCCCCAAATAAACCTTTTGGAGGAAGGTAAGAATCCAGACTTTTCCAGTTGTGATTTAGTTCTACAGATGAGTCTGGGAAGGAATGGTTTTAGTGGGGGAAAGCAATTATGTTGTACTTTAAAAGAATGTAACTCTCTTTCACAAAAAATGTTCTGGCTTAGAAAAAAAAATAAAAGTTCTGGCTTAACCAAGCATTCTGAAGCTGCACATCTTCAAGATATAATACTCATGATACTCATTTGCAATTTCAGTGCCTTGTTTTACCTTTAATTGTAACAGATATAATATAGACTAAAAAAAAATTCTCATCGAGTAGATTATGACTCATAACAAAATTCCATTGTATGTTAATTTGCTTCTGTCCTTTGCTGAGCATCAAATCCATTTATGGTCAGAAATGCATAGGCCTTTGTTTTAAGGACTCCAGGGAAATTGGTTAAGCTATCCCACTGGCTGACATTTTCCTGCATGTAATATTCATGTTAACAGTCCCACAGTGAGGATCCAGAAAGTAAAATCATAGATATGCAGTGTTTTCCTCCAATTAACATTTACAGAGTCTCTAGTAACCTGGAAAGAGTTATAAAGATGTTCATTGTGCAATGAACAACATTGTGATTATGCCCATACTTAGTGGTTGGAGTCTAGCTGAATAATCGTATGCAAAATAAAATCCCAGGTCATGGATCTTCCTCTAAGTTAAAACTTTCCCTGCAAAGTCATGGTATAGACTGAAAATTTCCAGTGTCTCCTCTTAACATTCTCCTCTCTCTTTACTGCCCATATGTGCCCACTCTCCAATTCTGATTAAAAAAACTCTCTAGAAAAGATTTGCTACTAGTCCTTTACACTGCTGGGCAAATTTCATAACACCTAGAATTGTACAGGCTTTATAATTTACACAACCTTTTTACATATTGTGTTCCATTTTGTTCCTTCAACTCCCTTTTCCCAGCAAGAAAGCTGAATCTTAGAGAAGTTTGGTAATTTGTTCAAGATGGTACAGACAGAACACAGTAGAGCTGGGACTTGTACAGGTTTGTCTTCAAGTTCAATCATTTTTTTTTTCACTCCCCTACTGCTTTATGTAAATTTAAGGGTCATACTAGCTTTTCTGTGGTTATTTACATTTTTGGTCTTGACTAAGTAGTCTTTTCTGTGTTAAAGCAATTTTAAAGCACGTGCAACATTAGCTATGGAGGAAGAGTGCGTGTATTTTCCGATCTTCCTGAGAGACTCTGAAATCACACCCTGTAGAAAGCTGCCTCTTCCATCTATGTGTAGGTGCGAAGATCACCTGAGTGTCTTATTTCGAAACTGGATCCAAAGATATTAGCTATATTTGGATCAAATGTTTTCTCCAAAGAACTCAAGCACTTTTTAGTCCACATTAGGCTGATTTTCTCAGGACCTAAACTACCACCTAATGTATAATCTTGGGGTTTTAGAGAATTGAGACTGGTTTGAAGAATGCCTAGCACACACATTAAGCTTAGGCTCTAGGCTCAAAGTCACGGTAAAATATTTTAATGATCAAATCTTTTCTGGTGGTTGGAAGATGCATATCATCGAGATTATGAAGGCTATAAAGAAGGGATGTCATTATTTTATTAAAATTATGTATAGTTCAAGAAAAAAAAAGGTGATTACTCTAAATTTCAAGAAAAGTCATTAACACTGAGTACCCTCTTTATGAGATGTGCAAACCTCATGATGGACAGGGGAAGACAGAGCTCAAATTCAAGGTGGGAAAAACGGAAGTCCATGGTAGCGAATCCTATAACGCCCCCTCTGCCCTTCCTGGCTAACTGAATGAACACTTAACAGATGTATCAGTTAGGGTTCTCTAAAGAAGCATACAATGAACCATCACAGCAGGCATGAGAAAATATGAAGCTTACCCTGACATGTTCTACTTCTCATCACTTGATATCCCTGGGGGCACATGCATGAGAACTTCCCAGGTTCATTGACACATTGATACTGACACAGGTAGCTGGAGGTTCTGCATTCATCAATGTCTGTTGAATTAGACAAAGCAAGGACACAGAGTTGAAAAACTTATACTACTTTGATGATTTGTTTTTTCCAGATGAGCTAAAGAGGGTAAAAACACTGCAAACTCTGAAATAGAGTTACCAGTATTTTATAAGAAGCTCAAGGGCAAATTCTAACAATATCAGCTCATTTCCTCTATGATTTCATAGCACAAAGAGTTTTTCTTACCGTCATTTTTACTGAATCATTGCTGACAGTTTGGCTAATCCTGGACCTCTCTCCATATTAGCTTAACAGAGTGAATGATTGGCTTGTGGTTGACTCTTCACTTTGGGCTCTGCAGACCCACCCATACTGCAGATGCACATTTGCCTTCTCAGAAAGTGGGTGGCTCTGCTGCCCGAGTTCATCTGAGCTTTCGGCTCCAAGTCCCATCCCTGCACTAGCTTCCAAAGAGGGTGATGTCTTGGCAGGGTCTGGCCTTCAGGGGAAGAATGCTTTGCATTTCTGAATGGTGATGTCCCAATAGCTTGCTCAGAAGGGCAGAGGCAGCTGTTCTGAGCCAGCCCCATTTGGTTTTGAGCACAATAGCATGGTGTGAGGCCTCTCTGGGTGGGGTCTGACCTTTGTGGCCCCCAAGTAAAGCTGGGAGGGTCATGAGGAAGCCAAGAAAATCAAGTGTCAGTGGACTCTCTCTCAGGAATGTCTTATGCCTTTTGAGTTACACAGTGGAACATGCATATGTAATGGTCTCTGTGGGTCGTCCATCCAGTTAAATGGTCCTCCTTCTACTCCAGTGGAAAGTGAAGCCCAGGCAGCTTAAGAAGTATGCCTGAGTCACCCCATGACAGGAATAAGACTAGGGACCAGGTCTCTTGGTTTCTAGTCTAATATTTTTGACATGCCCTCAGCCCTTCTCACGGTGAAATGTGCACACCTGTCACCCAGAGAGATTGTTAAAATGCAGATCCTGACTGTAGGTTTGGGATTTGTGCCTGAGATTCTGCATTTCTCTCCAGCTCCCAGGAGGCACCAATGCTGTTGGTCATCGGATCACACTTTGAGAAGCAAGGATCTAGAGCAGCCCTTCTAGTGAATAGACCCCCACTGTGTCTACCATTTCACCTATTTTGTGTCTTCTCTTTTTTCTTGGTAGTATACTGGAAAGCTGATGCTACAACTGATGAACTGGATCTTAAAAAAAAAAAGAATTTCCATGGATAAAACTCTTGTTTTCACAAACAGGTACATCACCACATAAAGGAACGGCAACCCTGAACTGGACTCTTATTACACATTATTTGGAAAACACTTTACCTTCGCAGTTGAGCCTGTCACTGCTGAGCTCGTATCCTTGATTACACTGACAGATGAATGAACCAAGAATATTGTAGCATTGTTGAGCACATTGATTGCTGGCATCACATTCATTTATATCTGAAAGGAGAGGTTATATGTAGATATATATCTTTAAACAGATCCTTGCTCTTTTGTACCTATGTTATCTGATGATAAGTGAGTGATTCCCTAGCTGAATTCTTTGCCCTGCAGAAGCTCATTGGAGAATATCCATTCTGGTTTCATATTTGTTGGAAAAACTTCAAACGTATGTCTAATACTCCTTTTAGAAATACCAGAACAATTTTTTTCTAGGAATGACATTTAGTTTGATGTTGTTTGATGAACCTTTCCAAGAGAATTTCATGCTTCTAATAAATATACATTCCACCATCTCTTTTCTTTTGTTGCTGTTCAGATACAAAATCCAAGTCTATAAATTATTGATATAAGACACACATACTGATACAGTCTCTCAGCATGTTGTAGTGAAGATTTATCTGGGCTATTTATTACTTTTTAAATGGGTTCTGTTAAATTCCATTACAATTATAACATAAGCCTTTGAGACCCATACGGAGTTTTGCAATGATCTGAGGCACTGAAAATATTGTGAAAAGGCATTTTTCCTGGCACTAGATTCTTTCCATGTCATGCCAATCTTAAAACTGTGTGCCGTGACACTGCATTCTGAAAAGGGAGAAGCAGCATGTAAAAATCAGATGCCTTTTCAGTGGGAAGTTTACGTACGTGAACTTGCAGCAACCCCTTTGACACCTCTAGCATTTATATCACATACGGTTGACCAACTGGTGTGTGTATATCAATTGATCTGCAGTTTGTTTTTTTTTATTTAAATACACTCAAAGAGGAGAACTAAAACCAAAGTTAAAAAAGTTTTCCATTCACATCTTGATATGTTTTAAGAAACAGATTGGTTATTGTCTGTTCGGCTTTATGATTGCTTAAGGGAAGTTGATAAAAACCAGTTCACTTGAGAACACAGAAATGTGGAAATTCTGCAACGTGGCACGGGATTTGCTTTTTTCTTTTTGAAGACAAAAACCAGCGATTCTGGATGGCAGGTCCCAAAAGGCTTACCTACACAGGTGTAGTTGTTCGCTGCCAGCTGGAACCCAGGACTGCACTGGCAATAAAAGGAGCCTGGCGTGTTCACACATCTTTGGTGGCAATATGGAGTGATGGTACATTCATCTATGTCTGCATCATCACACACACAAAGAAAGAACCGCGTTACTGACTACCCCCAGCTGCTGGCTTTCAAGTTCTTAGTAGAGCATTATCTAGACGACCTGTTAGAGAAGACCTCATTTGCAAATCACTGTCTTTTTCTGGATTTTTTCTTTGGTTGTTGTTGTTGTTAAAATCAGGGTGTATGTATTTTGAATACACTTTGGTCTGCATCCCGCAGTTAAGTTAGATATTAGGAGCAGAGACTGGATGATTCACACCATTCAGTGGCAAAGAAACCTGGTTGTGCGGGTTGAGGTTTAAAGGGAGAAAAGTACTTAAGACAATTTCATATATATGGAAAAATGTCAGTTGAGGTGCGGGGCAGCTAAAAGCTGATTTAGAATGACAGAAGTAAAAAAGAACTACGGAAGAATTGAGTGATGTGAGCGCAGAACTAAGGAAGAGGCGGTGTGGGCTGCCTTTCAGATAGTGACCTTGACTAAGGCCCTTGACCGTTGAGTGCCCTGGTTTTTATTTCTGTAAAACGTGCGTACCAATGCTTGCCATGCCTATCTTACGAAGTTTCTGTGAGAATCAAATGACGGAACGCTGTGGAGAGAACAGGATGCCAAACAAATTACCTCTTGAGAGTTCCCTTCTGACACATTGACGGAGCATTCCAGCCCATGTCCTTCTCGTATAAACATTTCTAACTCTAAAACGCTCAACTGAGAACTTGAAGAGTAGGACTAACATCTTAGCAGTGTGATAACGTCATTAATTCACAACTGTACACTTTGTGACAATTCCAACACGGCAGGTGTGATTTCAAACAATAGTCATGTACAATGTAGCACCATATTGTGACACCGTTTTATGTTACAAAAAATAACAAAACAAAACTTTATGCTGAGCTCTTTGGGTACTTTAATAGCTAAAAATAGGGGAGGCAGTGGGCTCAAGGAGCCTCAGGGTGACTGGAGTTTGGATCTAGGTTCTGGCAATGACCAGTTTGGTATTAACCTCTCTGAGCTTCCAGTTTCTCTGGAACAGCGTGGTAGAGTTGTTGGGAGGGTCACACGAGATAATGCAGGTGAAGTTCCTGGCACATAGCAGGTAAAAATAAATGGGATCAATTATTCGTAAAGAAGTCCCTGGGTGGAGCACATGGTTAAGTGCTTGGTTGCTAACCTAAATGCTGACAGTTTGAATCCACCCAGAGGTGCCTCAGAAGAAAAACCTGGTAATCTACTTCGGAAAGGTCACAGCCATTGAAAACCCTGTGCGCAGTTCTGCTCCAAAGCATGTGGGGTCACCATGAGTCAGAATCGACTCAACAGCATGGGTTTGGTTTTTTCTCATTATCAATAAGCTGCAAGATATATTTGATTTAACCTGAATATGGAAATAAATGATAAGGATAGTCACGTGGCTTCTTCCCTTACTTCGTTCAGGTCTCCGCTCAAATGCATCTCCTCTGGGAAGCCATCCCTACTCACCCACATGAAATAGCTTCTTCTTCCTCATCTCTCCCCTTATCCTGCTTTATAGTTCTCTGTAGTCCTTGGCACAACCTGATGTTAAGTGTTTATTTGTCTGTCTTTCCCACTATAATGTATGGCAGGTAAGACCTGTCTCCTCTCCTTGAGGTAGAGTTAAAGAATATTTTGTCTGTTCACTCTTTGCTGCATCCTGAACACCGGGAACAGGGCCTGGCATAGTAGGTGCTCAATGAACTAGCTGAATGAATACAAACGTCATACCAATTAAGAGCAATTTTGGCCCAGTGCTTCCTATTGTGGTATGCCGTTGAGTCGATTGTGACTCACAGCGACCCTGTAGGACAGGGTAGAACTGCCCCATAGAGTTTCCTAGGCTGTAATCTTTACGGGAGCAGATCACCAGGTCTTTTCTCCCGTAAAGCAGCTGGTGGGTTTAAACTGCCGACCTTTCAGTTAGCAGCTGAGCGCTTAACCACTGTGCCACTACGGCTCCTTCTAGCCAGGTTCCAGTTTTGATAGTTAATTTGTGTAAGTGGTACTTTCTAAAAGCTCCATGAGGGCTGTGATTTTGTAGAATCTGTCTGTCCACTGCTATAGCCCAGCACCGAGGACAGTGCTTGGCACACAGTTGGCCCTCAGTAAATATTTGATGAATGAATGACGCATGTCTTCTTAACCAGCAAACATTCATTGGACACTGTTAACTGCTAGCATTGTGCCTGGCACTGCAGGTTTAGAAGGGTAATAAGTATACATATGTTCTCCTTCTGTCTAGCACAGAAGACCGGCATGACAATAAAGTACTCCGTGGAATGGTAGCATTAACAGTAGAAATGTGGACACCAGACGGGAGAGCACCGTGCTTCTCTTAGTGTGGCCGGCTGACCGCCTCTAGTCCACGGACTGTTTGGATCAGTCTGCAAGGAGTAAGTACAGAAATCAGGGGTACGTGTTTAGGAATAGCAATTTGACATTACCAAAGCCCACTGCCGTCGAGTCAATTCTGACTCACAGCGACCCTATAGAATTGCCTCATAAGGGTTTCCAAGGGGTGGCAAGTGGATTCAAACTGCCGACCTTTTGGTTAGCAGCCGAGCTCTTAACCACTGCGCCACCAGGGCTCCTTGACATTACCACAACAGTTTTATTGTACTTTACAAAAATATTGGTCTGTAACAGATTAGAAATTTATAAAAAAGGATCCCTCCCTAGAATTTGAAAAGGACTGACAGGGGAGGGAGGGACTAACTGTACTTGGGTAGGTCACAGAAGACTTCCTGGTGGAGGTGACTTTGAGATGAGAGCTGATAGTTAAAGGGAGTTTGCCTGTTTCCTGGTGCTGGAAAGAAGTTGTTTCGAGGCATCCAATTGTGATTACATGATGTTTATGGGGAACTATAACTAGTGAGAAAAAGTTGGAGTGTAGTATTTTTTAGAGTGGTGATGTTGATGCAGCAGAGATGGGCAAGGGTCAGTTGGGAGAAGACCTTCTATGCCCTGTGGGGGAATGTGCCTCCCTGCTATATCACAACGGGCTGTGACCACAGATTCCAGCCTCTTTGATTCTCCCCATAGTAAGCTGAGTTAGTTCTTTGTCTGTACTTTTTATGCCCTCAAATGTTTATTTTCCTGACTAATACAGTGAGCAAAACTTTGGTGCCTGTTGAGTTTTCCACATCATCTTTCCCTGAATCAGAGTTTTAGTCACTCCAAACGCTGGGCTTCATCAGAGGCTGGGCACTGACCCCAGCCTCCAGCCACGGCCCGATGGCAACAGAGCCAGGCTGGTGCCCACGGGGAGGACAGTGTTGACATCCGAATGTCAACAGCTCACATTCTCAGGAGAAAGCTGATGTGGGCTGCCTGTCCCCACGGCCCCACCCTCTGTTCCTACGAGAAATAAGGATTCCTTGCTGATCTGTGGTAAGAGGTGGTATGTAAATAAATGGACAGAGGGAGTCAGTTACAGAGTTGCCTGGCTAGTGCTGGGCTCAAGATTGTGCCCAGAACACTTTCTTTTATATCTCCATTTTTCCCCAGTCTTCCTCCCTGCTCCGTGTTCTTCTATCCAGTCATGTGGCGGGCAGTCTTCAGGGACTGAGGAGACAGAGGGGATACAGCAGACCTGGCCCCTGGCCCCCGGGAGCTTGGGTTCCCAGACCCTCAGGTAGAGACACGTGCTCTCCTTGGCCTTGGATTCCTGGCTCCAGGCACAGGCTTACAACAGAACGAGTGTTTGGTACACGTCCGTTAAATGACGGCATATGCAAACGTTGTGGTTAGCTGTCAGCCCGTTGGCCCCCGACTCGTGGTGACCCCACGCACAACGGGATAGGATCGTTGTGACCCATAGGGTTTTCACTGGCTGATTTTTAGAAGGAGACCACCAGGCCTTTCTTCCCCGTTTGTCTTAGCTGTGCTGAAAACTGGCATCATAGCGACACGCAAGTCTCCACTGACAGACGGTGGCTGTGCTTGAGGTGCGCTGGCCGGGAATCAAACACAGGTCTCCTCTGCGGAAGGCGAGAATCCTACCTCTGAGCCACCACTGCCCCTACCTGATAATCGCACACCGTACATGGCACAGGACCAGGCGGCGATCCTAAGTTCTAAGTACATCCTATACATGAAGTCGTCTATTGCTAGTGACAGCCCTGTGAGGAAGGGACTATTATCATCCCATGTTACCCATAAAACACCGAGATACAGCAAATTTAAGTAACTTGCCCAAAGCCTCAAAACGAGTCAGGGATAGATCTGGGATTCTGCCCTATACACCGTGCTATGCCATAAACAGTGAACGAAGCCCCGATCATCTGTGTTTTAGTGCTGTGGCCCCCAAACTTAAAATTACTTTCTCGGCTCCATTTAGGGTCCTATTCATACCCCAAATTTCGGCTTCTGCTTAGTCTAGCATGTTAGTGTGGAAAATGGACTGATAGTCAATGAAAGAATAAGCAGTTGTTAGCTGTAACTCTCCAAATAAATGTCAGCACTTTGCTTTGAATGCTTGAGGTTTACACAATTAGGATGCTCAGTACAGGGCTTGGCCTGTGGTGCCGGGGTACTTACCAACGCACTGCTCTCCTCGGCTCTGATACCCGGGGGGGCACTGGCAGGTGAAGGAGCCGCGTAAATTGATACAGACTTGGTCGGCCCTGCAGTTGTGCGTTCCTGCCGTACACTCGTCTATGTCTGTTGAAAACGACACACAGCACAGAAAGCATTGTGATCAGTTGTGACGATGTTGGCATTGCCTCCATTTGGCCGTCGGCCTTAAAGAAATTGAGCGTTTACTGTATCCTCAAAACATTACTCTCTAGTAGGGTTATACGGAAAATGTTTTAAATTATAAATTATTTCCCTTGGTGAGAAGGCAGTTTCATAGACACTGGTGTGTACTGCTCAGATTGAACAAATGCTAACCTTTGCCATGCTGGCCTCAGCTCACTTTCTTGTGTTAAGAAATGAAACATTTCAGATATAGTTACAGCCTCACCCCACCCTTGTTCCTTTACCCCCTTCCCTGGAAGTGACCACTATCCTCGTATGTGTGACTCCTTCCTTGAGATATTTTTATGCTTTTATTATACATTATACCAGCTGCTCCTTGGAAACCCTAAGGGGCAGTTCTCCTCTGTCCTGTAGGGTCGCTATGAGTCAGAATCGACTGGATGGCAACAGGTTGGTTGGTTGGTTTGTTTTGATAGACTAACTCTACGGAGCCCTGGTGGCGCACTGGTTAAGAGCTTGGCTGCTAACCAAAAGGTCGGCAGTTCAAATCCATCAGCCATTTCTTGGAAACCCTATGAGGCAGTTCTGCTCTGTCCTACAGGGTTGTTATGAGTCAGAATTGACTCAACAGCAACAGGTTTGGTTTGGTTTTTTATTATACCCGAATGTACCCATTAGAGTGTATGGTATTGTTTTGTGTGTTTTAAAATCTAAAGAAATTGTCTGATCTTGCTCTTTTCACCCAACATTATGCTTTTGAGATAATTTTTACTGACAAATCTTTAAAACTCTTCCCAGACATTGAGAATAATCAAACGGTAATCTTACACATTTTTTTCTCCGTTTGTTTCCTCATGGCTGTGCAAATTCTGGCACTGCTGTTTTGCAACTTTTGGGGTACCATGTATGTATAAATCCTTCACTGCAAATTTCAAAGTGCAAAGGATTCAATTTGATCTTATTTTTCTGGGAGAGATAGGTTAGTGTAGTTTCAAGTAAATATTTCCCCAAACCATTTTACTTCTGGGAATAATTTACTAAATGTGCCTTGAGTAGGCAGATTACAATTCTAGAAAGTAAAAAAAAAAAAAGCTCAGTCAAAACATAATGAACCTGTTATCAAGAATTTTTTTTCTGTGGTCAAAATGTGATGTGAATTTGTGTGTGTACATTTGTATTTACAGTAATTTATAAATGAAATTTTATTTTGCTTTATCTATGCCACTTTGGTGTCCGTTCGGCTCTCATGTTATGAAGTTAAATGGTGCGATGAAAGGATTATGCAGTTTTGGTATTCCTCAACAACTGAAGACTCTAAACTTCTTTTTAAAATATCCTAAAACTTGTGATTTCTAGATGACAAATTTAAAATTAAGACCCAGACAGTCTCATGAACGTCTTAGATCATCACTGTGGCAGACCCAGGGTGGTGCTTTGGAAGAAATGATGGGCTCTTGTATACACAAAAACAATTCTGACCCAAGAATCAATAAAAAAATTAAAAAATAAGCCATCAGTAATTAGAATTTACTCCTGAATTCCCGCCTTCCCTTTAAGAGGCTCTATATCGAGAGTGAAGTCCTTGGGTGGTGCAAAGGGTTAAGTGCTTGACAGTTAATTGAAAAGTACACAGGGATACCTTGGAAGAAAGACCTGGTGATCTTCTTAAAGACCCTATGAAGCACAGTTCTGCTCTGATACACAATGGGGTTATCATGAATCGGAACTGACTCGACGGCAAAAATTTTTTTTTTAATAGGTAGAGGGTGGTCCCTGGTGTTGGTCTGTCTTTCGTTTCCCTGTATTTTCAAGTAGAGTTGCCACAGTTACTCTAGCCAATGAAAGAATGTAGGAAGCTCAGACCGTAAGAGAGCTGTCCTGAGATACTGGCTTCAATTAGCCAATTGTGGGAAAGAGAGGACAGGTTCTTTCCATAAAAAAGGGAGGAGGGATGAGAAATCCACGAGTGAAGTCTGGCCAATGATTGGATAATAACCTATAAAAGCATCTACTTACATAACTCTTTGAACTTGGTTTTAGTTTTGGCTATTTTAAAAAAAATTTTGTTTTGAAATTTATTGTTTTTTCAAGTCAGTGATTACAAACTCTGTCCTTTTTAGGTATTACGTAAAGGTACAGCCATCTCCCTTTGAAATTATTTGCTCTTTCTTGTATCTTTTATTGTTTTCTCATATGCACTTGACGGAAACATTTCTACTGGGGTTTCTTCAGAGCTTTATGACTCGCTAATGCAGAAATGACAGCTGAATTCCTATTGTTTTATGTCAAGAACATTTGCCAGCATTTGCAGTGATAACAACCCTGAGAGATGCCGCAGTGTTAGATTCAGATGTGGTAAGTTTCCTCAGTCTGCGCTGGCAGAGGGTCAAGGCCTTGAGCTGGCTGCTGCATTTTCTAAGCGAAGCCTCACCTGTGACTGAGGCTTTTCTCTCTGAGGTATCTCTCTGCAAACCACCTCCACCCCATCACATTCCTGATGGCCTACGGTCTTGTTCTGCTTTGTCATTGTCCATTTCTAAGTCACTCGGATAAATAGGCCATTTTATATATCCTGTGAAATTGTTGTTAGGTGCCATCAAGTCGATTCCAACTCATAGCGACCCCATGTGACAGAGCAGACCTGCCCCATAGGGTTTTCTAGGCTGTAATATTTATGGAAGCAGATCACCAGGTCTTTCCTGAGAGGAGGCGCTGGGTGGGTTTGAACCACCAACCTTTCTGTTAGCATCTGAGAGCTTATTGCTTGCACCACTAGGGCTTCCTTCTTGTGAAATTGATATATAGTTAACTAGGTTTTAAAAGTAAAAACCAGTGCTACCTGGGCCTACTCCTTCTTAAGAACCAATAGGAACGATATCTACAAATAAAAGATAATGACAAGGTATAGATTAAAGCTTGATCATGTAAACAGATTGAAGAGAGGTGGGCTAGGGGACTGAAGAAACTTACTGTGACATTGTTGTAATCCTACCTCTGAAAAGGATTGTTTAATAAAAATAATGTTGTTGTTAGGTGCCATTGAGTTGGTGCTGACTCATAGCAACCCTATAGGACAGAGCAGAACTGCCCCATAGGGTTTCCAAGGAGTGGCTGGTAGATTCAAACTGCTGACCTTTTAGTTAGCAGCCATAGCTCTTAACCACTATGCTGCTAG
>NW_004443941.1:6179676-6242658 GCF_000243295.1 Trichechus manatus latirostris | reverse complement strand
AGATTCAAACTGCTGACCTTTTAGTTAGCAGCCATAGCTCTTAACCACTATGCTGCTAGGACCCCTCAATAACAGTATATTATATACGTAGAGAGAGAGACACCTTGGGTGGCGCAAATGGGTAAGCATTGGACTGCCAACCAAAATGTTGTCGGTTCAAACCCACCCAGAGTAGATAAGTTAAAGTAATTAATTAAAATAAAAACAAATAAAATAACACTGCTTCCACTGCCACTATATTATTTTCCTTTCTTGCTACCAACGAACCAACAAAACAGCAGCAGGATTCACCTTGCCTATGACTGACTGGTGATACACTTTTTCACTTTCTGCTTACCTAGCTCACTTGACCCTGACATGGTCAAAGAAGCAACCTCTGAGGCCAGGAAGTAGCTTTAGTTACTAACCCCACTCTCTACTGAAACAACCACATGAATTATTTTATTTAAAAAACTTATCTTTTATATCTTGCTAAACTGTCAAAAGTCACCATGTGTCCCTGATAATAAACATGTATGTAAGGCATATCTAAGACCTGAAACTGGCGTGAAACCTGTGTTACACAAGACTGGGACCAAACATCTTTTTTTTCCTGTTCCTGTGTTAAACAATTTTGTGATGGGCATGGTTTTTTGAATCTGTGTTAAACTATCCTGAGAATAAGCTAACATAACTTAGCTACTTGCTCCAGGAAATACGTGGTCCTGGAAGGTAAGACTGTGAATCGGCTAACACAGATTCTGTATCAAGACTAACATCTTGCTTGTCAAGGCTTGCTGTGAGACCCCCACCACGCTGTGCCCACATATCCAAAACTGTTATGCTATAATCTCTGCTCAAACCAAACCAGTTCCCCACCTTGCTAGACCTTAAAATCAATCGCCCAGCCGGGTCCTGAAAACTCAGTGTCCTGCCCTAATTTCTTCACTTTGAGATACTACTAAGGGTCTCTCAAAGTCATGTTCTCCCTTATTGCAACAAGTCTAATAAACTTAGCTTTGTCTGATCAACAAATGTTTCTGGTGGTCTTTCGGGTAGTTAATAGTGATATATTGCATTGGGCAAATCTGCTGCAAAGGCCTCTTTAAAGTGTTTAAAAAAAGCAAAGTTGTTGCTTGAGGACTAAGGTTTGCTCGACCCAAGCCGTGATATTTTCAATTGCCTCGTATGCATGTGAAAACTGGACGATGAATAAGGAAGACTGAAGAAGAATTGATGCCTTTGAATTATGGTGTTGGGGAAGAATGTTGAATATACCATGGGCTGCCAGAAGAACAAACAGGTCTGTCTCGGAAGAAGTACAGCCAGAGTGCTCCTTGGAAGCGAGGATGGCGAGACTTCGTCTCACATACTTTGGACATGTTATCAGGAGGGACCAGTCCCTGGAGACGGACATCATGCTTGGTAAAGTAGAGGGTCAGCGAAAAAGAGGAAGACCCTCAGTGAAATGGATTGACCCAGAGGCTGCAACAATGGGCTCAAACATAACAACGATGGTGAGGATGGCAGAGGACCGGGCAGTTAAACATGATTCAGTTGTACGTAGAGTCACTATGAGTTGGAATCGACTTGATGGCACCTAACAAGAATAGTGACATGCCAAATAGAAGCAAACTCCACTGGTCCAGTAGGATCACCAGCACTCAGTGTGACGCTACTGAGTGTTATATTGTTGTAAGTATTTCTTCTGAATATCTGCCCCTTCCTTTCTATTCCCAGAGGCACTGCAGAATGCGTGTCTGTGAAATTATAACATCAGAGTAGCTTTCCTCTGTCCCCTAACCCACCTCTCTTCTCAAATGCAGCCTGTTTACCTGATTAAGATTTAACCTGTACCTTGTAATTATCTTTTATTTGCACATGTTTTTTTTCTACCTGACATGGTAGGAAGTCCTCAAGGGCAGAGAATATATTTTCTAGTTCTTCTAGGAACCACAGTTTCTAGCACAACATTTTTGCATAGACCAGAAGCTCAATAAATAATTGCTATGTGAATGACTGTACTATAGGCTCATCATGAATTGGAATCGACTTGACGGCAGTGGGTCTGGTTTTTGGTTTTATTATGGGCTGTGTGTATTTTGGCTGAACATGGCCACTACTTGCAGACGTTTTAATATAGCTTTGTTATCAGAAGGCTCTTGATGAAATTCTAATTTTTTTTTTTTTAGATGAGAAACCTCTTGAAATTCAGTAAATGTAGTGCTCTGAAATCCCCATTCAAGACACTATTTGAAAGGAGTTGAGTGCATGCCTTACATATATCTTGAGCTGGATCTGCTAGTAATTGAACTTTCTTTTGTTCAGTTTTGTTTTAGTCAAATGACTGTACTTTCATTTGTGACTTTTCTCACTAAAGTTTGGAATATTTTCCCCTCTCCTATGCTCTTAGCAAGTTAGCTAATGTCGAAGGCCATAAATTCTCTGACTTTCTTTGAACTATCTTCAATACAAATGTCAATTTGTTGGTTTATTTAAGTAGCACAATTGTATTATTTTGAAAATTGTACTTTGAGATCCTGTTATGGCTTACTGAAACCTCTGTACACAGTCATATCAAAAACCGTTACACACTCGTAAAGTTTTTTATGCTTGCCTTTTGTACTTGTATGCATTTCTATTTGCCTTAAATATCAGAAAGTTCAGTGTGATAAGAAAATTACTAAAATATGTCACAAAACAACATGTGTATAAATTTTTGAATGAGAAATTAACTTGAGCTGTAAACTTTCACCTAAAGCACAATAAAAAAAAAGAACAAAACAGAAAATTACTAAAATGCACAACCACGTCAGAAATTCAAAGCAGGGTGCCCACGCCCGTGCAGACACCAGGAGACTGGCCTCCCAGGAGTGTTTGTGGAAACCCACTAGCAGCCCTGCCGCCACCTCGTCACGACACTCCACAGCATAAAAACAAAAACAAAGCAAAACCAAACCAGTTGCCACGTAGTCAGTTCTGACTCAGGGCAGCCCCATGTGTGTCAAGGTAGAACTGCACTCCGTAAGGTTTTCAATGATGGTGGTCTTTTGGAAGTAGATCTCCAGGCCCTTCTTTGGAGGCATCTCTGGGTGGATTTGAACCATCAACCTTTCAGTTCGTAGCCAAGTGCTTAACCGATTGCACTACCCAGGACTTCTCCCCACAATATAGACGCTACCTCTTATAGTGTCTAGTTTTTGTAAAAAAAATCATATTTGATTGTGTTTAAGGTGAAAGTTACACAGCAGATTAGTTCCATCTCACAATTTCTGCACAAATTATGCAGTGATATTAGTTACATTTTTCACATTGTGTCATCATTCTCATTCATTCATTCTGGTTGTACTATTTCCAGTACTCTAGTTTCCCTGCCCCCTTACCTTGTCAGCTTTGCTTTAGAGTAATTTTTGACCATTTGGTCTTGTACAGATGATTTTTAAAAGAACTCATTACTCATGGGTGACATTTTTTATCTCATGAGCCAATCTGTTATTTAGCTATCATAAGGAGAAGTACTCAGGTCAGCTCTGATTTTCCTGATCATCTAGAAGAAGTACTCTGGGGAGAGGAGTCTGTTTTGAGTCTTAATTGTCTGTAATTTATCCTTGGCAAGTAGTTAAGCTCACTAGGTTCTTCAAGTGGTGAGTTAACACATTCCCTGAGCCAATACTCAAGCTCCTTGAGGGCAGGGTCTATGTCTTACCTTTTTCTGTATGCCTAGTGCGTAGCACGTTCATGGAACCCGAGTGGTGCAAATGGTTAACGTGTTCAGCTACTCACTGAAAGGTTAGAGGTTCAAGTCCACCCAGAAGCACCTTGGAAGAAAGGCCTGGCAATCTGTTTCCTAAAAGTCAGCCATTGAAAACCCTATGGAGCACAGTTCTACTCTGATCCGCATGGAGGTCGCCATGAGTTGGAATCAACTTGATGGCAACTGGTAGCCCAGTATACGTGGAGCCCTGATGGCGCAGTGGTTAAGAACTCTGCTGCTAACCAAAAGGTCAGCGGTTCAAGTCCGCCAGCTGCTCCTTGGAAACCCTATGGGGGCAGTTCTACTGTCTTGTAGGGTCTCTGTGAGTTAGAATTGACTCCACAGTGACAGGTTTGGTTTGGTTTAGCACAGTGTATGATACGTGGCAGTTTTTCAAAAATACTTGTTCAATAAATGGATG
Source organism: Trichechus manatus latirostris (assembly GCF_000243295.1). Taxonomy (NCBI): domain Eukaryota; kingdom Metazoa; phylum Chordata; class Mammalia; order Sirenia; family Trichechidae; genus Trichechus; species Trichechus manatus. Next base: position 6,238,504 of record NW_004443941.1, on the reverse strand, counting down.
AATAAATCATGATTGTTTGCTAAGTACTGGGGCCTAGAGTGTAAGGAAGGCAAGATCAGTGTTTTATCTCATGGAACTAAAAATTTATACATCAGTGTAACAGGCACACATGTGAACACAGGATCTGAGAAACGGCAAAAATCAGTCTGGTATCAGCAAATGGAAATGGATGTCAAACAAGTGTGTCCAGAAGTGCAGAGGTGAGTTTTGAGCTGCGTTGAGAAGAAGGTGAGGTGCACGAACTGGCAGAAGTAGGAGGCTGTTTCTAGACGGAGGGCAGGTCACCTGCAGAAAACACTGATGAGACAAGCTGGTTTTCGTGAGAAGCATGGCTATGTGTGAGGAGCCTGGTGCAGCGCCTGGTTGAAGGTGCTCAGAAAATGGGAGCTCAAGTCCTGAGCAAAAATCAGGGCCTTAAAGGTGGGAGTAGAGGGTTTGGACTGAGCACCATAGGAAGCGACTCTGAACTATGTAGACAGACTAATGTAAACACTACCAAAGAACAAAATAATAGAACGTGCTTCCTAAAATACCACCACACGTAAATCAGCTCACATTTTATCATTCTGATACATTAAGAATAGCTAATGGCAATCTTTGGTGATTTCCTCATTTTTCAAAAATGTGCCCACGCTCTCCCTCCTAGTGATTTATACCATCGTAGGGCCCACTCCTGCTGACTTTGGCACGATCAGTTGCTTTAAATAATCCAGTCTGATCTTTGCCCAGTTCTCACTTCTAGTCTCTTAACCCCTTGCCTCCCATCCCGTGGAACTGCACACTTGATTTTCTCTCAGAGGAAAGGAGGGGTCTGTGTCCCCAGGTCCGGGGTGTCCACCAAGTCCCTGCCGAGGCCCTTTCTCTATGCTTTTGGCCCTTTCCCTTGAGTCTGACTCATACTTCCCAAACCCCTGACTCATGCAGCTTTCTGTCTCTTATGCAACATTTTAATCTCTGCAATGTTCTTTCCATAATTTGATAATTTACCACAACATGGAGTCACCTCGGAGTGTTTTCAGGGGCAAAAATTATCTGCACCTTGAATTCTGCAGAGTACTAGTAGACTCTTTAAATTCTTGCAGTTTGAGATTTATGGAATAAGTCGGAGGTACTTTTTAATAAGCCACCCTAGACCAGTGAAGAGAAATGCACTCAAATAGGTGCAAAGGGACTAAAATTCTTTTGGGTCTGTCACTGACCACGTGACCCAGGGCCATGGTCTCCATCTGTAAAACAGACAGTCTGTTGTTAACAAGGAGCCCTGGTGGCACAGTGGTTAAGAGCTCGGCTGCTAACCCAAAGTTCTGCCGTTTGAATCCACCAGCTGCTCCCTGGAAATCTATGGGACAGTTCTACTCTGTCCTACAGGGTCACTATGAGTCAGAATCGATTCGACAGCAACGGGTCTTTTTTTGGGTTTGGATCATTAACAATAGTGCACAGATTCAATGATGTTCTGAATCTTCCAAACATCTTCCTGTTTCCAGAGTATAAACTGTTAGAGTGAAATGACCACATCTTTCCTAGTTCTGTGTGGGACACTGTGGATGCTTCAGAAACGTTATTTGATGGCACTGTTCTTTGAACTGTTGTGGTTAAAACAGGTAGTGGTTAAATTCAGGTTGCCAATATTTCTTGATCTGTGTGGATTTAAAACCTTACATCTGTTTTCCCAACCATGTTTAATTAATCTCATAAACGTAGTGAAGTAGGAAAAAGAGAAGTTCTGATTCGTGTTAGCTATAAAGAAGAGCTCCTTGACTCTTGACTTTTTTTTTTTTAAACATTCTTAGAGATTTTTATATATATATATATATATACATACCCATCTGCTCAGAATAGTTGGCCTAATCCTCCGTAATGATAGGGCAATAAATTAGTTCCTACCCAAGTGTTCTTTCTAGTGACTCTCTGAAACTTTTTAAATAAAAGGGCCTCATTGGATAGAGATTTTATATTTTACTAGTCATCTTACTTTTCAGTATAAGGTCCTAGAAGGCAGAAACTGTCTCAGTGAGAGCTGAGGATATTACTGTTTTCACTAGTCCCTTGTCCAATAATGGCACTTGGTAATGATCATTTGAAAAATCAAGACAGAGTAAACGATGCTGATTTGAATCGGATTAAGAAAACGTGTAATATTTTAGATAGCTTCATATACAAGTTTGTTAAAATTCTAAAATTAATGGGTACAAAAATAGGTAAATGCTTAGCAATATGAAAAGATCTATTATTTGATTCACAAATCAGGTTTACAAAGACTCTGATTTAATCCTAACAACATCCTTGGGGGTTAGGAGATAACATCACCCACAATTTACAGATGAGGAAGGAGGATGTAATTGAAATGTAGAGAAGTGAGGTAACCTGCCCAAGATCACACAGAGCAGAGATTCAAACCCCAGATTTTCATTTTGGCCCTGCAGTTTAGGTCTCCAGAAAAAAAAAAAAAATTTTTCCTCAGTTTTGAATTGCAGAAGTTCTACTGTATTATATATTGTTTTAAATATTTTCAGAATTAAAAAAAGGGTTGTTAATCTGTAGCACCTTGATGCCTCCCTTGCATCTTTCTTGTGCATTAGAATAACATTCATAACACTCCAAGTTTTCTGTTTCCCTCCCCAGTCCTTAGCCAATTATCAACAATTTTTGTCAAAGACTTTCTATTTCCCTTGCTGCTTCCTTCATAGTACTGAAATCAGATTTATCTGGGCCAAATGCCCAGTTCTGGTTAGCTTTTCACCCTTCTGAAATTATCAGCTAGAATTCACCCAAGCTAAGCAGTTCTAGTGGAGAAAATAAATACTGATATGAAGTAACAAAAGAAGAGTGTCTTCCTCAATGGCCAGCCGTAGAGTTATAGTTCTTGATACTTATCAGTTCTGGCAAAACAGCTTGTTAATAATTTGGTGTGCTTTAGCTGATAAACAAAAACATCACCCAAATCAACAAATATCACCTTCCCCGATATAGTTCATTTCTTTGTTTTAGAGAGTGGTGGATCAAGTGTCCTGAAAGTCCTTGGCACTGCACTGTGTTACATCAGAACCTTGCAATATGGTGCTCCCACAGTGAAAAATGCTGCTGTGTATACTTCGAGCTGCTTTACAGGCAATGATAATGGATTTGCATTGCAAATAGACCTTCTCTCACCTAGTCTCCTTTGTGGTCAGTGGTGTCCATTTGCAAAATGATTGGATGAAGCTAGACATACAGTTCATGGACCTGGGGAGGAAAACCACCTTGCGGGTGTGAATGATCAATCTGTAACTCGCCTATGCTCCACACAAGCCAAACGAACCAGCCGGCTAAAACAGGAGAACAAGCAAGCAAACAAAGGCCTTAATTCTCATTCTTCAGGAAAGTTGAAACATTGCTTTTAGAGTCTTAAGGAAACAGCTTCTACTGATAAATGATTGTTGATTGTCAGGGGTGTTCTCTGGCATCTCTGGGAACATGTCATACCCAGCTAAACTCTCTCTTTTCTTCTTATAATTATCCAATAAAAAAATGTCTGGGGAAAGATGACCCTGGTATGGGGGATGCTGTTACAACAAATCTTCAATCTGTGACCTTGTGGAGGTAAAACTATATTTTGAAACAAGCAGCTCCATCAGTCTTTGCTCCACAGTGGCTCAGTACCAGAAATTAAAGACCCTCAATGTGAAGGTTCAAGCCGGTCCCATACAGGCTGGGGACCTGCTTCAAACTAGATGGCCTTTGGGGGAATTATGATCCTACCCTTTATGCGATGCCTTTGCACTGGCATTTCAATTGGGTTTTCTTGATGCCCCAATGTTACCCTCCCACTCCCCACTACCCCCACCAGATCACAGCCTTGGAGACTGATGGATTGAATGGAGACTGAGTACATTCAGCTGAGTTCACCATGCCCTGCCTGTAAGCTCTGCGATTTGATTCCTGGCCCCCCTCCCTGAGTCCTTACAGCCAGATTAGTCAGTCTTCCCAGCCCAGAGCACACATTCTTGGCTTACTCTTCCAGGCCAGTCATCACTTGAGGTCGCATTAGCCCTTGGCCATGGCAACGCCAGTTATAACAAGCATGGCCTGGTGACCTTCTAATTGTATGAGCCCAGTTACATTATACTTGTTGTTAGTTCAACAATAAGCAGCTTTTGTGCCCACTAAGTTGAGGCATACTACTAAATTTTGTGAGTGTAACTTGGCAATCCTTCTCCAACTCATTAACTACCTAAGGCTTTAAATAGAGTATATCTTTGTGCCTCTCCCCCATAGAGCATGTTAGTTTCTCGTGTGGATTTTCCCATCCATTTCATTACATCTTACTTATGATGTCTCTGCACAATATTTCTCCATATGCCTCAGGGCCCTTATATGTTTCTGGAATCCGGACGGAGCAGAGAGGTAGAATGAAGTGGAGGGACTCACCCAATGTGCATTGAATTCTTTTTTCCTTTTCTCTTTTATGTTCAAAATTCCACCACAATGAAGAGCAGTGAGAAGGTTAAATATGTAGGTAAATCTACATGAATATTAACTATATAAAACAATATTAGTAAAGTTTTGTAGGATTTTTAAAATATATGGAAATAAAATACATGAGTATAATATCATATATCTAAGTAGACAGGAGGGTTGTTGTTGTTCACTGCCATAGAGTCGGCCCAAGACTCACGGTGACCCCATGTACAAGATCAGACCATTGAGATCTACAGGGTTTTCACTGGCTGATATTTGAAAGTATCATATTTTTATGCAAATAACGTGCACCTTCTACATTTGTTTGCCAACCATGCCCTCCCCCGTGAGGTATTTTTGTAAGCACCACTATGCCAATTGTTTTTTTGACATGTTGCAGTAAAAAAATTAGCATAGCATGCTTATGAAAATACCTCATGGGGGTAGGGTGCAGTTGGCAAACAAACAAGAAGGCGCGTGTTATTTGCGTAAAAATATGGTAGATCGCCAAGCCTTTCTTTCTCATTTGTCTTAGTCTGGAAGCGCCGATGAAACCTGTTCAGCGTCATAGCAACGCGCAAGCCTCCACTGACGGACAGGTGGTGGCTGTGCATGAAGTGCATGGCTGGGAATTAAACCTGAATGTCAGTATCCTGCATATAAGGCAAGAATTCTACCACTGACCCACCACTTGCCCTGGCAGAAGGGTAGATGGAGTTAATTATTTTAAGGCCCTTGCATTGTTTTGGAAGAGGTGAAACTACTAATTTATTTCAGACTTTGAGATGCCACTGATGCACGTTCAAGTATTTCCTAGGGAAAACACGGCTGAAATAGTAAAAGAATGTAAAACTATGAAGCTCATGGAGGGGAAAATGTAATAATAAAAAATATTCCCAAGAAAGGAAAGTAAAACGTGAAGGGCAAGTTGAAGGCAAATAGTAAAATGATAGTTTTAAATACAGACATGGTAACACTAAATGTGAATGGATTAAGTGCTCTCACAAAAAAAAAAAAAAAAAAACAAATTATCAGATGGATTAAAAAAATAAAACCCAACATGCTGTTTCAAGAGACACAATTTAAATGTGAGTACAGAGATAGATCAAAAGAAAAAGATGAAAAAATATACCATGCAAACTAACAAAAAGAAAGCTGAGTTTGCATTATTAATACCAGACAAAGCTGACTTCAAGGGGAGAAATTAGCGGAGAATAAAAAGGGACAATACATAATGACAAACATTTTAACTCACTAGGAAAATGGAGATATTCTGAATTTGAATGCACTTAATCACATAGCCTAAATATAGATAAAGCAAAAATAGACCAAATCAAAGGGAAAAATAGGCAAACACAGTTACAGCAGATTTTGACACACCTCTCTCAGTGACTGAAAAAAACGAGCATGCACCTTTTCAGAAATGAATAGAAGATATGGATAAAGTGATTAAAAAACATGACCTAGTTGTCATATCTAGTGCACTGTACAGAATACATAATCTTTTCAGGTACTGAAGGAACATTAAAAGAAAATGGCTACATGCTGGCTCTAGGGCAAGTCAACACAATTTTCAAAGGAATGCAATATACAAATCATGCTCTCTAACCACAGTGCAAAATAAGATACAAACAACAGTTAACAACAATACTGCTGATGTCATGGATTGATTGTGTCCCCTAAAAATATCTGTCAGCTTGGCTAGTCCATGATTCCCAGCATTGTGTGATTGTCCACCATTTTGTCATCTGATGTGATTTTACTATGTGTTTTAAATCCTATCTCTATGACGTTGATGAGATGGGATTAGTGGCAGTTATGTTAATGAGGCAGGACTCAATCTACAAGATTGGATTATGTCTTAAGCCAATGTCTTTTGAGATATAAAAGAGAGAAGAGAGACAGGGGGACCTCATCCACCAAGAAAGCAGCACCAGGAGCAGAGCACATCCTTTGGACCTGGGGTCCCTGGGCTGAGAAGCTCCTAGACCAGGGGAAGATTGATGACAAGGACCTTCCCCCAGAGCCAACAGAGAGAGGAAGCCTTCCCCTGGAGCTGACGCCCTGAATTTGGACTTCTAGCCTACTGGACTGTGAGAGAATAAATTTCTGTTTGTTAAAGCCATCCACTTGTGGTATTTCTGTTAGAGCAGCACCAGATAACTAAAACAACTGATAATAATAAAACTAGAAAAATACTCTTGTTTTGGAAAAAATAACATACATTTCAAAACAACCCGTGGTTTAAAGAAAATAACAAAATTGAAATTAGAAAATACTTTAAATGGAATGAAAATGAAAACACTACATATCAAAACTTGTGGAATGTTTTGAAAGCCCTACATACAGGAAAATGTACAGCCTTATATGCATAGTTTTGAAAAGAAGAAAAGTATGACCATTAATAACTTAAGCATATATCTCAAGTTTTATACAGAATATCTAAATAAACATGAAGAATATAATAAAGGGCAGAAATTAATGAAATGGAAACATACAGTAGAGGAGATCAACAGAGCCAAACCCCTCTAACAAGACTGATAAAAAAAAAAAAAGACATAAATAAGCAATAAAGGGATAAAAGAGTAGACATCAGTATAGATTCCACAAATATTAAAAACATATTAAGAGGCTCTTACAAACAACTTTATGCCAGCAAATTTAAGAATTTAGATGAAATGGAACAGATCCTAGAAAAAAACCCCACAATTTATCATAACTGATACAAGAAGAAATAGTAAATCTAAATAGTCCTATATGAGTTAAAATTAAATGCATACTTAAAAGAGTTCCCCCTGAAAAAATACCATACCCAGATGGTTTCACTGGTGATTTTTACCAAACATTTAGAAAGAAAAAAAATATGTCACTCAGATTCTTCCAGGAAAGTGAAAAACAGGAACACCTTGCCACTCATTTAAAATAAGGTCAGGATATTTTAAGATAGGAAAATTATAGGCTAACTAATCTCACTCATGAGGATAGTTGCAAATATCTTAACCTAAATACTAGCAAACTGAATCCAGCAATAAATAAAAATGAATCTACTTTATGACCAAGTTGGTTTTATTCCAGGAATTCAAATCCACAATCAATCAATGTAATTCATACATTAACACAGTCAAGGAGGAATTTTGAAGGAGAAGCATTTGCTAAAATTTAGCATTCATTTATGTTAAAAATAAAAACAATATCTTAGCAAACCTCGTTTAGAAGGGAGCTTCTTAATCTGATAAGGAAATATTCAAAAACCCTATAGAAAACATTACAATTAATAGTGATAAATTGAAAATTTCCCTTTGAGACTGAGAATGAGCTAAAGTTCTGCTGGTTGTCACATTTTTAGCATTGTAGGAATTCCTAGTGAGAATAATAAGGTTAAAAAAAAAGGGGGGGAGTTTAGAAGGACTGGAAAGGAATAGACTCTCCTTAATGGAATAAACTGTCAGTATTCACAGACGGTATAGTCTTGTGCATAGAAAATCCAAAAGAATCTACAGATAAATTATAAAAATAGTAGTAGCCCATCACTGAAAGTAGCACTATGTCAATAATTGATAAACAAAATGAAAAAGAATGAGTCACAGCTATATGTAACAATATGGATGGATCTCATAGACATAATGTGGAATAAAAGAAGGTAGACACAAAAGAATACATCCTGAATTATTCTATTCATATAAAGTTCAAAAACGGGCAAAATTAGGAGTTCCTAGATGGTCAAATGGTTAACGAGCTTGGCCACTAACTGAAAGGTTGGAGTCCAACAGAGGTGCCTCAGAAGAAAGGCCTGATGATCTAGTTCCCAAAAAACCAGCCATTGAAAACTCTGTGGAGCACAGTTCTACTCAGACACACATGGGGTCACCATGAGTAGGAACTGACTCGATGATAACTGGTTGATTAGAAGTCAGGTTAGTGGTTATGTCTGGGGAGAACAAAGGAGAGGTAATTAGGAGGGGCAGAAGGGGGACGTCGTGGTTCCAGTAATGTTCTATTAACTTGTCCTGGTGGTGGTTATGTGGGTGTTCAGGTTGTATTAAGTCACCAAGGTGTTTATCATTTGTGCACTTGTCTGGATGTGTCCTTGATTTCATTAAGAAAGTCAGGAAAGATTCTAACCCATAAGAAAGCCTTTAGCCCCCTCCCTCTGTCCTCACATCATCTTTATCTTTCCCCTACAGCCTTCCACCTACAAGTGAAGAAAATACCAGGTGGCTATGAGACTGGACTATCAGGTTTTGAAAGGCTACTTAGGGAAAAGGAAAGATCTCAACCATGTCTTTCCAAAGGGCCAAAAAACCCAAACCCAAACCCATTGCCACTGAGTTGATTCCAACTCATAGCAACCATATAGGACAGAGTAGAACTGCCCCATAGGGTTTCCAAGGCGGTGCTGATGGATTTGAACTGCCAACCTTTCAGTTAGCAGCTGAGCTGTTAACCACTGTGCCACCAGGGCCCCTTCCAAAGGGCAGAACTAGGAAAAATGGGAAGAAATTCAAGGAAGGCAAATTTTAGTTCAGTGTTAAAAAAAAAAAATGTTCTGGTCATTAGAATTTTTAACTTATTAGGAAGTAATGAGGTTCCAATCACTGGAAATATGCAGTTGGTACAAAGTGGCTCCCAGCCCTGGGTGGGGGATCTGACCAGTTACCTGTGTTTAAAAATTGTGTTAAGGTGCTGCAGGGGAATTTTGAGTCTGGATGGTGGGTGTTCAGTATTCAGTGTACCATACATTCAACTTTTCTCTCAGTTTTAAAACGTTGACAGTACAAAACTGAAAAATAGATGCTGCATTCACCCTAATATAGGAAATTGTGAGGATTCAACAAAATTGAATATCTGTTCTTTCTCTCAGTTGACACATGGTGAATAAACATGTATTTTTGTATAGTTGTGGAGTTAATTTTTATACTTTCATAATCTATCCTCTAGCATACAAAAGGAACCCTGGTGGCACAGTGGTTAAAGAGCTGGGCTGCTAACCAAAAGGTCAGCAGTTCGAATCCACCAGTTCCTCCTTGGATACCCTATGGGGCAGTTCTGCTCTATCCTATAGGTTTGCTATGAATCAGAATTGACTCCACGGCAATGGGTTTGGGTTAAAGTAAAAAACTTGCTCAGTGGTAAAGTGTAGCAGGGAAGGCCTCATCATAGGTGACTATTTATTCCCTCCCTGTGCTTTGGACAGAGAAGTACTTAAGAAATCCTAGACTAACTATTCCTTTTCCTGTGTAAAGTGATTTCCAGGGAGGAAGACTCTGCAGCCTTCATCATGTTAAGGCATACGATTAGTTAGTGATCAAAATGTTAAATATGAACAACTCTCAGCTTGTACCCGAATCCTTCAAATACCATTAAACCAAGTGAGATTTGACTTTGGTTTAGTTCCAAATTGATACTAATGTTGCCATTTTCCCAGTTACCCATGAATTATCATGCATACTTGAATTCAATCTCTGATAAATTGTGTTTGACGTACCCTGTGGAATTTATTTACTTTTCCCTCTCAGTGTTAAAACACTTTCAGATTAGCTACTCATCAAGCAACAGCATTCAAATAACTCCAGAGTGTTATTCCGAGGAGTGCCTAAAGGTAATAGCAGATGAAAGAAAAAACAATTCAGTGAAACTACTGATCCTGTGAGTGTTTTCAATTCTGAAGACTTCCCAAAGCTAGCACATAAAATAGACTCTGGACTTTTAAATGTGTCTGGGGCATTTTATCTTCCATTTCCATGGAGTCAAAAATAAGTTTGGATTATATATTCTCTGAGATCTCTTCCATTTCAAGAGTATGGAATTTAAAGTTCATTTTGCTGAATTCCTCAACGCTCTGGCAAAAAAAGTATTTATTTTCCAGCTCTTATCTCTTCTGCCCTCTTTGACTTAAAACGTTGGCTCCTGAAAACCTGAATAATATGCTCTTGTTTTTTGGAGGTCACTGTCACAGGTCTCCATTTCTTCTTTCTTTTTTCATTTTTCCAGCAGTGACTTCTCCTTCCCCTAATCTGTAGGATCAAAGAAAAGTCTAAAAATGGATTCATCCTTCTGGACAGGATTAAATGGCTCTGTTAGCCGAGTGCGATGAATAGAAAGTTCTCTTCAACGTTTAAACGCGTTACTGTGTACCTGTAAAGTTGCACAGTTGTCAGGCATTTAGAGTAGCTTAATGTCTATTTGGCAGTGTAAACTCTGACAAAATCTCGAGGGAAAACACGCCCTATGCATGGTTTCTGTGTCTGCAGAGTATAAAGGGAGATGGACCCGTGCCAATTATGAAGTTGATGTGTTAAAGGTAGACGCCAAACTAAGTCAGTCTTAAAGGGAATTTCTTGGCATGAATAAATACAGATTAAAAAAAAAAAAAAGTTCTAAGATCTGTTATATAGACTTCTTAAAATGGTTACTGCATGGAGCACATTGTATGGAGTTTATCATATTCCAAGTTTTCATTTTGGAAGAAAATGGAAAAATTGAGCGCCTCATATTGTTAATTTTTAAATTAGCTTAGGATGATTTTCCCCTAGAAACGCAGTGATTTGTTTATAGAACCCTTTAAGTGAAAACCGTTGGCCTCAAGTGTGCACGTGGTTTCAGTGGATGACCGGGGGGCTGCCAGGCAGGTGTAGGAGGGTCCCTGTCCGTGACCTTCAATTACAGATTTCTTTCCGTGGTTTTCAGAATTAGAGGGATTGTATTGTTCTCTCACTCTGCAGTATTTTTAAGTCCTGAACTGTTTTATTTGAGATTCTATTTTTCTTGAGTTGCTTATACTAGCTTTTTGATAGCCTTATTATACCAAGAATTACTATTTACAGTTTTTAAGGGGGGACTTGGGCTTTTAGAACGTCTCTGAACTGCAGAATACATTTTTTTCTCATGCAACTCACAGACGGAAAGATGTAAGATATGATTGAGAGACAAGAGTGGGAACATCACAGCTTTAGAATCCAGTAGGTCTCAGTTCAAACTCAGCAACACCGTGTTGTGGTCTAATGTCTCAGGACATTGTTTAACCTTTCAAGCCTCATTGTCACATCTGTCAAGCAGGGGTCACACCAGTATTGTAAGGATATTGTGAGGACTAAATGGAATAACACATGCGCAGAATGGCTCCTGGTACACAGGAGGTGCTCAATAGACTGTCCTCAATAGTGTGAAATGACTACACGCTGGTAGTGGTCAGGGTGGTTTCTCTGTTATGTACAGATGGAAGGAAGCAAGAAAACTGCAGAAAGTCAAGGCTTTTCATGTAATTTTCTGTGGACTCACATAGGATTACACATCCCATTCTCCTTTCCTGGCTCAGTGTCCTATTTTGAATATGGTCTGTCATGACTGAAATTCTATAAGGAGGAACACCACAGCATTGGATGATCTTCCCTTCTCTTGGTGTATCCCAGATGAGCGAATGAATACAAGAACAGGAAAGTCTGCCTTTCTCTCTTAAAGTTATTTCTCATCACAGAAACTACGAACAAAAGGAGTCTAGCAAAACTGAACAAATCTAGCATCTTTGGCATTTTTAAAAATTTTGTAGTGTGAAAGGACTGTTGATGGCTACAAGACCCCTTCATGGCAATGGGCTGTTAATATTTACAAAGATTACATAGTAAACATAGCTCTAACTAGAGCTGTAACTAGGATTTACATGCAACTACGAAAGAGAACTTCTGTGTGAACTTCATGCAACTCAGACGTTTACTCCTGTAAGTTTCAGTGGCAGTTTTTCTTTATTATCCTGAATACATCAATGACCTTATGGCTACCATCTTTCAAGGCAGATGGAAATTATAAATCCATAGAGACAGGAAATATTTTCAAATGTAGCAGAAAGAACAGCGGTGGGTTTCTGTTTGTTTATCCCTAAGTACAAGGCTCAGAGTCAGCCTCTAGGATGAAAACACTGGATGGCTGGCTTCTCAATGAGCAGGTCCAAGGATTCTCTGCAGAATGGAATGGTGATCTGCACCACTTGTATTTGATGAAGCATCCACTCCCTCGTATCACACAGGAGAGTTTGATTGGGATGCAATTTTTGTTTTGTAAATGCTGTGCTAATATGGTAAAACTGTGGCAGATTAGAAAAATATTCTTTAGTAAAATTAATTTTGGTTTCCTTAAATCACAAGTGACCTTCTCAAATGCTTTCATTGTGTGTGTATGTGTGTGTTAGGTGATGTTGTTTATGACTTACAGCGACCCTGTGTACAACAGAACGAAACACTGCCCGGTCCTGCACCACCCTCACGATCATTGCTATGCTAGAGTCTATTGTTGCAGCCACAGTATCAGTCCATCTCATTGAGGGTCTTCCTGTTCTTCACTGACCCTCTACTTTACCAAGCATGATGTCCTTCTCCAGTGACAACAAAGGTTATGAGATGAAGTCTCACCATCCTCTCTTCTGGCTGTACTTCTTCCAAGACAGATTTGTCCGATCTTTAGGTATTCAATATTCTTCGCCAGCGCCTGTATCTGATTGTCTCTCTTGTTCCCATAATAAGTGTGTAACAGAGAGAACTATCAAGAAAAAAATGACAACCCACCACCCCTGTGGTGATAGTGTGACAAATCAGCAGGCAGCTGGGCTAACTTCCTTCTCTGTCATCTTCTTATCCCACCATTCTCCATCCCGCATTTCTGACTCTTTCTTCCTACTTAAATGTTCAATTTGCATTTGTCCTTTGTAAGCTTCACTCAGATCAGACAGACCATTCTTTTAACCCGAGAGCTATGTTTGCTGCCACATCCAAGGTGGTGTGAAGACTGCCTCCTACTGGTGTGTAGGCCTTGAGCCCTGCTTTTTCTGCAACTGTGTGGGGAGTGATGTTTCTCCACCGCTGTGCTGCGGCTCTCTGGGAACCTCTGGGAGCTCAGCAGGGCTGCCTTGCCATCTTCACCTCCCCAGTGAGGCTGTTGTTGGCTCCCTTTGTCATGATGGTAGAACGCCCTGTAGGATTGGTCTGAACCTTATTGCAACGTAACAACTCCTCGGTGCCATCTTACATGGCCCTGCACATCACCCAGGCTACGTACTGCCAGGTGCAACACACTTTCCTCACCTGCCTTTGTCCATGAGTCTCCCTCCATCCAACCCTTCTACTTTACCTGGATAGATTCCCCGTTAAGGTCCAGCTCACATCCACCTGCTTTAGGCTTCTCTTCCTAGGTTCCTTTGACCAACATAAAGTCACCACAGAAAGCAGCTTGTCCAGCTGACCTTTGGGACAGCTTTACTGACAGTTCATCCTTGCTGACAAAGGGGAGCAGCAGCAAACTTGATCTCTCTGGGAAGTTCACTGACTTGGGGAAGTCATTGATATCTGCTCCCACCTCATCTTTAACTAGGGCCACCTTAAGGATGAAGGGGTGGTCTGTGGTACATTACCTGGCTCAGGGTCCTAAACAGTTTTGTCCTGGGCATAGAGTTCTAGTGTTCTCCATTAGAAAACCCACACCTCGACAACCCTAGACACACATCAGTGGCCTGTTCAAGTTTACAGCCTCAACATGTTGAAGGTAACAAATTGAGCTCTCCATTAGATTTGGTGTATAAATCCTAGCACTGTTATAAAGTGGCAACAAAATTAAGATAAGTAACTCCAGATGCATCCATAGTATTTATACAATTATATTCTCACTACAGCAGTTTTTCACAAGATTAGGGGATGCTTCGCCTGACTCAAGCCATGGTATTCTCAATTGCATCGTATGCATGGGAAAACTGGGCAATGAATAAGGAAGACTGAAGAAGAATTGATGCCTTTGAATTATGGTGTTGGGGAAGAATATTGAATACACCATGGTCTGCCAAAAGAACAGACAAATCTGTCTTGGAAGACGTACAACCAGAATGCTCCTTAGAAGTGAAGATGGCGAGACTTCATGTCATATCCTTTGGACATGTTATCAGGAGGGACCAGTCCCTGGAGAAGGACATCATGCTTGGTAAAGTAAGGGGTCAGTAAAAAAAAAAAGGAAGACCCTCAATGAGATGGATTGACACAGGGGCTGCAACAATGGGCTCAAGCATAACAATGATTGTGAGGATGGCGCAGGACTGGGCTGTGTTTCGTTCTGTTGTACACGGGGTCGCTGTGAGTCAGAACCGACTTGACGTCACCTAGCAACAACAACAAGCCAAATAAGGTGAATGTGTGGAACCTCCTGTAGCTTCCGCAAAGGCTAAGTGAGAATTTTGTTTTCAAACAAGTCTTTCAACACATTTTAATGCAAACTTTAAAATGGAATATGCCCTATATAGTAAAAATCCTTTAAGAGTTACAGTTAAATTCTGTGTGCATAAAAATTACAAATAGTCTGAACAGAGTTAGGGTATGTTTTAAAATGAAGTCCATACCTTAATTTGCCTTTGTAGCACTATTACAGAAAGAGAATAAAACCATTCCAATAAAGTTACAATAAAATGTCTAACCAGGTTAACAAATTTAGAATTCAGAAATAAGTTTTAAAAGTAAATGATGTGTGTCATGCGTTAATCACTGTTCTTAGCAACCAGGGTGGACTGCAGCTAGATTTGTGTAAGTAATTAAGTTTCAAATTGGTGTAGGGCATCTTTCGCTTAGTACAAAAGGAAGCTGATTCTGTCACTTCCCACCATCTTCAGGTCGACATGCCAGGCCCTTTCTGACTTGACTTTGCCCACCCTCAGGTCCAGCTCCATACTGAAGTCATACAGAACGACCCACTCCCTTCTTCTAATGGTGTACCACTCCTCACCACCTTAGCAAACACTGGAACATTCTTTCTCCTCCTCTTTTTCCCCCAATTCCCTAAGGGTTAATTTCCACAACTCCCTACGACTGAGGCCTGGTGTCACCTTCTCTGTGATGTAAGTCCCTCCAATGGGACTCAAAATGCCACATTATAATTATTGTCCGCTTCCTCATAGACTGTGAGCTCCATGAGGACAGGCAGGCACCATAGCCTTCTACCTTTGCATTTTCGGCACTGACCGGGCTTTGCACACAAAAGTTACTCAGTTCAGCCTTGTTGAATAATTTCATACTTAGGAATTGTTTTAGGGATCTAGCGATAGGATGCCTAATCTATGGTCTTGTGCCATCTCTCAAACCGTAAGTAACAAAGCAAATGTTCAATTTTTTTTCTCCTTCCTTTTACCCCCAAATCCAACATGAAATGAAAAAGTAAATCCAGACGGCCCACATGTCATCTCCAGCAGACCCCCACCCTTGAGAAGGGGAAGGACAGGCATGACTTGTTCATGGAGTGTTCCAGAATGGAAATTTAAATACGTCAGTGAACGGACAAACCAGACATTTGACTTTGTCAAAAATCTAGCTGTAGGAGGTCTTCAAAGAAAAAAACAGAGAGTCAAGACTCAGTAAAGTGAGATCTAAATCCAGTTAAAATTCTTTTGGCTTATTCCGTAATCTAAAGTATATATTCCTGTGTTCTTAAATTCTTGCTTTATCACATTAGTAGTCCAGCCTCACCCTCCTCCCAAACCACTGTTCCTCCTTTCTGTTCCCCTTTGACATATTCACTTTTAAATGAGGGCGATTTTTAACGGTAACATTCGTTTCTCCTGGTCTTACCGGGAGAACTGCCCTCCTCAGTCTGTAACCAGGTTTCTCCTCAGTTCAAGCCTGTTTGCTGAAGGGATGGTAGAGGGTTATGGTGGAGAAGCGGACCCGTGGATAACTGCCTTTTGCCATAATTTCCCATAATTGCAAAAACCTTGTTACAATCAGGGCATGACTCTGCTAGGTTAAGTTCATTGCATTTTGCAGGGTCTCAGCCTTAAGCGTGTTAAAATAAGAGTAACTGCTATTAACAATCTATGTTTAGACATGGTTTACGGCTACTTTCTCCATATTTCTTCAGCCATACTTTATGACTATTGAACATTCTACAGTTTAATGGATGTGGGCATGAGGCAGAAAGGCTCATTGTTCAGAAGATCATTTGAGAGTTTATTCAGCTACTAGTTTCGTGTTTCATGGGCTGGGGGAGCTGAAATGGCACTAAAATCTTATTAATTTGTAATGTGATGTTTACCTTTGTAGTATCAACGAATAAATAAGACTGCTAGACAACATTCTGAACTGTTTACCCCACTTGGGGTGGAACTTGTTTAGAATCACCCTTGGACTCAGGAAAAGCACTTGCACAGAGAAATCATGAATATGTCCATTAGAAATCATTTTCAGCTCATTATTATGGCCTTAAAAATCGTCCTCGTGGATCAGACACTCGCTTTATGCCTCTTACTAGCATCGTTACTGTATGTATACAATTTAGGGACTCCCCAGAGAAGGTGACACCAGATCTCAGTCTTAGGCAGTACTTGAAAGCAATGCAATTCTTTCTTGAGAGACTCACTCTCTTTTCAGTAAATCAGGCTGACCCACGTCCTCTCAGACCCTTCCCCTCACCCCTCTTCCCAGTCCCATTAGGATGATTTAACACATTTAGCCATATGTGTAGACTTACTCTCCACCCCCTATCCTAGAACTCTGGAATTATCACTTCTTGCTCAAAATCTTTCACTGCTTATGACAGTACTAAATCTAAACGTATTCGCCAAGAATTCAGGGTCCTACATAAAACTGTCTTGCAGTGACTTTTGCAATCTTGCTTCCCGCCGCCCCCACAGGAGCCCCCCTCCCTCACCCCAAACAGCAGTGCGATACTGTCACCACTCTTCTGCCCACAGCGTGGTCACCAAGCAGCCCTTGCCTTGCTCTCCTGCCCCATAGGGTTTCCAAGGAGTGGCTGGTGGATTCCAACTGCTGGCCTTCTGGTTAGCAGCTGCGCTTTTAACCACTGCGCCACCAGGGCTCCCTCCTCAGCTTTATCCACATCCAACTCTTCCTTCCAGACCCAGTCAACCCTACTGGCCACCTGGGTTGGCCTGACCAATCTCCCCCCTGGATTCCCACAGCGTTTTCTGTAACTACCATTTACCATTCACTATCCCGGGACTGGAAACCCTGGGACTGGAGCCCTGGTGGTGCAGTGGTTAAGAGCTTGGCTGCTAACCAAAACGTCAGCAGTTCGAATCCACCAGCTGCTCCCTGGAAACCCTATCGGGCAGTTCTACTCTGTTCTATAGGGTCACTATGAGTCGGATTCGGCTTGACAGCAACAGGTTTGATTTTTTTGGTTTACCCCGGGGACTGAGGCCCTCAACTAGGGTTTGCTGACTTGAATCAATGAGCTGAATTATTTGTATCACTTCACCGTTTTATCTTGTCTTTTCAGATAGAGTGAAAAGTCCTTGCAAGAAAGGTGGTGTGTCTGGGCAGTTGGTAGAGTTTGAACACTTGTTAAAAAATTGAATGCATGAATACAGGGATTGATGAATAAATGACTAAAATAATTGAACAAATGAGCGCATGGGTGGTACAGATTTCAGTGTATACACGGAGAAGTATATCCTAAAACTACAGCAGCAATCTAGGGGCTAGCAAAGGAAAAAAAGGCTGAGCTCTTAAAAGCCATTGCTCTTGCTGTTTAAATGATCCTTTAATGCCTACAGAGCAAGGAGCAGCGAGTCTACCAAGAACAGGGGTGGAAGCGGGCTCTTTCAGCTCCACACTCCCTCTGCTAAGCCCAGCCTTCAGCCCCACACTCTGAGCCCTGCCTTCAGCCCCACACTCCCTCTGCTAAGCCCAGCCTTCAGCCCCACACTCTGAGCCCTGCCTTCAGCCCCACACTCCCTCTGCTAAGCCCAGCCTTCAGCCCCACACTCTGAGCCCTGCCTTCAGCCCCACACTCCTTCGGCTGAGCCCTGCCTTCGGCCCCACGCTCCCTCGGCTGAGCCCTGCATGCTCACGAATTTAGAAGCAGCATGAGGTTAGGGCAACAACTTGAGCACACCACATCCCCTTCCCTCTGCTCAGGGCGAGATGGTGACCTTATTCTCTTGGCGGTGGGCTCCCCTCCAGTTTATCCACAGACCGCCTCTCTGAAGGATTAAATGCAGTGCAGATGGGGGCAGGACAGAGCGAATCTCAGTCAGAAAGCATGTATGGGTTCTTGGGGAAAACTCATTGCTGAGTTTTATAATTTTTTTTTTTCTTCTGAACCTTTGAAAAGATCAACTCTGGTTTCAGTTTAATTTTTTTTTTTTAAAAAGAGACCTACATGGCCACTTCTTCAAATTTGTTCCAGATGGATTTAGTCATAGAATGATTGATTATCCACTCAGTTGTGAGCTATGTGGTTAAGCTCAGAAAGCTACAACAAACTGGTTTGGAGCCGTGTTTCATGGTAAGTGGCAGAAAGGATAATCCTTAACCTGTCATTCTAGAGTTAGTGATGAGGAAAGAGGAATTTAGTGGGGCTACTTATGTCAAGAGAATGCATTAGCAGATGGATGGCTGAATATGACGAACTCTTAGGAGCATAATGCTTTTCCCCCTTCTGGGCTTCCCCATAAAGGGAACCAGATCTGACTAGGAGCCCCCCAAGGGCTGCCCCAAACCTCACTGCCGGCTTCATGGACCAGCCCGGCCTCCCCAGGATGCTAGAGGCCCGAGGCAGGCCTCTACCTGGCTCCCACCACGCCCATTTATTATACAACCCACTCAACAGGCCCACAGAGGTTTTTATTATTGGCGTCAGAGACACCTGGACAAATCTGGAAACTAATTCTGGTGGAGAGTGAACTGGAGAGAAGACTTCCTGCACTCCATGCAGAGCTGTGTTAGGTACTTTACAAAGCAATTTAGGAACATTTGGTCCATTTCTATCTTCTTAACCAAAAAAAGGAAACACTTTCCTTTGCGTTTTAGTTACTTACTTTTCCTTAATACCTGCATTAGACTTGGCTCTGCTCTTTCCTACTGGCCAATCTGGTGGTGCAGTGGTTGAGAGCTTGGCTGCTAACCAAAAGGTCGGCGGTTGGAATCCACCAGCTGCTCCCTTGGAAACCCTATGGGGCAGTTCTCCTCTGTCCTGTAGGGTCACTATGAGTAGGAATTGACTTGATGGCAACGGGTTTGGCTTTAATTCGCGATCTGGCTTCTAGAATGTTCTTCTGGAGGAGACTGGGTGTGACTGGAGGACTTCCCTTCCTGTTACTATCTGATTTTCCAGATCCTTCTATACGTTGTTCAATTTCTTGGTCTCCAACTTCAATGATTTTTCTGTGCCAGCTCGTATATCTTTTCTCTTTTCCCCTTCCCTTACACTGCTGCCCTGCTTCATTAGTGATCTCTTGTTAAAAAAAAAAAAAAGAGCCATAACCCCACCTCTTGTCAGGAAAAGTGTGTGTTAGGGTTGCATTCTTTCACCATACCTATTCAATCTGTATGCTGAGCAAATAATCCGATAAGCTGGACTATATGAAGATTGGGGGAAGACTCATTAACAACCTGCATTATGCAGATGATACAACCTTGCTTGCTGAAAAGAAAGAGGACTTGAAGCACCTACTGATGAAGATCAAAGACCACAGCCTTCAGTATGGATTACACCTCAACATAAAGAAAATAAAAATCCTCACGACTGGACCAATAAGCAACATCATGATAAATGGGGAAAAGATTGAAGTTATCAAGGATTTCATTTTACTTGGATCCACAATCAACACCCATGGAAGCAGCAGTCAAGAAATCAAAAGACACATTGGATTGGTCAAATCAGCTGTAAAAGACCTCTTTAAAGTGTTGAAAGGCAAAGATGTCACCTTGAAGACTAAGGTGCACCTGACCAAAGCCATGGAGTTTTCAGTCACCTCCTATGCATGTGAAAGCTGGACGATGAATAAGGAAAACCGAAGAAGAATTGATGCCTTTGAATTGTGGCGCTGGCAAAGAATAATGAATATAGCATGGACTGCCAGAAGAACGAACAGATCTGTCTTGGAAGAAGTACAACCAGAATGCTCCTTAGAAGCAAGGATGACGAGACAATGTTTCACATACTTTGGACATGTTATCAGGAGGGATCAGCCCCTGGAGAAGGACATCATGCTTGGTAAAGCAGAGGGTCAGTGAAAAAGAGGAAGACTGTCAACAAGATGGATTGACACAGTGGCTGCAACAATGGGCTCAAGCATAACAACAATTGTGAGGATGGTGCAGGACCAGGCAGTGTTTCGTTCTGTTGTACATAGGGTTGCTGTGAGTCAGAACCGACTAGACAGCACCTACAACAACAACAGCCTCACCTCTTATCGAGATGCCTACTCCTCGGGACCCTAAGTAAGTTTTCCTCGGAATTGGTTGCTTCTGAATTTTTAACTCAGACACAACCTATTTATTGTAAACTTAGGTTATGTTCAACGCGTGTCTTCCAGTGGACTTTGAGGCAAAAGAAAAGATGTACATACATTTAAAAGTAAAGATAATGATTCTCGGAGCTGGCTTTAGAATAGGCTATAGGAAGAAAGACATGATCAAAGAGAACATGAGGATTTCTGTGGGAGAGTTGGAGAACATTTTCCAATTCCCTGACACACACAAATATCACGGGTTTCTAGGACAAAAGTTAGCATAAAGAAAGCGATGTTTATTAAATTTCTGTTATTAACAGGCATGCGCATACATGTTAATCTGCAAAAATAAGAGTTTATGTGCTTGCTCATAACATTTTGGTTTCATGGATAGTATTTGTAGGGTGGAATAAAGGAGCATTTCAATAAAAATACTTTTTAAAATCAAAGGAAATAGCTGTAATTATTTAGCAGTGGTTTGGGAGCAGGCGGATACCATTTTAGAAGTCCCAGGTCAGTGAAGAAGAAAAGTTGTGTAGACTTACTCTAAAGGAGGTGCTAGACAGTTCTTTGCCTATGCCAGCCACACCCGTCAGGCTGTGTATCTGAGCGAATCATCCAGACTTCTGCACTGCTTGGGGGGTGGGGGTGTGCGTTTTGCTTTTAGCTCATATTTTGCTTTTTGAAAACCATTTAAAATTCTACATTTAACTGTAATGGTTTGGCTGAAGTCAGTTCAGGGGGAGCTTTAATTACAGACTGGGTAGGCAGCTTCTGAAATGGCTCCCAGTGATCCCAGCCCCTTGGCATTCATGCCCTCGAGCGTGGGCTAGATCTAGTAACTTGCTTCTAGTGAACAGACAATGGCAAAAGGGATGGGTTGTCACTTCTATAATTAGGTCACAAAAGACTGTGACTTCTGTCGTATTAGCACGCTCTCTCTAGCTAGTACCCTCTCTTGCTCCCTCGCTTGCTTACTCTAATGAAGCAAGCTTCCATGTTGTGTGATGCTCTGTGGAGAGACCTACGTGGCAAAGGATTGGAGGAAGAAGAGCTCATGAGGAGCCGAGGCAGGAGGTGCCAGCAACCAACTCCAGTGTGCTAGGAAGCAGATCCTTCCCAGTTGACCTTGAAATGACTGCAGCTTTGCGAGAGCCAAAGTCAGAGGACCCAGCTAAGTTATACCCAGATTCAGTTCCCGACTCACAGGAACTGCGAGATAATGTGTTTTTGTTTTAAGCCAGTAAGTTTTGGGCTCACTTGTTATGCAGAGACAATAAGTAGTACATGGCCTTCCTTATGGTTTCTCTGTGATGAATAATAATGCGTAAGCTCAGACAAGACCCATTGCTTTTGGTTGTAAACCTGGTTTGGGTCTAAGGCTGAAAAAAAATCCAGTAATGAGAAATGAACAAACCCGTCGACTTTAAGTGATTTATTCTTTGCCGAAAGGTACTGATATTCTCAATGGAGGCAGAACATCTTAATTCAAAACAAAGAAAATAATACAGGGCCTGCTATATTTAGTGATGGCACCTTTGCATTTTAAGGGAGTCTGTAGTACTCATGCAAAAATATATTTACTGTGCACAAAAATAAAAAGTACTCCTTTTGGAGCTAGGATTGAAATGGAGTCCTGGGATGTGGCATAAACCACCGTAAGTACCCCCGTCAGTGCCTGGGGAAAAGACTGAACAATCTACTTTTAAAGCTTGAGTGATTTGGTCCAGACTTCCAGCAAACAACCAGTAGTAGGTGTGAACTATTTTGTCAATAAAACCCCCAGTCATTAGAGCTGTCTGGCTTTTTGTTTCTGAGTCATTAATGCTATTAAGACCACAGAATGCACCTGGATTCTTCCCAGGGCAGATTTTAACTTGCTTTGGTATGTTTTCCTGATAAAAATGCCATCCCGAAGTCAAAGAGGAACTCCTATCAGTAAAACAGTTTAGGTGCCTGGCATGTATCCATCAGCAGCTATATAGTTACCATACCTCCAAGGCTTGTCACCTAGGCAGAGTGCTCTCTTTCCTTCTCTCTCTTTCTTTTTAAATTATTTCGAATAAGAGGTGGAAGGAACTACTGTTCATTTTAACAGCTGAGAACACTGAAGCTCAGAGAGATGAACTGACTTAATAATGTTAGAGTCACTTAGGGGAGGACCCAGATGGGAACCTATGCCTCTTGCTGAGTCTGGTGGGGTTTCCACTGCTCTTGGCTGCCAAAGACTACTTCGCGGAATCCTCCTAAGCATTCAAACATACACACATTCTACTAAAGACAAAAGTATTCTCAATTAGTAAGCAAGGGAAATGTCTGTGTACCATAACCGTAGCTGTTACAATGTAATTTATATTGCAGAAACTGAGTATCTAATCAAAGGAAGAAGAAAATACCATTTTGAAAAATCACATTACATAAATTTGATTCTATCCAAATTATACCACATTTTACTACTGCAGAAAATTGAGAATGAAGAATCGTTAGACATACCAGCTTCTCAGTGGGAAGCACAAATCGTCAGCTACTGGAAACCAGGCTCTTTATACATGTACTTTAAACCTTGCTACTTGAAGTGTGGACCATGGACCAGAAGCATCAACAAAATCTGCAAGCTTGTTAGAAATGTGTTTATCGGGCGTTAATCTCAGACCTACTGAAATAGAATCTTCATTTTAATAAGATACCCAGGTAATTCATATGTTCATTAAAATTTGAGAAGCACTGGTCTATAGCACATAGCGTATAGGAAGTTCTCAAAAACATTTTAAACAATTGAATTCCAACTTTAAAGACTTCCTTAGCCAATTTTATAAAAACAGCAAAACTGATCTATTTAGATTTCATCTTTCCTTTGTCAGTCTTTTGAGGAAAATATGCATTTGTATATACTCGGGTGTGTGTTGTTGTCGTTGGTTGCCATCCAGTTGATTCCCACATGTGAAGAGTAGAACTGCTCCATAGGGTTTTCAAGGCTGTGACTTTTCAGAAGCAGATCACCAGGCCTTACTTCCGAGGCACCTCTGGGTGGATTTGAACTGCTAACATTTTGGTTAGTAGTCCAGCGCTTACTTTGCGCCACCCAAGGTCTCTCTCTTTCTCTCTCCATGTATGTACTTAATATACTACTATTGAGGGGTCTTGGTGGCACAGTGGTTAAGAGCACGGCTGCTAACCAAAAGGTCAGCAGTTCGAATCCACCAGCTGCTCCTGGGAAACCCTATGGAGCAGTTCTATTCTGTCCTGTAGGATCACTATGAGTCAGACGGAATCGACTCAACAGCAGCGGGTTACACTATTACGTGGGATACTTCAGTAGCACCTGTTTTCCATCAATAAAGGGCTGTGGTTTCTCATTGTCCTCTACTGTCTATCTTGCTCCTTTTATTTCCCTTCTAGTTCTATTCCACGGCTCTCCTCTCTCCTCTCGTCCCCTCATTCAGTTACTGCTGTCTCTCAGGGCAAAAGGCTCCTGGCAGAGACAGTATGGCTCAGCTGTCTGCTCTCTTTTGCTTTCTCTCCACAAACGTATGAATACAGGACTTCTCTGACCCCAGAATGTGTTCCCTGTAAATTTGCTTTTTCCACAGATGACTGATCCTCATACCTGAGGGTACGTGATGGTGGGAGGGTGTGTTGGGGGTGGAAGGGCATGTCAGGGGTAGAAGGGCGTGGAATGGCGTGGAAGGGTGTGGAAGGGCGTGTCGGGGGTAGAAGGGCGTGGAAGGGTATGGAAGGGGGTGGAAGGGCGTGTCCGGGTGGAAGGGCGTGGAAGGGCGTGTCAGAGTGGAAGGGCATGTCGGGTGTGGAGGGGCGTGTCTGAGCGGAAGGGCGTGTTGGGGGTGGAAGGGCATGTCGGTGGAAGGGCGTGTCAGGGTGGAAGGGTGTGGAAGGGCGTGTTGGAGTGGAAGGGTGTGTCAGGTGTGGAGGGGCGTCAGGTGTGGAGGGGCGTGTCTGAGTGGTAGGGCGTGTTGGGGGTGGAAGGGCGTGTCAGGCATGGAAGGGCATGGAAGGGCGTGTCAGGGTGGAATGGCGTGTCAGGGTGGAAGGGCGTGTTGGGGTGGAAGGGGGTGTCAGGCGTGGAAGGGCATGGAAGGGCGTGTCAGGGTGGAATGGCGTGTCAGGGTGGAAGGGCCTGTCGGGGTGGAAGGGCGTGTCGGGGGTGGGAGGGTTAGCGTTGTTGCTACTTGAGTCACTCAGCAGAGAAGCCAGAAAGTCCCATGACAGGCGTCCCCACTGCAGCCTCATAATACGGGGGGTGTATTTTTAAATGGATGGATGGCCAAGCAGCACTCCAGTCTTTCATTTTCAGTGATTGCGGTTACCCTCTGTGTCCTAACTGTGACAGAGAATAAAAGAAATTATTTCTCGCTTCTAAGGGACAGTGGTGTGTTCTTTCTGCTGAGTGATAGCTTTGACATAACAGCCATGTGGCATCTATAGAATAATTTAAGTTTAGGCTCTCCAAATCAACTGCAAACATTTGGTTGGAATTTGAATCAGCATGGACTCTTCTTTTCTTATTTGAGATTTGTACTGAGGAATAGGCAAGCCCACGTCCTGCAGTTAGTTTAACCCACTTATCAGGATCTTTACTGGATTTTTTAAGTCCTTGAAACAATTCAAAATGCTATTCATATTTAATCAAACAACTCATGCAATGTTCCTTACTGAGATATTATTTTCTTGTCATTATAAACTGTTCCCTTAATTGAGACCAGAAACTATGTATTTTTTTAAATACACAGTTAAAACCATTTTGTAATACTCATAATATGGTAATGTGTAATTCTGCCTATTCTTGACTTTGATATTATGACCATATTTCCCAATAATTCTTTAAAACTCTTTATTATAAAGAACCAGATGATGCCTTGCTACCATTACTGACTGTTTTAATCAAAGATTCTATAGAAGAATCCTGATCAAAAGGGAGAAAATGCAGAACAGAATTTAAAATTCCCATGGAAATCAGACTTTCTGGAACCATGGGGGCTGGATGAACCCCTGAAATTATTGCCCTGAGATAATCTTTAAACCTTAAACCAAATAATAGGTTAGCTTAATTAAACCAAAAAATATGTTAGCTTAATTAGTAGAGAGTGTCTTCTTCAGCATTGTACTCTCTAAAGAACTATCTATACGGATCAAAACCAAAAAAAAAAACCCAAACCCATTGCTATCGAGTAGATTCTGACTCATAGTGACCCTATAGGACAGAGTAGAACTGCCCCACAGAGTTTCCAGGGAGTGCCTGGTGGATTTGAACTGCCGACTTTGGGTTAGCAGCCGTAGCTCTTAACCACTACACCACCAGGGTTTCTATATAGGATCAAGTTGACAACAACTCAAAAGGTTAGACAGGAAGCAAAGAAGGCAGTGATGTTAATGGTGGAGGAACAATTCAGAAAACTCAGCTAACCTGTTGCCATCGAGTTAATTCAAGCTCATAGCGACCCTATAGGACAGAGTAGAACTCCCCCCGATAGGGCTTCCAAAGCAGTCAATCTTTACGGAATTAGATGGCCATATCAGGTTGAGAAGGTTTGCACAACTCGAATATAATCAACGTCACTGAATTGTACATGTAGAAACTGTTGAACTGGTGTATGTTTAGCTGTGTGTATTTTCAACAACAACAAAATAAAATAAAAAATAAACCGACTCCTTATTAGAACCCTAATACTGTTTGTGGCCAGGTTCTTAGAATTGGCAACTAAATAGCCTGAGCTCTTTTTTGAATAGAATGATATTCTGAGAGTCTATTTGGGGTACTAACCATCCGTGATAGCTTGGTTTATAGGAAAGTGTTGCCTTGGCATGCTTCCACAGTCCACTTTTCTGCTCAAATTGAAAAATCAATGAGAAGAGTTTTCAGTTTACTTAGAAGTGAACTCTAATTTACAATGGCTTTGCTATTTTTTTTTTTCCTTTACATCAGCTATTCACCAAAGAATCTTTCCTGGTCTTTCAGAGCTATCATTAGGTGCTTAAACTGCACCACAATTAAATTTCCTTCTCTCATGTAGCGTTCTGTTATCATTAGCCTTTTTCAGTCACTGAAGAATGGAGGTCTTACTAGTGAAGTGCAGAAAAAGCCCTGCATCTTTCCTGGGGTTCTGAAATGCCTTCCACCAGCTTGTATGGGGGGACTGTTTTTCCTCTGGCTACCTGCCTGGATTAGGATTCTTCTGCTATGACAGATCATGAACTGTTTCTACAGAAAGGGCCCCCAGCTTTTACCGGAAAGCTGAATTCATCGTGAATGACTGGAATTTTCTGCCTTGCTTGTTGAGTGGAGTTTTGTTCCAGGCTGCCTCCTGATTATATAACTTACCAAAGGCTGAAGAATGAAAGAGCTTGGGGATTCAATGTCAGTCCCACATAAGTTAATATTTTCTAACCCGCTCTATGAAGTTTATCAAAAAAACGTATTTTGCTGAAAATTCAGTTGCTTAGTATAGAATACGTTGGTGGGCCAGGATAGAATCCAGACACATCCCTAAGAAAAATTAGTAAAGACATGGCCATGGAGCTGCAGAACTGTAAGATAATGAAGTCTCGGTGGTTACATCTTAATGGTCTTGCTTCTATTTTGTTGATCCTTTCTGTACTCAGTCTAACAAAATTCTTTGCTGAGCCAATAGTGCAGTAGCTGTCCAAGGTGCCCTGTTCTCTTTTGTTAGGTAAACACATGAATTTAGAAGGCAGTTTACAATGTGTATTACAGGGAATAATGGGATGGACTATGCTCTGAGTCTTTGTAGAAGTGCCATCAGCTTTGATCAGTTTAATTTGGTATGTTACTTTCTCACCTAAAATAATGGTGTGAGTACATGTGTGTGCGTGTGTGTGTGTGTGTGCGTGCACATGTGTGAGTGCAAATAGCTGGAATAAACTAAATCTAGACAAGAAAGTGGGCATTTAGCTAGCACAGGGGGGTTTCTAAGGTATCTTTCAACCTCTCCTGAGACGTTCTTTTATTTTTTGGATGAGGGGTCTTTTGTTGTCACAAACTGCTTAGAAAAAGATACGGCTAAGGAGGGAAAACCATCTTACACAATAGTATCTATTTAGGTCTTAAATTATAAAAACCAGTGATTAGAGGAAAGTTCATTGGTGGACTTTGCAAAGCTGAATGGTGCCAGATTCCTAAATAGCTCAGATTTTTAGGAGAATAATTAAAGGGAGCGAATTCTCTAACAAGCCTTGTCAAATTAAAAAAAAAAAATTCTAAGGATTCAAGAGCAGACTAACAGAATTTATACTGCTGTATGCAATTTTGATGTATTAGAAAACACTGGAATATTAAGTTTTTAGCTGCTAGGAGCAGCGTTAATGGCATACGCATTTTGTGAGTGTAGGTATTTGCTACAAAATATTTCCCCAGTGAAATCTAATTGCCACTGAATAAAAATGATTTCCTAATCCAGGTTGTGAGAAACCCGGTCTTCAGGGTGAACGCTGACTAGGAACCCCTTGATTTGTTTCTCACTTTGAATGACGTTCCGTGGCTTCACTCAAGGAGGTGGGATTAGATTCCTTCTAGCCTCACGTGCAGCCACCACCCATCGGTCAGCAGAGGCTTGCATGGTACTGTGACGCTGAACAGGTTTCAGTGGAGCTTCCAGACTAAGACAGCCTAGGAAGAGAGGTCTGGCAATGTACTTCCAAAAATCAGCCAGTGAATACCCTATGGATCACAATGGTCCAGTCTGCAGCCAATCATGGGGATGGTGCAGGATGGGGCAGCATTTCATTCCATTGCGCATGGGGTCACTATGAGTTGGGGGGCCAATGCCATGTCAGCTAACGACAATGAGCAGACACAGCTGTTTGTATACAAAACTCATTTCACCCAGTCCCTGGAGCTTTTTGATGTTTAACTATATGCAAAAGGCAGTGAAGACTCTTGTCTTGATTCTCACTTCAGCAGGGCGCACATACACCTAGAGCTACGGCTGCAAACCAGCAAAGGTCAGCAGTTCAAATCCACCAGCTGCTCCTCGGAAACCCTATGGAGCAGTTCTACTCTGTCCTATAGGGTTGCTATGAGTCGGAATCGACTTGACGGCAACAAGTTTTGGGGTTTTTTTTTTGGTCCTAGTTCTATTCCATACTTTACCCTGGTATCACCTGCAGGTCAAGTACAAGCTAGTCACTTTGCTCTTCAGCCCCCCTCCCCACCCCCTGCCCAGTTAGATTCTTTCTTCCTGGGCCCCCTGGATCCTCACTTCTCTAGCAGCTCACCTCTTCTTTCCTTGGGACCAGATCAGAACTGCTCTTCTTTAAGTCACCCAAATCTAAGTAACCTTCCTGGATTCTGCCCTTTAGCATTTGAACAAAATAGTTTTTAAAAGCATAATTTCTGGCCAGAAATCCAGGGAAATGTCCAAGGAGGATCACTTTGATCCCTTTGTCCTTTCTTACTCTCATTTCACAGAGCTTCATCACAAGCCTTGGGTTTCTTCACAGAATCAAAGAGTTCTCATCAGTCTTTGCCAGTCTGATGATATTCTCACTTCAACTCTCATTAATATCTCCCCAGCCCAACTGTATTTTCACTATTCATCACTGGATTTCTGAGGAAGGATATGTTTGACACAGAGATGCGTTCGTTGGTTACACGATGCTTCAGAAAATAAAAAGAATTCTAATGTTTCCAGTTACTAGTCTTGCTCTGGGAATAATGGCAACTTGTTTATTCACTAAGGTTTATTAAAAACAGTGATCTAGGATATAAAGAATATCCTGCTATTTATGGATGCTTTTTTCAAGTAGCTTAAGCTTAAAATGGAGCCCTGGTGGCAGAGTGGTTAAGGATCGGCTGCTAACCAAAAGGTTGACAGTTCAAATCCACCAACCACTCCTTGGAAACCCTATGGGGCAGTTCTTCTCTGTCCTATAGGGTCGCTATGAGTTGGAATTGACTCGAAGGCAGCAGGTTATGCTTAAGCTGGGAGCAAGGCATCTAAGATATCCACGATATTCCAATGAGATGGAATAGTCTCTTTCAGTAACTACTCATGGACCACACTGAAATTTGGTAACATTTATAGTTGGAAAAGGTACCTTATACACACAAATATCCCTGTGGTGCCCCATAGGTCATTTTAAAGGATAGCTTTGGAACTCAGAGGAAACTTTCAGTGTGAGTTCTTTGATGATTAAAAACAAACAAACAAAAACCCATTTACCGAGTGCCTACTCAAAAAATAAGTGCGACTGAACACGGTTCAGGTGGACATTTAGACAGAACTGGATGAGCACATCTGTATTCTGTTGGGGAGGTTACTGAGGATGCAGCCAGTGATAGCTGTCATGCAAGGTGTCAGCATCACTGTACTTACTGTTTTTTTTCCCCATCCTAACCTCATTAGCGTTCCTGTAAGCAGGACACTGCTTCCGGGGGACTGTCATGGGAAACCACTCTTGGATGGAAGCAACGTGGATGTAATTTTGCTTCTCACTTGTCCTGCTTGGCTCCAGGATGGCTACCTCTTCTGATGTTTGGCTCTTAATCTGCTTCATCAGACCTCCGACCTCTCCTCATCAGTCCCTTCCTAAATACCGCATTTTGTCCAAGGAGGAAACAGACTTTTGTCCTGGACCACATTTCTGGGGACATGTTTTCCTTTTCGCCCAGTTATGTGTCACCCATTCGTTTGCTTCTACTTTTGGCAGTTCGTCACGCACTTCTCGTGATGCGCTTGGTGTTACTTTATTGAACTGCTATTTGTTTCTTTTATTGTTAACTCATGGGTCAATGATGCCAATTTCCCTAAGGACTGTGATCACACCTTCCTTATCCTTTGATTCTGTCAAAATGCCTTACAACAGAAAGTCTTTGGGAACTAAAAAAAAAAAAAAGCCAAACCCGTTGCTGTCGAGTCGACTCTGACTCATAGCAACCCTATAGGACAAAGTAGAACTGCCCCCATAGGGTTTCCAAGGAGCGCCTGGTGGATTCAAACTGCTGACCTTTTGGTTAGCAGCCGAGCTCTTAACCACTGCACCCCCAGGATTTCCATCGTAGATGTATATTTATTTGAAAGGTAGCTCAAGTTTTAGAATTTGATTTTGCCCAAACATCAAGGCTTTTAGTCCATTTAGTACCCATTTAGATGGCATTGAGTCTCTGTCTCTCTGTCCTTTTAATCTGTGGTCGTATGAAATTGACAGCAATAAGCTATCTATTCTGCTGCCAATAACTTGGCACATAGCTTCCCTTTCATTTCTTCACTTCATCTTTATTAAATGTTTACAGATCATTTAGGTGTAAGCTACAAGCCCTGCAATTGCGGCTAAATGCTTACAATGACAGCTGTTTTCTCCTGCCAATGTCTGAATGCAGTTTTCTTGATCAGCTTTATTTTTGAGTGTGCAATTTGCAGCTACCTCCTGGAAAAAGCAGCATGCTAATAAATTTCAGATGTGGCATGAATTACTTATTTGTACATTTGTGCAAAATAAAACACATTTGGGACAAATTTTGTTTACTCCTTGGGTTCAAAGAATGAAACTGTGCCAGTAATTCAACAAGTGCAAAGGCAAGCCTTAGAAATAGGGGCCACTTGTTGATTTCATAAAATATAGCTCAAGACTTGCCGCTGGAGAAAGAAATAATGAGCCAGTGCTAGTTCACATTCCTGAAGTCACCCAGGCCTGCAACTCTGTGCTAATCTGCTTCTTTTTGCTTCTTTGGGGAGAGGGAAATTCATTCCACAGATTAAGCGTTAACTAGTTTTAACAAGAATTTCCTAGCCTTTGATCGGAGGCAAATCTTTGATCAACTTTAAACTGAACAGAAGACACTGATGTGAATACTCTTCAAATATCTGATGACTCAGAGTCTAAATGGAATGAGATGGTCAGCTGTGCATCTGATATTGGAAGGGTCCCCTATCTCTCTGATAACTGAAAGGTGCTTTTGGGCCAACGTCAGAGTCAACACCCTCCCTTTCCTGGCCCTACATGAACCTCCAAAGAGCATCTCTTCATCACACAAGTTTGTGCCATGGAGTTTAAATGGGATGTCTCTGTAAGGCACGGGTATCACTTAGCACATCGCCTACTGACAGCGTGTGTACGGTTATGTCGTTTCACATATGCAGGGCTCAGAGAGAGATACAGGGCTCCTTCTCGTGAAGTGCTCTGTCTCCTCGGGTCACCTGGGTCACGTGCTTGGTTCAGGGATACGGTTCTAACAGGGCCCATGATCAGCCATACTTGGGGATCAGAGTACTGGTGATAATTGTAAGAAAGGCGAGAGAAGTTAAATAGAAATATGATTCCACTCTAGAAGCAGGATGCACAGGGACATGTGAAGATTTCTGACCTTGCCCACAGACATTGCTAGCTGGATGCAGCTTCCTAAAGCTGAGTTAGGACATTTTTCTCAAACTTGAGCAGGCATGAAAATCACCTGATGGGACTGTGAAAACACAGATTGCTGGGCCCGGTCTCCAAAAACCAAACCTGTTTCTGACTCATACTGACTCTGTAGGACAGAGTACAACTGCCCCATAGGGTTTTCAAGGAGCAGCTGGTGGATTCAAACACCAACCTTTTGGTTAGCAGCCAAGTTCTTAACTACTGTACCACCAGGGCTCCGGGCCCCACCTCCAGAGTTGCTGACTTAGTAGGTCTGGGATGGAGCCCAGGAATTTGCATTTCAAACATGTTCCCAGGTGATGCTGCTGCTGCTGGTCCAGGAATGCACCTTGAAAACCATTGATTATACAGCATATTATGGAGCCCTGGCGGCGCAGTGGTCAAGAGCTTGGCTGCTAACCAAAGGGCTGGCAGTTCGAATCCACCAGCCGTTCCTTGGAAACCCTATAGGGCGGTTCTGTTCTGTACTGTGGGGTCGCAATGAGTTGGAATTGACTCGATGGCAACGGGTATAGCATATTTTGCTATGGAAGTAAGAGTTTTCATACTGACCTCTTTCATTCGTCCCACCTTCAACAGCTGTAATTCAATTTTTATGAGGAATTTTAAGGATCCTTTTTGACTGTTCATGACTCAGATACATACTGTCCACCACTGTATATTAAAAATGAGTATTTTGAAAAGCAAACTAGGAAATAATACTAAATTCTTTTCAGGAGGGAATCAGTCACCTCTATTACATTCCATCAGCTTACTTAAAACGTAATTATGCTTTCCCTACAAACTCAACGCCTATCCATTTATATAGCGTTACAGAATTTTTACTCAAAGGCCATTAACTAAAAACAAACAACAGCTGTAAGCACGGTAAATGCCCGTTTTGCTTCCTGCTTGAAGTATTTTTTTTTTTCTGTTCATATCATAAGTTACTCAGTGATAGTCTTCCTTTTACAAAATATCTATTTTCTGAGATCAAAGCTCTCTGCTGGGCTGTATAATCATATGTAAAAAAATTCAGCATTTCCTCACAAAACTAACTGTAGCAGCCAGAGACCCTGATGACATTAGTGGGATCGACAAAGGGACAGTGTCTGAGCTGTTGGTGATGACAAGGCCAAGTCTGCTGAGCCACTTGCTTACACTGTAATTTATAAATCCTCTTTTGGCTATGAGATCATCTACATTTCAAATGAGAGAGGTCAAAGAAAGACGTCCCTAGCATCTAAGAAGCTGTACATGTTAGTTCAAGTCTCCCCTTTTTCAGGTAGATGTATGGATAACTTCTTTACTTTTCAAAACAGTATTTTAGTTTTCTTATGTAAATAAGCAATGTATAAAGACACGTGCAGAAGCTGATAGACAGTCCCAGGAGCATAGAGCTTTTTTACCCTGGGTATAATTCGCTTGTTCCTTTAGGTTGTGTAAGAAGCTTTTCCCCAGCTTTTTAATTACTCCTGTGTCACAGGTAATAATGATAAAAAAAGAATCATTGAAAAACAGTCAACGATTGAAAACAAATACAAATTTTTAGCAGGCTGGAATGTTAATTTGGCCGTGTGGTGAAACTCTTCTGCGCAGAAATGTGAAAAGATGAGCTGACTATGGTATGGCGTGTGTTTGAGTATGCAGATGCTAATGTCCATGTGTCCTACATATGCAAAGATTAGAACAGCAGGGAAAGGGACCACCCTGTTGACAAACTAGCAAAGGGCGTCCTGACAACTGCAAAGAAAGGCCCCGTCCAGCCACTTAAAAATCAAGGAAGTTTGGTTTTTACAAGTTCAAAACAAATTTTAAGAAGTCTCACTGGACACACAGTGCTTTCACCTGAAGCACCGAATGGCTGACGCGTTGGGACTTTCTTGTTCTTGGCTGCCAGGTGTGGGGATTTGGGCACGGGGGTATGCTGGGGTGACCGGCCCTCACCTTTGCCTAAGACTGAGGCGTCTCCCGTGATGCGGGAGGGATTTTCAGTTTTAAAACCAGGACAGTGCTGGGTAGCGGGTCGGATCAAACCCTGGGGCGTTTTCAGTTACACCTTGTATAATGCAAAGCAGGTACCACACTCCTGACGGACTCCATAATTGGCTTCATTAGGCACTTGTATCGAGTTAATTTCTTGATGATGCAGTTTCTTTGGCAAGTAAGTAATGATGCCTACAAATCCTAACCAAGTTTTGTAATGGTTTAACTACCAGCTATACAAAATATCCTATGGTTAATTTTTTTAAAGTTCAGTTAAGTGAACAAATTCCTTCAAATTAGGCAATCGATGCTCTGTTACTTAAACCCCAGAAACCAAACCCGTTGCCATCGAGTTGATGCCGACTCATAGTGACCCTACAGGACAGAGTAGAACTGTCCCATAGACTTTCCAAGGACCAGCTGGTGGATTCAAACTGCTGACCTTTTGGTTGGCAGCCGAGCCCTTAACCACTGCACCACTTGCCAGCTCCCAAATGATTTTTTTTCCCTACAAGAATGGGACTCTCAGAAAGTTACAGATCATTAAAGATAATAATAATAAACCTTTCTCAGCTTGAACTAACAATTTCTAACTCCATCTCCTTGAAAGAGGATTACACAGAGAATATGCAATAAAGATGTAGAAAACAATGGTGAATTATCAGTGAGTTATAATATATTCCCCATTCATCCAACTTCCTCTTGGTAACAAAACGTATCAACAGAGGTAGATGATATCTTACGGAGAAACAATTAATTTCTAAGGAACAACTGATTTCTAAAACTTTATACATGACTCTGGGTTTGTAATATTGAAATGATCTTCTGGTACTTTCTACCTGTCATTTGCAACTCTCAATGTGGCTGGCTTCTACAGCACCACCCTCAGTTGGCAAACGTTACCTGAAAAAAATCTCTTCATTGCTCCTTGATCTTTGGATGTTATGTTGCATTTTAAAACCCCTTGTTTTTGCACAAAACTAAAAAACTCTGGAAAAAATACCCAGAAAGGAGTAAACGTATCTTGTTTCATTAAACACGGACAGCTGGTTAAAAGATATATTTATAAAAGAGCGTACACTTAAAAATATCTAATGGCATTATTTAAATTATTAGGCACCACCTATGACCTCTTACAGGGCACTCTAAGGCACCAGATATTTTAAGACTGAAATACAGTTCAGATTTCAGCAATTACATACACACACACAAATGTCCTTAGTTTTAGGTTATGTGATGATAAACTGTACCTGTTGAAAAATAAATGTGGAAAAAAGAAAGAATTTTTATACAAATATGACTCATCTGTAGGCATTCATTTATTCCAACCCAGCCAACCTGGTAAATGTGTTTGGATTACTGGGCATAAGCGTGCAGCATTTAAAAGGGAGTGGAGATCTTTATGAAAACAGAAGGCTCCTCAAACTCCACAATGATGTCAGTAATATAGGTCCTTGGAGCTCATTGTTGTTTTAAGTGGAGGTCGCCACACTTTCACGTTGGTTATAAAACCTTATTTTGTGCTGCTGGCCTGGAGTGAGAATGTCATACATCTGCAGGCAATTAGAAGAAGCTGGACCGCCTGTTTGATTAGCTGAATAATAAATGGGCACAAGTGTGACTCGATTTATGTTCGTCGGATTCCCTAGACAGATTATCCTGTTGTTATCACATGAAATAACCCCCTTTTATCAACAATTAAGTAAATCCACATTTATGGGCACTTTGCAAAATTGTGAGGTGGGAAGAAATCCAACTTAAGCCGAAGTCATCCAAAAAATTTTAACCCTACTTTCAGTAGCACAGGCCCCAATCCCAAATTTTAGAAATGGGATGGATTATAAAGAAGCATTTGGGTTGGAAATAACCTGTGTGCATGCATACAACAAGTACATATTTAGCATCTTCTGTAAGCAAGACATTTAATAGTCTTAGCTTATAAGTTACAAAAAAAAAATTCCAAAGAAGTAAGAATTGTAAATGTTTTAATATGTGGAAAATAACTTATTTGCAAGGTACTGGAAAGCCTTTCTAGAAAAATTTAATTAGGATTTGATTTTCACTATTCATAGTATAGTTTCTACTGTAATCAATGCATGTTAACCAAAAAAAAAAAAAAAAAACCACAAAACAAAACCCGTTGCTATCAAGTTGATTCCGACTCACACCCTATAGAGTTTCTAAAGAAGTGGCTGGTGGATTTGAACTGCCGACCTTTTGGTTAGCAGGCTTAGTTCGCCATGTCTCTTAACCACTGTGCCACCAGGACTCCCAGTGCATGTTAGAAGTCCTGAATTTGTTTTATTCTAGACCTTCGTTCAGTTCTAGGTATCGTTCTTGAGTTCAACCACAAGTATCAATGACGGTCTATAAACTACTTTGGAATGTGACCCATTCATTTATCTATTTTTTCCCCAACCACTATTAAAATATCCAACATTTAAAGTTCTAAAACTAATTCTGTATATAACAATACTTGAGAAACATTTCAGCAGAATTTTCAGTTTTAGGAAAAATATTACTAAACCTTTCAATTAGTTACATATTATATATTTAAATAGCAGAATTATAAGTTGTTATATCTTAAATAAATGCAGGGTATTTTTTTATCAATATTTATCTCTTTGTATTTATAACCTTATCAGTTTATCTCCTCGACATAATCCTTAAATGAAGTATCAGAATATCAAGCAGATGCTGAACTATTCATCATCAATATTGGAATTCTGACTCATGACAGTTAATACAGAACAGATGCTAATATGATGCGCCTTCTGAAAAGGGACACCGTCACAGCACGGCTTGGCTCCTCATGTGGGGGTACTTAACATTCGAACACAAAACATAAAATAATAAAAATCAGAGCACGGTAGATTTCCTGACTTCATTTTATAAGCCATCCAGAATCCAGGATCTCTTACACAAAAGGTGAAATGAAACGCTGGTGAATGAGGGGCAACGTCCCGGGGACAAGGAGATGCAGCTTTTGTTAACGCAGTCGCTAGGTAATCCCAGCTGAACCCTCAGTGTGGAGGGAGGAAGATAACCTTCTTCCTCACGAATGGTTGTTTCAGATGCTGTCGAGTCAATTTCTACTTACAGCGACCCCATGTGACAGAGTAGAACTGCCCCATGGGGTTTTCTTGGCTGTAATCTTTATGGAAGCAGACTGCACATCTTTCTTCTGCAGAGCGGCTGGTGGATTTAAACAGCCAAACTTTTGGTTGGCAGTTGAGCTCTTTAAACGCTGCACCACTAGGACTCCCAGGCCCTTTCCATCAGCCATTGTGTGCCATCGAGTCGATTCTGACTCATAGTGACCCTATAGAGCAGAGTAGAGCTGACCCATAGGGTTTCCAAGGAGCGGCTGGTGGATTTGAACTGCTGACCTTTTGGTTAGCAGCTGTAACTCCTAACCACTGCACCACCAGGGTAGTGAGATGGAGCCCTTAATATGGGGTCTACCCAATGAGTCCCTGGAAGTTAACAGAGGAGGCTGGGGCTCCTGGGGCCCCATCTGATAACACAATCTCTGCACCAGGCTGCTCTGCAAGGGTTTGCTAAGAAGAAAAATGAAAACCAAATCCTTTAACAGCCCAGTTAGCCAATATCCTACATGTCTTCAAAGCCCAAGATTCTTATCACTTTGCTAGCATGAGTTTACAGCTGTTGCTAGAATACACAGCGATGTGTACTCTCTGTGAAAATAAACAGAGAAGCCCAGGCCGACAGTGCCATGGGGCAGTGATACAGGGGGAATATGGCCAAGTGAGAGCTTTAAAAGAGAGAGCCGTGTGAGCAGGGGAGATCCCCTCAAAAGGTAGCCAGAGGCAGGGACCCCACATCTTTATTCCTGCATGAGGAAAATAAGTCAGTGGCCAGTTCAGTGAAAAGCAAGCTAGAGAGACCAAAGGGAGTAATTTACCAAGTAGCTTGACTGCAGGGTTTCTCACTCCGGATGGATAACCTGACAGCTGCTTCTGACAGCTGTCCCCTGGCGCCCCGCCTGCGCAGGTGTGCAAGCTGGTCCTGCACTTCCCACCTGTGTAACCCCTGCTTCCCCATTTGGCTGCACCCTGGAACCACGTGGGGAGATTTATAAAAAAAACACTGATGCCTGGAACCCATCCTCAGACATTGTTATTTAACTGCACTGGGGTGTGGCTTAGACATTCAGAAGTTTAAAGGTTCCCCCCAAAACCAAACCCGTTGCCATCGAGTTGATTCCGACCCATAGCGACCCTATAGGACAGAGTAGAACTGTCCCACAGGGTTTCCAAGGAGCGCCTGGTGGATTCGAACTGCCGACCTTTTGGTTAGCAGCCGAACTCTTAACCACCGCACCACCAGGGTTTCCCAGGTGCCTCTCAATATGTGCAGCCATGGGTGAGAACCCTGGACTAACTGTCCGAGCCAGGGTCCTCATTTGCCAAATGATGCCCATACCAACAGCAACTACCTTTTGGGTCGTTGGCAATGATTAAGGACGACAGTGCAGACAGAGCACTTAGCACAGTGCCGGGCACGTGGGAAGACCTTGGTAAACGTGAGCCCGAAGTGCGCGCGGACGCAAACGTTCCTGTTAGCGTAAGCCTGCTTACCTTGGCACACGTTGTGCTCGCTCTGCTCGTAGCCCGTTGCACACTGGATGCGGTGAGTGGGGTTGGAGGGAATGCGCTGAGGGTCAGCTGGGTTCCTCCGGATGACAAAGTTATTTCGGCCACTCTGCATTTCAGGGCCAGCAACGGCAGCAGCACTGGCAACAAAGCCACCCCTGGGCACCACTCCGCTGGCGGCCATGCCCGTGGCGGTGACCCCTCTGCCAGGGCCCCCAGCGGTGGCGGCTGCATTTGCAGCTGCGCCTACAGCTTCGGAGGTGGCTGGTGTTTCTTGCTGGGGCTGTTCATTATTGACAATAATCTGGGCTGTTTTAGGAAGACAGAGGTATCCTCCGTAGTGGTTGACACATTTCATTCCACCTTTGCAAGCGTCTGGCACGATGTCGCATTCATCAATATCTGGGGTCAGTGACAAGATAAGTCAGGCATCTTCTTAGAAGGAAAACTGAGCATGCAAATATACGCTCATGCCTTTTAGGTACAGTGCAAGCGGGACAGGAAAAGTGGCAGGTGAGATGGAGCCTGAAAGTGATGCTCAAAAGGAAGACCGAAGTGGCTCACCTTTGCACTGCTGTCTAACAGGGTCCCACTCGTACCCGTCGGTGCATTGCTGCGAAGAAAACAGCAAAGATGGGGCCAGCAGACAGTTAACTGGGGACTCCTTTATCTAACAAGTCAGTTTTAAAAGCTGCATTCTTAGGGCACCAGACCTTCAGCTTGAGCCCTAGATAGGTGATGAGGTTGGCGGTTTAACACTGTCTGGCTGTATCGAACGCCATGTCTGTGCCCTGGACAGTCTCAAGGGTCCCTTCTCAGTCAGAGCTGCCTCACCTCTCCTGATGGTTGTGTTTGGTGCGGTTGCCCATCACCACTTTCCTGGAATTCCTTTCTCTGTCTTGCTGCTAATCTTCTCTGACCTCTCACTGCTCTTTTTTGGTTTCATTTGCCCTTTCTTCCACACGGTAAATTTTACCCCCGCAAAACTACACTAAGTTCTTTTCTGCAGCCCTTGGCTCTTCCCGCTCTCTCTAAATCCTCTTTGGGCATTCAAGCACAGGGCCTTCCTTACTTTTCCGGGCCAGCCGAGTCCCACGCTTCTCTCTCACACCCTGGCCTGCCTCCTAGCTTGTTTTTACAGATCTCGTCTGGTTCGCCCACTGAATGAACCATCTATGGAGTATCTTCTCATGCCAGGCACCGCCCTAGCTCTGGGGATACCCAGATGATGAAGACCTTGTCCCTGTCCTCAGGCACGGACCAGGAGAGGAGACAGACAGGTAGACAAGTCGAAGCAAGAAGCCGCAGTGTCAGGACACAAGTGTGTGTATGGATGGAGTGGTGGACTCTGTCTAGGCCTGGGGTGGGCCCGTCATGGTGGAGGGGAAGGAGATGACAAGTGGATTGGGTCTACAGGATGAGTAGGGTTTTTCCAGGTAGATGTGGGAATGGTGGGAGGAGGGCCCACAGTGAGTGAAGGCATACGATTATTAAAGAGCGGAATC
This sequence comes from Trichechus manatus latirostris, assembly GCF_000243295.1. Classification (NCBI taxonomy): domain Eukaryota; kingdom Metazoa; phylum Chordata; class Mammalia; order Sirenia; family Trichechidae; genus Trichechus; species Trichechus manatus. The sequence continues at coordinate 6,198,368 of NW_004443941.1, read as the reverse complement.
TGCAGGTGGTTCTGTGGGGGGTGGCGGATGAGGTTAGAGAAGTGGGCAGGGCCAAGCCAGGAAGTCTTTCTTTGGAACAAGGAAGAACTGGATTCTACCCTGAAGAACAGTGCTTCCCAAGCTTTATTATGCCTAAGAATTAACCAGGGTGCTTGTTAAAATGTAGATTCCTGGGCCCACCCAAAGGATCCGATTCTGTAGGTGGGTAGGGGCCTGGTAATCTGAATTCCTAAAAAAAAATCGTCTGTGGGCCACCTTTTGAGCAACGTCACTGTAGTTGATAAGAGGCCACTGAAGAATTTTTAAGCTCAGGAAAAAAACTTGATCAGATGTGCATTTGAGAAAGTTACTGTAAAGAAGATGCTTTGGAAGGACTGGGCAAAAGTGGAGTAAACACGTAAACAAATAAACTTAAATTCTTTAGTAGAGACATGAGTAGCTTATGCACTCCACAGATGCTTGGCCTGTACAGAGCTAGCTAGGTGGAGGCAGTGAGATCAGTTTACATGTTTTACTTCACATGGTGAAAACTGAACTCACTTTGTCTCCCAAACTAGTTCTTTCTTGTTGCCCCAGCACTACCCTAGGCTAGACCATCTTTCTCGGGATTTAGGATTACAATTAGCACTGATTTGTCCAGTTATTTTCCTTCAAGTTCTGCTGACTTTGGGTTCACTCGCACATCTACCACATTGGTGTAGGAAAGACCTCTTTGCTGTCTCCACATCTCTGCATCCTGTACACAGTCCCTGTGACAATCTTTCTTCCTCTCGTTTGTGTCCCTTTTCCATCTAAGAACTCACAGTGGCCTGCAGACTTATCTCACACCATCACCAACTCTAGGTTCTCCCCAATACCTAGCTCAGTCACCCTGGCCTTACCACCTCCTGGACTATGTCTTGGTTGTTTCCACCTCCAGCCTTTGATGATGCTACTCCCTCTGACTCAAGTGCCTCCTAGGTCAATCCAAGGTCATAACTGCCTTTATGAAACCAGCACAGAGTTCCATCTCCTCCGGCATGCCAGCACTGACACTGATCACCTCCTTGCTTTTCTATTTCTTTAGCAACTTGTATAATCTGTAAAATAATATTATTTGTATTTGCTTGGGAACTCTGTAGTTTTCAACAGTGTCTTTCCAGGGTAAATTCCCTGAGGTCGAGAGCAGAATTTTCTCAGTAAACAAATAAGCGTGAATTCTTTTGATAGTGCTGAGAGTTGCTTATGCACACCACAGATACTTGGAGAGTAAATAGCTGGATGGACCCTGTCTTTAATGAGGATGGGGAATATGGGGCTTTCTTGTGGATATGAGCCATCCTTCTGAAAAGTAGCTTTCAAAACAGGAAAAATGGCAGCTCCCTTGAATAATTTGTATGGTAAATCGAGAAGACTTGCAGTTAGTTTTTGGTATTTAGTTCCAAGTACATTCAATGTGGATCGACTGTCAAACAAGCCTGGACTGAATTTAGTTGTTTAGTTAGGCTGCTTGTAAGCTGGGTAGCCTTAAGCAAGTTAGACAACCTCTCTGATCTTCAGTTCTACTAATAGCAGAAGGAAAATGATGCCACTTACCTCACACTGTGCTGTGGGGGTAAAAGGAGGTCATGTCTCCACAATGGGGTACTCAAAGACAGTTACCTCTTGTCGTTTGCCCATGAATTATTAGGCATACACAATTCAAAAAAGAATACATCTAATCTTAGCACAAAAAGGGTATCATGTCTGTGAAATCCATTACAGTAATAGTGAACCTGTTTATGGTCTTAAAATTATAGTGTTTAATCCCCAGGGAACTTTCTCTGCTAAAGAGGAATAAGATCTAGCTGATTAGTGAAGGGAAAGAGGAATGAGATAAGCATTGTAAAAGCAGTAAAACCTTAGAATACATGACTATAAAAGTGGTTAGCTCATTCAATTTTAGCTCCCTGAAGAAGGTAGTTCAGTTCAGCCTGAACAACAAAACATTTCCAGTTGAAGATAAACAACACATGCATTTATTTCTCTGCCTTTATTTGTCTTCAGCAGAGGAAGCAACCACGTTTAACATTAAGTGAACAAAAATATTTATATTAAACTCTGTTTAATTCATAGCTCATCTGAACAACATGTAGGGGCGTTTGCCAGATGAGCACGAACATCCCAGAGATAACATGATATCAAAAAGTGAGATAATGTTTATTATCAGTAATTGACATTAGCTCACTTTTAAGAGTTTTATTTTTAAAAAAATTCACATTCTTTTGAGTAGGATTACTTAATTTTAAATTGGGAGCAAGTAGAAAAATGTGTTTTTCATATTGCAATGCAGGACAAATGTCATTCGCCTCACAGCACTGATTAAAAACTAGAAAACACAAAACAGAGGTGCAGACAGACTCACCAGCAGTGGGGTAAGTCCAGCCCTCCTCTGTTCTCCCCACAGCCATTCCTGGCAGTGGGCGGAGTCAGGTGATATGGCCAAAACGTTATCAGACATTGGCTTTGCCCATGCAATTGATTGATTAATCAAATGCTACTTGGAAATGTCACCTGTGCAGCTGAGAAAAATGCAAAACCAAACTCCATACGCTGCAGTTCAAAACCACTTCAGCAGATGCTGCGTCCTGGTAACACACAGTTTGTTTGAAGGGCATTTATAGAGTTCTCAGCTGCACTGTAAATGAACACACAGCCTTTATAAACTCAGTAAAGCCACTTCCATGAGAACGTAGCCACAGGAACACAGGAGGCAGTGGGCTTTTATGATTTTACTTGAGTCTTTTTCTCCAAGTTTGGATTTCATCCGCATGCATGCAGGAACCCAGGCTTTACGATTTCTCACATCCATGAGTTTATTGACTGTGTGGGAACATGGAGCTTACTTTGGCTTTAGTTTTAAAAGGGTTCTTTTTTTTTGCACAAATTATCGCATTTTGGTCCCTATCTCAATTGGTGATTTAAATGAACTTTTGAAAGGACCACGGACAATTTGCAATGAATTCCAAACAAGAACCATGCTCCAGCGTTGTTTAATTTATCACCCTCTGCAGAGTACAGCCACAGACACTGGCAGGGGTGGATGAAGGCTCTCCTGTGTCACAGAATCCCGCCGAACGGACTTATCTCAAATTCCATCACCCCTTACCGTGTACGTGATGGTTTCTTCGGTCTCCTGTGACTTGGCCAGCGCCAGAGTCAGCATAGTCAGGAAAAGTGTTCTCAACATCGTGAATCTCCAAGAAAACACAGGGCAAAGCGATGCTTAGTATCTGCTGCGGGGGAGATAACAAAGCTTTAGCTGCGAAGTAACAAGCAAGGGAGGGAGAGCGGGAGAGGCTGCGGCCCCGTGTACCCGCATCCCCTCCCCCTCCTCAACCTTCCAAAGCAGGCAGGAGACTGTAAAACGCTGCAGAATTGCATTTCATTTTACTCCATCCGGTTGCGCTCTGCAACCTACACAGCAGGCTCCAGAAAGGGGTAGAAGGCAAAGACTAGAAGGTAATCAATTTCAAAGGAGACGGTGCCCCCACCGCCGTTTTTGCAAGAGTGGATGTGGGGCAGCAAATCTCGTACTTCCTTAAAAGTGAAGGCGCTCCCTGAGTCCTCACTCGAGCTAAAGTTCTTTGCACAGCTCAGCAGAAATACCTGCGAACCAGCGTGCATTACCTTGCCCTCAAACTTTTGTTAAAACACCCAAACAAAACTTGAAGAGCAATCTCCTCCCGGTTTGAGTGGAATACCAGCCCCCTTGGAGCGCCTTCCCACAGCCGCCAGCACAAACTCTCAGAGCGGCATTTCCCCGCTGTTCTCCGAGGCAGCTTTGTTTAAAAATCCCAAGTTGTTCGGAGAAGTAGCTCAAAGTGCCTGATTCTCTTGTGCCTTATCAGCCCCTCGGTCCCCGCCAAGCTACCCTCTAGCATAGGGGCTGCCTGGAGTTGGAACCGGGAGACCGCACCGCAGTCCAGGGTACCAGTCTCGGGGCGGCCGGCCAGGCTTCCGCAGGGAAGTGAGGTCCCTTTTCTCAAATGTAAATTAACAGGCAGCAGTCCCCGGGAGTTGCTCCGCGCTCCAGCTTCTAACGAGCTCCTGCGGAATCCAGGTGCGTCTTAAACCTGAAATCACATTGGTCCCCTGAAACTTTCAAAACCACGTTTGTGGTCAAAGCTGTGCCAGCTGGTTATCGGCGCGCACACACACGCCCATCCCAATAGATGTCACACCGGTAGATGCACAGGCTGACAGACTGCATTCCGAGATTGCGCACCTTTACCTCCCTCTCTGCCAGAGACCCTGCACAGCCCCGGGCAGGTCCACGTTCTCGGGTACCCGCGCTCCAGAACCCCTCCGGGTTACCCCACCTTACCCCCCGATGCGCAGATCCGCGGACACCGGGCGCGCTCTGTGCGTCCCCTGCGCAGGGGGCTCCTACCTGCGCGGCCGCGCTGCGCTCAGAGCCGGGGCGGCGGGAGTGCGCAGGGGAGAGCGGCCCCGTGGGTCTGAACTGGTGAGGTTTGGCAGCGGCTGCCGCGGCAGGAGGGGGAGGAGAAAGGGAAGGAAGGGGGAGGGCGAAGGGGGGCGGAGGAGGGAACCGAGGGAGGCGCGAGGCCTGAGCCAAGCGCAGCAAGCTCGGCAGGAGAGCGCGCGGCGCGGCTGGGTCCGCAACCCCTCCTCCAGAGGCAAAGGGCCCGCTTCGCCGCCCCGGGCCTGCCCCCTCCTGCCAGCCCTTTCGCCCCCCAGTTCTCAGACTTGCCGGGAGCCTCGCAGGGCTTTGCCTTCTCGGGCGCCGGGAAACACAAGCTGAAAATGACACGTTTGGCATGTGATGTCCTGGGTTTGGAATCAACTAGAAGGTGCCCCAGCCTCTGGGGCGCTTACTTGTGCCCCGCAGAGGGGGAAACCTCTCTTTCCGAGAGCTTCTGAAGGTCCTGAGAAATTGCTATACGTTTGTATTTTTTCCCAGTGAGTCCCGGGAGAGTAAATTAACCCCATTCATAGAACCGGTCCTTTTGCCTTTTCTTTCGGACGCTTCTTGAGGGGAGGGAAGTCTCCTTCCTCGAATGGGGAAAAATGAGAATTCATTCATTCATTCATTGAACACATATTTGTGAGCCTACTGTGTGCTAGGTATTGTGAATGGGTCAAGGAGAACACACAGTTAACAAAATTGTGAGGCCGGTGTTTATTTTGGTCTCTCAAGCCGCCTTTTTAAAGCCCCTTTTTCTCATCTGGTGCTTCGCTCCACTGGTTCACTTGCTAAGGTCCCTAATACTAAGCATTCAAAGTTGAGCGTTTCACTTTCACCTTTCTTGCTAATGGTGGAATTTCAGGAATCTGGAGAGAAAAGAAATCATACTCAGTCAAATCATACCACACAGACGGGCGGTCTCTCTGAAGGCTCCAACTCTGAAGTTAGATTAATAGCTTGCATTGGAGGCAGCCATATCTTCTAAGAAGCCAACAGCCAAATGCAGTTTCATGAATGAGACAGCCTGTAGAATGAAGAAGCTGAGGGCTCCCTCTGCCTAGAGGAAGAGGGCAGAAGGGAGAGGACAGCCTCCCTTCCCTTCCCAGATGGCCTGACCCGCCCTGTGGAGACTGCAGGAGAGGGAGGGTGGTCAGCTGGACGCCTTTCTCACCTCTGGGGACATCGCCATGTTGGTAGCAAGCCACAGAATACTGGACGGGATCAGAGGTGCTCCACGACCCTGAACCTCACTTGAATATATGGGTTTTGCTATTTTCTACCAAAATTCTAGTAAGCTTTTTTAAGTCATAAATGACATCCAAACTTTAAAAAAAAACTTTAATTTTTTACAGTAAAAAGATCTGTTCAAACGTTTTCCTTTCTTCTTTTTAACTCCTTCCGCCTGTCCTCAGCCTTTTCCTCAGAAATAGTGGGGTGAAAATTCCCACATTTCTATCTCCAGCCTGGAATTCTTCCTGTATATCCAACTGCTGAGTTGGTGTCTCCATCTGGATGTCCACTGGGGATTTCAGACTAAACTGCTGATTCTCACCCTCTCCACCAACCTCCCCAGCCACCAGCTTTACCAGCTCAGTTAATAGCAATTGCATCTTTCCAGTTGCTCAGGTCCAAGGTCATGGAGTCATCCCTGATTTCTCTATCTCACACGTCTGCATTCAGTCCTTCAGAAAATCTCGTTGGCTCTACCTTCAAAATGTATCCAGAATTGGACCACTTCTCATCACCTCCTTTGCAACCACCCTGCTCGACCATCTGCCTTACTTGGACTATTGCAGCAGCCTGCTGACGGGTCTCCCTGCTTACACCCTTGCTCCCCTCGAGTTTTCTCAGCAGAGAAGCCCCAGTGATCCTTTACAGACCTCAGTCAGATCTCACTACTCCACAGCTCAAAACACTCAGAGTCGAAGCCAAAGTCCTCACGACGACCTAGAAGGCCCCACTCATCTGGCTTACCATTGTCCTTCTGACCTCATCTCTGCTTTCCCTCTCCTTGTCTGTCATCCAGCCATGCTCCTCTTGCTTCCTGGAATACACCAGGCCCCATGGTTGCCATGCTGTCTTCTTGGGCCACTTCCTGTCTCCCGCATCTTCTACCCCCTTTATTCCATGGCTTCCTCCTTTGCCTCCTTCAAGTCTTTACTCAAATCTCACCTTTGGGGGAAGCTTTCCTTAACCAGGAGCCCTGGTGGTACAGTGGTTAAAGCGCTTGACTGCTAACCGGAAGGTTGGCAGTTCAAACTCCCCAGCCACTCTGCAGGAGAAAGATGTGGCAGTCTGCTTCCGTAAAGGTTACAGCCTTGGAAACCCCATGGGGGCAGTTCTGTGCCAGCCACCAGGACTCTGTCTTGTAGGGTTGGTATGAGTCAGGATTGACGGGACAGCGACAGGTTCCTTAACCATTCATTCAGAACTGAGACCCCACCCCTTAGCAACCCTAATCACCTTTTCTACTTTATTTTTCTCCCTAGCACACATGATTCTTCAATGACCTCTGTAACTTATTCTGTTTATTGTCTCCATAGGGGCAGGGAGTTTTGTCTGTTCTACTCATCTGCGTAGCCCTAGCACCTAGATAGTGTCTGGCATATGGAGGGCCGTTACTAGATATTGTTGAATAAATGAATAAATCAGTGTACTAGGCAGCACAGAGTAGAGTAGAAAGAGCTCCTGCCCCAGCTCTGTCATTTACTACCTGTGTGACCTGGTGTAAGTTGCTTCCCCTCTCAGCTTTCTCATCTCTAAAGAGAGGATAATGAGTTCTGAAGACTAAATAAGACATGGTACATGGATTCCCTGACAGACAATGGGTATTTCTACAGCTGTTAGTTCCTTTATTAGCAAGGAACTGGTAATTATGCATTTCCCATAGCCCAGGCCCTGTGCTAAGTGTTGTTCATTACCTCATCTAACCCTCACAATAACCCCATGGTACCAGTTATTAGCATCCACATTTTACAGCTGACGAAAACATCTGTAAAGGCAACTGTTGAAGTCCCAAGGTCCTTCCATGATGACACAGTACAAATGCATGGAGTATCTTTCATGGGAAGTTTGCAAGTGAGTAGAATTACCACAGAGGAAAGACCCTTGGTTGTCTGGCACAGAGGCGGGAGACCCAGTGTGGATCCTGGAGACATGGCTTCAGTCTTGGTTTTGACGTTAATCAGCCGGGTGAACTGGTCTAAGTTGGCTGCTCTGAGTTTCCATTTCAAACGTTGAAGTCAATGACTACTAAGATGCTTTCATCTCTAAATTAAATGCAAAACCACCAGCAATGACAGAGAAAAGGAGGTTAGGTCCTCCAGAAGGTTTCATGATGGATGGAGCTGAGGGATTTGGGAGACTGCATACGGGAGTGGTTACCAGTGGTGACTGAGGTGCCTGCGTTTGAAGCCTGCCATCTCCACCTACTAGCAATGTACCTTGAGCAAATCTTGATTGTTTTAAATAAACTTTACTGAGGTATAATTTATGTGCAATAAATTTTATCCATTTAAATTCTATAATTTGATATATTTTGACAAATGCATTTACCTTTGTAGCTACCACAACAATCAAGGCAGAGAATATTTCTATTTTCCTCTCAAAATTGCCTCATACCCCTTTGCTGACAACCTCTCTCTTCTCTTTCTTCCACCCCAGGCAACCATTTATTTGCTTTCTGCCACGAGAGAATTGCTTTGTCTGTTCTAGAAGTTCATATAAATGGAATCATAGATATGTACTCTTTTGTGTCTGGCTTCCTTCACTCAACATGCCTTTGAGATTCATCCTTGTTCTTAGATGGATCAGGAGTTCATTTCTTTTTATTGCCAAGTAGTATTCCATTGTGCCGAGATGCCTACTTGTTTGTCCATTCAACTGTTGATGGGTATTTGGATTATTTATGAACAAAACTGTCATGAACATTTGAGTAAAAATCTTTGTGTGAGTACATGTTTTCATTTCTTTTAGGTAAATACATAGGGGTTGAATTGCTGGGTTGTATGGTAGGGATATGTTTATAAGAAATTGTCACTCTTTTTCCCAAAGTGACTATACCATTGTACATTCCCACCAGCAATATGAGATCCCAGTTGCTCGACATCTTTGCCGAGACCTGGTATCATCCAGTCATGTTTAATGTTAGCCATTCTGGTGGATGTGCAAGTGGTGTCTCATTGAGGTTTTAAGTTACATTTCTCTGATGTCTAGTGATGTTGAGCATTCTTTTTCATATGCTTATTGTCCGTCCGTGTCTCTTCTTTTGTTACATGCCTGTTCAAATCTTTTGCCCATTTCTTTGTTGTTGTTTTTTGTCTTATTATTAGTTGTAAGAGTTTTTTTTTTTTTTTTAAACAAAACAAAACAAAACATATATTCTTCCTACAAGTCCTTTGTCAGGTATATATATATTGAATATTATCTCCCAGTTTTTTACTTGCCTTTTCATTTTCTTAATGCTGTCTTTTGAGAACAAACATTTAAAATTTTGATGAAGTCCAATGTATTAGTTTTTTTCTTTTATGGTTTGTGCTTCTTATATCCCATCTAAGAAATCTTACCTCAAGCAAATCTTAAAAGATATGTAAACCTCAGTGACTATTTCTGGGGAGGATAATACAGTCTCTACTTCTTAAAGCTGTTGTGAGAATTGAATGAAATACCCAAGGCAAATGCTGAATACGTTTAAATGATATTAGCTATTAGAAGGTATTGTGTAGGTGGGCATAGTAGGCAATTCCTCCATCCTGACATAAACCGATGTTATTCAGGCATCTTTTCCATTCCTCGGAGTCCTGGGGTGGTGCAAACAGCTAATGTGCTCAGCTGCTAACCACAAATTAGTGGTTTGAGAGGTGTCTAGGAAGAAAGGCCTGGGATCTACTTCCAGAAAATAAGTCATTGAAAACCCTATGGAGAAAGATCTACTGACACACATGGAGTTGCTGTGAGTTGGAATTGACTCGAGGGCCACTGTTAGCCTTCCCATTCCTAGCTCTAGGCGTGTTTCCTAGCTACTCTTAAAGACAATGCATCAGCAGCGGCATGTTCCTGCTGTTGCTTCGTGGTGGGTAATTGTCCCATTTGGGACAAACTGGAACTGACAGGAAGGAGCTCTTTTTTATAGTTAGGGGAAAGGCTCATGCTGGAGGCCACTGGCAGCCATTTTACAGAGGGAGGGAAGACAGCGTGAGCACAAAGGTGATACATACTGGGTATGGCCAAGCGGGGGTCTTGATGGTATTATCCTCAGGCCGACTGGTCCACTAGGCACAGCAGGCACACCAGGCAGTCCATGCCTAGAGCCCATGATTCTTTTAGGCCCTCCGAATGCTTTGATTTCAGAAAATCAGAAGATAAGAATAAATATCACCCAGCCTGAGTTATATTTACCTTCCTACTACTGCAGTTATAAAATGTCGTTTTTGTGTGTGGAGGAAGAAGGGGCCCATGAAGGCAAAAGTGTCTAGGGCCCATGGAAGTCATAATGTGGGCCTGGTCATTGAGCTTCTGATCACTCCAGTTTTGTGAGGTAATGTATTTTCTGTACTGTGTTTTCACTGACCTGCATCAGAGAAGATACTCACTGATGGTGTGAGCAGCCTCCGGCACCAGAAACTCTGCCCTGGTCATGGTTTAACGGTATACCAGTCACTTTTTATGCCTCTGGACCTTGTAGGTAGTACGTTATTCTGGTTCTAATGCATTTAGCAGAGCCCTGGTGGCATAGCGGTTAAGAGCTCGGCTGCTAACCAAAAGGTCAGCTGTTCAAATCCACCAGCTGCTCCTTAGAAACTCCGTTTGGCTGTTCTACCCTGTCCCGTAGGGTCGCTATGAGTCCGAACCTACTTGATGGCACCTAACAACACAAAAGCAATGCACTTAATGCCTAGGTGGGTCCCTATTGAAATGCGTGAAGCTCAGCAGACTGGAGTTGGAGCCTCATTGTTGTGTAGGTTGAGCGTTCTATTAGGTGATGCTTCCTGGAGGTGTTAGTTTTGTAAACTTTTGCCTTTTTCCCCTTTATTTCTGTGAGATGAGGCTTGTAAGCGTAATTATGACTTCCCTGTGTGATAGTTAAGGAGACCTGATGGGTCTGTTTTGGTTTTTCTGTGTCATATTTGGAAAACCATAGGTTCCCCATGTAACCTAACGGACAGGCCCCCACAATAAATTCTCTATTTAGTTCTTCTTTGTATATCATCATGCCACACGTCAGTGGTGGTGTGTAATACGAGGTCACGTTTCTCAAAATCCTTATTGCCAACCAAAAAATTTAAACACACTGAATTAGTAAGCGTGCATTCCAATACTGAAAACACATGCCATCAAAACATTTTAAAAAATAAAAATAAAATTTTGGTAACGAAAGGGCTAAAGTGGGAGGCCCTGAGTTTTTCTCAGGAGAGGCTGTTGTGAGAGATCCCCAACCTTTCCGTCCTGAGCTACTTCTACTTGGATCAACTTCGAGGCCAGATTTTGTGTGTGTGTGTGATTTTCAAAGATATAAGACGTGAATTCTCTCTTGAATAGTCACTGCCTCCAGAAAACAGCCCCGGCTGCTCTTCATGTGCGTTGAAAGTAACCAGGGAACAGCTTTTATAAGGAGCGCTCTGCAACTCAGCTTAGGATATTATACATGTCTTGGTTTCCCAATGCTGATGTCCAGAAAAGCTGTAAGTGGGGGCTTTAAAGAAAAGAATTTTATTTTCTCAGAGTTTAGAAGGCTGGAAGTCCAAATCCAGGCCTTAGCTCTAGGGGGAGGTCTTTCCTTGTCTATTTCAGCTTCTTGGTAAAGTAGACGGTCAGAGAAAGAGTGAACGACCTTCAGTGAGATGGACTGACACGGTGGCTGCAACAATGGGCTGAAGCATAACACCGATCATGAAGATGGCGCAGGACAGGGCGGTGTTTCGTTCAGTTGTACATGGGGTCGCTATGAGTCAGAACCGACTTGACAGCGCCTACTACAACAGCATTTCAGCTTCTTATAGCTTCTGCCAATCCTTGGAGTTGCTGGGCTTGTAAATGAGCCTGTCTGTGTCTTCCTCTTCCTCCTGTGTCTCTCTGTCTGTGCTGCTCCTTATATAACTCAGAAGTGATAAGGTTTAGGATCCACCCTGCACTGGTGTAACCTTAATTGATTTGTATATTACATTAGATTGCATTATGGAAGGCGATTACATTACATTAGATTAGATTACATCCACACGTATAGGGGTTAGGGGTCCAAGACATATTTTGGGAGGGACACAATTCAATCCATAACAATGTGTATCACAGATTAAAAAATATATTATTACATTTTCTTTACTATTTCCCTTGTTAAAAATTCCCTGAAAATCATTAAAAGTCATGGCTCTTCAATTAATTGAGCCATGGAGCCAATAAGTCCTGTGGTTAAAACTTGATTAAGAAGATTCACTGGTGTGTATCAGTTTGGAAAGAGAAGTCTAGGAAAAAACGGGTTCAGTAAGAAGGCAGTAAAGATGGGACTGTTACATGGGGATTAATAGTAGGGTGGCCCACTTGTCCTGGTTTGCCTGGGACTTTCTCAGTTTTTGCACCGAAAGTCCGATGTCCTGAGAAATGCCTCAGTCCCAGGCAAACTGAGACAGTTGGTCACCTTAAAGGTGTGGTGGAAAGAAAGTGGGACAGGTAGTCAGGAGTTCTTACCTGGACTTTGCCAAGCTCTGGCTGGGTAGCCGCGGCCGTCACTCAGTTTCTTTGAGTCAGATTTGTACACATGTTGGCCAGAGTAATAGCACTTACCTGTAGTTATCATATTGTACTTACATATAGTTATGGTACTCTACTTCCCTGTGATTATGATATTGTACTTACCTGTAGCAGTGATACTGTACTTCCCTGTAGTTGTGATACTGTACTTCCCTATAGATGTGATACTGTACTTCCCTATAGCCATGATACTGTACTTCCCTGTAGATGTGATACTGTACTTCCCTATAGCCGTGATACTGTACTTCCCTGTAGTTATTGCATTGTTTTTGCCTGTTCCTCATCTAGTCCCCCTTCTAGTAATGATATCCTGGCTTTCTTTTGGGAATTACTCCTTATATGGTAGGCCATAACCAGGCCTGCCCACAGATGCCATTAAGTGTATACAGAGGGAAAACCCTAGGCATTAAAGTATAATCATACGTAAGAGGAAATGGCCCAGTGCTGGCACAGCAAGAATTTCCAGACCCACAACCTGCCCCTTTGCGTGGTGAAGTGCCAGAGTTGTTGCCTTCTGATGGTGGTTCCCATCGTTTCTGAGTGTTAATGAGCCCGGGGTTACAAACAGCACTGGTCCACAGCTCCATGCTCTTCTGACAGAAGACAGACTGTTCCTTGTGGGCTGTTAAGACTGCCTGGCTTCTGGCCTGTCCTCAGGAGCTACGAGGCAGGTCGGGATCTGGGCTGCCCCCTGAGCCCCCATCTTATTTATCTCCTTTGCCTGATCCTTACCTGTCCTTGAATCCAGTCACCATGGTTGGGCCTAGAGAATTTCCAGCCCATGTGATTAGCATGGAGCTTATTTTCCCTCTGACTCTATAGTTGGTCATGTAGCCCAGGCCCTGCCAGTCAAAACATCAAATCTCCTATGGCCGAGTGATTGGTTCAGGACCCCCAATGAGGGGTCAAAGTAGCATGGGGCTTGGTGTTAGAAAGGCTGGGCCCAAGCCCTGACTGTGCCACTCTACAGGTGTGTGAGCTTGGGAAAGTTATTCAACCTCTCTGGGCCTCAGCTTCCTCATATGTAAAATGGGGATAATAATAGTTCCTGTCTTGTAGAATTTTTATGAGGATTAAACAAAGGAATGCACATAAAGTCCTTAGTAGAGATCTGTGCGCGGAGCGGTTGCTGTTGTTGTTACGGTAATTGGTTATGGAGGCCCGTCACTCATCAGTCTGTGCCATGAGCTTAGTGAATCAGATTTATTGTATGATAGGATAAAAAGAAGTTATCATCGCTGAAAAAAATATCATCTCTGTATTTTTGTTCATAACCGTCTCTAGTTTATGGGATATTTAGAAGAAACAAGGTCTGGACACGTTGCCTGCTATAGTCATGACGGCCAGATCATGGTAACATGTGGCCTCAGACTTAAAAGTATTCTGAGGCGAAAGTATTTTTGGAATAAATGACTCTGTGAGATCTTTCTGAATTTCAAGTGGCTTGTGGAATTATACTTCCGGACTGATAGTAAATAGTAATAATTAACACTTACATAGCAGTTACACTGTGCCAGAAGCTGTAGTAGGCATTTTACATGTGTTAACTGAATAGCACTGGTTTTATCCACATTTTACTAAAAAGGAAATTGAGGCAGAGAGCAGTGAAGTAACTCTTTCCAAGTCAAGTAGCTAACGAGCAGCACACTGGGGGCTCTAAAGCAGGTGTCTGGTGCCAGAATTCCTGCTCAAAACCTTCCTCTAGGCTACCCTGTCCTCAACCCCAAATGAATTTAGGGTTGTAGGGAAAGAACAGAGCCCTGGTGGCTCAATGGTCAAGAGCGTGTCTGCTAACCAGAAGGTCGGCAGTTTGAACCCAGTAGCCACACCTTGGAAACCCTATGGGGCAGTTCTACACACTCTCATAGGGTCACTGTGAGTTGGAATTGACTTGACTGCAATGGGTTTTTTTTGGTTAGGGCAAGGACAGAGGCATGGATAATTTCTTCAGTGTACGGCATCTATGGAGATTCAAACTGGGTACATAGGTTAAGCAAACTACAACTGGAGACTGCACTGAATTGCCCTTGCTACATTTCTCTACACTCAGGGGAATCTGAGATTTTAAAGATTTGAAGATCTATTTGGTGGCAAACAATTCACAGTTTCAGAAGATTCACAGACACCAATGACCATGAATTGTGCTTTAACTCCTCGTATCCTTTAGTGTGTGCGTCTCAACCAAGAGTGTGCCTTCAGTGTGGCTTAGTTCTAAGAGCAACTGATTGATGTGTAGGCCAACTGTGCCCAGCAGGGACCCAAGCATATCCCTGGCCTTCTAGAGACCAAGACATGAATTGCACAGTTAACCTACAATTTCTGGTCATGTGGCCAAGCTCCAGGCAACATTTGGGTCCACTAAACTTGTAAATATTCTCTTATGAAGCTGTTGAAAGAGAAGACAAGGCTGGAGATAGAGTTGATTGAATAAACCACTCCCTTTGATACAAAGAGTTTATTTGTTAAATACCAGCATTCTTGGTGATGTGGTAAAAACTGATCACTGACTACTGATAGCCCTGTATGTACTACTGCGAGAATAACGTTGATTAAATTATTTATTGTTTTGAACAGTTTCCTACTGATGCTTAAAAATTCAATATTTTTGAATAGCTAAGTTTACCATGACCATCCATGAAAACATTCTCGTGGCGAATACACATATGGGTTTCTGATATGCTTGCCATTATTGGAACAAGTTGAATGCACTTGGAAGAGACGGTTCCTGCTATTCTTTTCAGTGCTAAAATTCTTTGATTCTATGTTGTCTTTCATTCTTTCACCCATCACTGAATTGGAATCAACATCAGGCCAAGAGAAAAGATGAACTTCACTGAACTTTTGGCAGATATTGTCTTTTCTTTAAAAAAAAAAAAAACCACACACACATCTATCAATATAAACTTGTACAGAGAAGATAATGTATATTTATTAAGTTGATTGTTAAAATACTACCCCCCCCTCCCAACATTAACCCATGTGGCCGATGACTTGTGTTTTAGGATAAGTGCATTCAAGTTGGATTGCAGCTTTAGCCTCAAAGAATACTGGCAAGTTCGCATTATATCACATTCGTTTGCTTCGAGTGTATGGTTGGTGAGTGAGTGCCAGATGTATTCTTCTTCAGAATAGATTTGGTGGAACTCTTTTCTTGAATGCTAAATGGACATGAACAAACTTTCAGTCATCTGGAGCCTGTAAATTGTTCTGATATTTTTGGAATTTTATTAGAGGCTTGATTTCATCATGGAGTAGAGAATACCTTGGATGAATAAAAAGCCAATCAATCAGAAATGATTGGAACCAGTAATTAGAATTTCCTTGGAGAGATAAAATGTATGATGTAAATCCACTGCCTTGAGAAAAAGATTGCTCACTACCAAATTATCAGATCTTACAGAGCAACTTCAGATGTGGACACAGATGTGAATCTTTCTTTTGTTTTCGACTACAAGTTCCTCCCTCTTCTCTTTGAAACTTAGCTTTTCCGCAAACTTTACTTGGTTAATCAAAAGCTGATGGAGTTTCAGGATGATTGTATTATGGAGCATGAAATTAGAAACCATACCCTATGAAAGTTATAATTTTAATATGTAGTCTAAAGAACTGGGTCGTCACTCTTACACTTTTGCCAGTTTGAAACATTTCCATAATAGTTGGTTGACTTTTACAGTTTTCTATGTTCTGCTTACGAACTTTCCTTTATCTGAGTTTTTTTCCTTCTTTTTTTATTGTTGTAAAAATATATATAAAACAACATTTGCCGAGTCAACATTTTTCAGGTGTTCAATTGTATTTATCGTACATATTTACCGTATTCGGCAACTACCACCCATAATTGTAGCCAAATTTCCCATCACTCACTGCTTCCTAAACAATGGTTCTCCCTTTCCCCTTTCCTCCTGCCCCTTGTAATCACTAGTAAATTTTGGTCTCATTTGCCTATTCTTGTTATTTCATGTAAATGAGATCATACAATGTTTATCCTTTTGGCGACTGACTTATTTTATTGAACATGAGATTTTCGAGGTTCAGCCATGTTGTAGCATGGTTCAGGACTTCATTTCTCTTTATGGCTGAATAGTATTCCATTGTATGTCTATGCCACATTTTATTTATTCATTTGTTGATGAGCGCTTAGGTTGTTTCTCCTTTTGACTATTGTGAATAGTGCTGCAATGAACATTGGTGTACATGTGTCTGTTCATGTTGCTGCTTTCAAGTCTCTTGGGCATATAGCTAAGAGTGGAATTGCTGGGTCATATAGTAGTTCTATGTTTAACTTTTTGAAGAACTGCCAAGCTTTTCCACAGCGGCTGTACCATTTTGCATTCCCCCCAGTAATGGATAAGTTTCCAATTTCTCCACATCCTCGCCTACATTTGTTATTTTGTGTGTTTTTTTTTTTTTTTTTTTTTTGGTGGTGCTGACGGGAGTAAACTGATATTTCATTGTGGTTTTGATTTGCATCTCTCTAATGACATTGAGCATTTTTTCCTATGCTTGTTGGCCATTTGAATATCCTTTTTGGTGAAATATCTGTTCAAGTCCTTTGGCCATTTTCTAATTGGGTTATTATAACAAAAGTATGAGCAGCAAAAGACAAAATAGATAAATGGGACCTCATAAAAATTAAATACTTTTGTTTATCAAAGGACTTTATCGAAAAAATGAAGAGAAAACCTACAGATTGGGAGCAAATCTTCGGGAACCATATATTCAACAAGGGTGTATATCCAAAATATGTATAAAACTTTCACAACTTAACATTAAAAAGATAAACAACTTTTCCTTCATTTTATTGAAAGAGAAATGCTACTCATCTACCCTTTTGTGAAAACTTAAACTTGTATCTTGATACTGATTACAGATAATAAAACAGGTTTTAAAATCTGTTTGTAAAATTTAAATTCTTTTTTTAGGGAACAGTCTTTAAAAAAATCATAGCCACTTTGTGTATATTGAAATCTAGAATTTAAAAAATATGCAATAGCATTAGTAGGGCTAATTTATGATTTTTTCCTTAGTATGTCATATCCTATACCAATGGACTATTGCTGAAACCAAAGCCTAAGATGGAATGGACATTATTTTCTTTCTACACTTAGAGGAATTTTAAAGCATAAATTATTTTAACAAACTAGCATTGACTTTTACACTATAGAATGTGGAAAGGCTGAAAAAAAACTTTCTACTTGGAATTTTTAGTATGGTGCTAATGGATAAAATATAAGGAATGACATATCTGACTTTTATTGCTGATTAAATAGGGCAAATGTGGAAACTCTATTCAAGGTAAGAGGTTGAAAGTTTACATATCCACAAGGGAGATATTGCAAGGATATTGTTTGGATTTAGTTTTTTTATTTTTATTTTTAATAATTCTGTTCAAACAGATACTTCAATTGTAGTTAATTTCTAAAAGGGCCAAGAGTTACAAAACATGGTTGAATTTGTTCAATTCAGTTGGAAAAATGGCAGGGTCAACAAGGACTTTCCAGTCTGATTTAAGAATAAATTAATTTATTTTATGATGAAAAGGAAAAAGAAGACACAGAGGAAATCTTAGCAATCATCTACTCCAGTTCCCTCATGAAACTTGGAGTTAGATGACCTGTCCGAGTTAACACAACTAACGTAGAACAAAAGACTAGAACCAGTTGTCTTGACTCCGCCTTTGGAACATTGCCTTTCCCTGTCCTATGTCTTTATGTACAACCTCCTCTTTTAATGTAATGTAACTAATCTTTATTAACATCATCCAAGCATAGCACACACAGTAAGTACTTCACCGAGGCAAGTTCCCAGCAATCAGGGAGTTGTTGGGTGGAGCTGACATGTAAATGTGAAATGGATTTTCTCTCTCTTCTGTCAGGCTGTGATCTTCTTGAGGGCAAGGACTGTGTTTGTTCACTTCCCATCCTGCCCATGTTGCAGAATATGCTCTATGAAGCTTTATGCAAAATGCACTTTGCTTCAAAAAATTTCTCCACCTCCTCCTATACTTTAAATCCTCTTGTCTGTTCTGATTTTTGTCCTATTGCCTCCCACTAGGAGTTCTCTCAGCCTGTACTCCTCTGGACCTACAATTAACTTGGTCAGCTTGGCTTTGACGTTGGAGTCTCTGCTAGAGGTGACCTTTTATATTATTCCTCCTAAACACCATAGGCTGCAGCCCTTGGGCAAGTGACTCATATCCGTCCCTGCTGCAAGTGCCTAGGACACTGCCCCAGGACCTCACCTGTCTGAGAGCTGAAATCAGACAGTCTCGTCTTTGTATCGAGGACACTGGGGGTTTAGTGGTAGAATTCTCACCTCCCATTCAGGAGACCCAGGCTTCATTCTTTTATTTATTTATTTACTTATTTTTTTAATTGTACTTCAGGTGAAGGCTTACCGAACAAATAAGTTTCTCATGAAACAGTAGTACACATATTGTTTTATGACATTGGTTAACAACCCCACAACATGTCAACCCTCTAACTTCTCAACCTTTTTTTTT